>NC_042615.1:562324531-562666457 GCF_901001135.1 Rhinatrema bivittatum | reverse complement strand
CTCGACGCCGCCATTTTTTCCCTAACGCTGCCTGAGACCGACGTGCTCGCCCGCACATGCGCGGTAGAGCTGGTCTCTACTGCGCATTTGCGGCACGTCGGTCAAGTGTCGTTTATAGGTATTGATTTTGTAACCATACTGCATGTGCACCCTGGGATTTCACATCCCCATTTTTGTTAAATTTTATAATTGTATTTTAATTTAGTATTGTTACTTTTCTGGACTTTCTATATTATCTTGTGTATATTAAGAGAGAGTGTTGCACATATATAAATGTACAACCATACAGATTTTTGGCCCAGGGAGACACATTTCTTTTGGGGGGGAGGGGTATTTTTGTAGGAGGATATTGTCGGTTCATTGTATTTGGAACAAATTGAAAATGGCTTCATTCATTGTATTTTTGGCATTTGTTCCAAACAAATGCCTATTCCCTACTCAAAATCAATGTTAACTAGTTAAGGGGAGAAAATCCATAAACATTGAGCTCTCCCTTCCCGATCCCCCTGTTGCAATCTATATAAATAAAAATGTTAAATAGTTTGGACAAAATCGCTAATCTCAGAAACCACTGAACCGATTGCTTTCAAATTTGGACACATCCTTCATTTCGCAAAAAGGAAGGTTCTTCTGTACTTACATTACAGATATGTCACACCTGTGACAGGTAAAATAGGTTTAAAAATTTTTTCCAGAAAACAACGACATCTGCTGGACGTAAGCGCCATCTGTTACACCTTACACTAACACATGCTACACTAATCATTTCGCCAGTCCAGGTCCACGTTTCACTTCCATTTTAACACATTCGCACACTTTTTTCGCCGAAAGATAACTATTTCCTTTACAGATAAAATACACCCACCACCCTCCTCACACCCCCCACACACATGCCAAATTGATTTACTTCCCACAGCCTTCCAACACACACAAAACCACCCTCGTCACACCCCCCACACACATGCCAAATTGATTTACTTCCCAGGCCCTCACAACAAACACAAAACCTGACAGAAGTCCGGGAGGCTCCAGCGGGGTGCCAGGACCGGACCGGGACACATCTCCTGCACTATGGCCGTTGGCTGCCAGCAATCAACATGGCACCGACGGCCCTTTCCCTTACTATGCCACTCGGGGACACCAATGGCGGCAGTAGCCCATGTGAGATAGTAAGGGCGAGGGCCCCTCGGCACCATTTTCAGGACTGGCAGCCGGCGGACCTTTGCCCTTACTATGTCAGAGGACCTACCGCTGCCATTGCTCCACCCCACTGGATTTTATAACATTTTATAAAATCCAGGGTTGGCGCACGCAAGAAGATGCACAATTGGGAACGACCTCCTGCACTCGTAGTTGCCGTACGGCCGTACGGCCGGCGCCATTTTGCAAAATTTTGCAAAATGGCGCCGGCCATACGGCAACATGATTCGAGTGCAGGAGGTCGTTCCCGGACCCCCACTGGACTTTTGGCAAGTCTTGTGGGGGTCAGGAGGCCCCCCAAGATGGCCAAAAGTGCCTGGGGGTCCAGCGGGGGTCCGGGAGCGATCTCCTACGCTCGTGACGTCGGGGGACAGGAAGCAAAATGGCGCCAGCGCTATCTTTGCCCTGTCATATGACAGGGCAAAGGTAGCGCCGGCACCATTTCTATCAACGCACCCGTGGCCCGAGAGTGGAAGATCACAACGGGACCCCCCCACTGGACCCCAGGTAATTTAAGACGTTTGGGGGGGGTTCGGGAGGGTGGGGGATTTATTTTAAAGGGTCGGGTGGGTTTTAGGGATGTTTTAGTGTGCCGGTTTTCCCGCCCTCCCCCTTCCCCTCCCCCTTCCCCCGATTTACGATTTTTGACGATAAATCGGGGGAATTCCTATTAAATATCGCCTCTAACGATTTTTGACGATTTAAAATATATCGGACGATATTTTAAATCGTCAGAAAACGATTCACATCCCTAATATCTATGTTTACATTTTTTGGTTCATGGCAGTGAATAAGTGGGGTGCAAGTGTTTGGGTACATAACACCTTGTGGACTGGTATCACAGGATGAACTGGAAGGCAGTGGAAGATGTTAGTGGTGTACCTATGTTGAGTACACCTCCTGTGCACTCTAAATTTATTTTCTGAGCCATACCAAAGAAGTATTTGAATACTCAACATGTTTCAGTATCCAGCAACTCCAGAATACACCCTTTTAAGACAGTAGATATTTAGGAAAAACTCAATGTCCTCAGATATTTATGCTCGGGACGCCAAAACAATAAAGTATGAACTGACCCATAATAAAACAAGTGTTAAAATTCAGAGGAAAGCTGAAAAAAAACACAAACATTTTTTGCATCTGAGTGTGTGTGCAGATGCTTGCAAAAATAATGATACGGAAAATATCTTAAATGGGAGATTCTGACAAAATATATAACTTGCATCTCACACATTCTTTTCGTTTTCTTAACTCTTAAAAATGACATTGAACCTGTTGATTAGACACCTGCATGTTATATTTCTTGTTTATTTTGGACACTGTGCAGGCGTTCACTAAGAGAGACAACTGCAGGGTAATCTGCCCTCCCCTAGTTCTTACAGTTCTGGCAAGATTCCACTTATCTACAGAACAAAATGGTTTCTTCTGGCTGAAGGCCATCAAAAAAATGACTGGGAGGTGGAAGATTGCTTTGGCTGAACATAAGAGCTTCACCCAGAGAAGAAGATAAATGTTTCGAATTCTGCGTGTGTGGTATGAGGGACCAACAGGCAGGTTTCTCGGCAGAAGGAACGCATGTTCTCCATCATTTCCAAGTTCTGTCATCTTTAGTTCAAGAACTGTGCAGGAAGTCTAATACTGCTGTCAGGCAGAGTGACCATTAGCTATAAAATACAAGCCAGTTCTTCAGCACACCCAGGAACAGGTATGAGTCCCTGTTCTGTGTAATATTACAAAAGTAATTAAAATGTTGAAAGAAATTGCATTGTCCGAGCTTATCCGAAAGCAATGTATGATTGATTAGTTAGACTTGGGAAATTGTGCTTAATGCTTCTTTTGGTTATAAAATAAGGGGGGGGGGGGTATGCATTATTTCCTTTTGAACAAACTTTCAAACATTTATACTATATTTTAAGGATGTGCATTTTCAGGATGTGAACCAAACTGAAAAAGATTTTCAGTTCGGTTCATTTGGCTCAGTGATTTGTTCTGTTCGGTTTGGGGCCAAAAATTGTATTTGTTTATTTGTGTCATTTGTTCATTCGTTTTCCATTAAAGTCAAAAGTGGAAGAACTGCATCCCGTTATGGTCTCTAACACTGGGGTTACCTATCCATGTTTAATGAAACTTGCAGGCAGGCAGGCATATGTAGCAGAGGGAACAGCACTCCAAGATACCAAGAGTGGGGGGCGAAGAGACACCAAGAGAGACATGAACAGCCCGGAACAAAGCAGAATGAAGTGCCATGAAAGGCCTAAGGTTCTGTGACAGGGTCAAAGAAACACTCCAAGGCACCCTGCAAGAGGCAAAGCAGCACAAACAGTGGCCTGAATAGCTCAAGAGCTATAAAAGGGCAAAGCAGCATCTCACGAACAGCTCAAGGCACCAAAAGAGGGCCATGGTATGAATAGCCCAAGGCATACCAAGAGTGGCAAAGCAGTGCCAGCAGTGGCCAAAACACACTAAGGCATCATGGGAGGGGCAAAGTGCACCAATAACAGTGGCATGAAGACCTCAGGGGATCAGGAGAGTGGCAAAGGGCAACAACAACAACAACAGTGGCATGAATAGCCCGATGCCCTCTGTAAGCAGCAAAGCAGCATTAACAGTGTAAGAATACACTAAGGCTCTGTGAAATGGGGCAAAGCAGTCCATTCAGTGACATGAAGAATACCCCAAGTTAGTAAAAGAGGTGCAAAGGGTACTGACAGCAGTGGTATAAACAGCCTAAGACATCAAAGGGTGCCAATAATAGTAGCATTAAAATCCCAAGACACCAAAAGAGGAGCAAAGCTGCACCAAGAGTGACAGGAAGAGCCCAAGGCATCATGAGAGGGGCACAACGGTACCAACAGTGGCATGAATACCCCAAGGAACTGTGAGAGGAGCAGATGACACCAGCAACAGTGGCATGAACACCCCATAGCACTGTGAAAAGGGTAAACTGGTATGAACATCCTATGTCACCAAAAGAAGGACAAAGCAATGCCAAAAGTGCAAAGCAATGCCAAAAGTGCAAACTGTTGAGAGATGTCTGCCATTATGAATGAAGTAGCAATAGTGAAGGAAGGATGGCTTCACAAAAGAGGTAAGTGCTATCATAAGTTTCTCATGTAAACATAAGGTTATGCCCACGTTTGAGATGAAAAAAATATCTCATGAGTAGGCTGGTCTTGAAAACTATATTGCAAAGTACAAATAGCTGGCTTAGTTCTTTAAGGTTTGATGGTTTGCAGGTTGTTACATCATAAAGAAAATGAAAAAAGTATCTCTTCAGATTCACATATGTATCTACAGTCTTGAAAGCTCATATATATGGCAGGCTTCATCTTCAATTTGTTGGCTGGCAGCCTTCATGAAATTATCAGCTTTTGACAATTGAGTTTTCAATCTAATGTACCACCTTAGCACCCACTCGGCTTTTTTCCAAGTATAATATATGAAATGGGTAATTGCCAGGTTCTTGTGGCCTGGTTTGGCCTCTGTTGGAAACAGGATGCTGGGCTTGATGGACCCTTGGTCTGACCCAGCATGGCAATTTCTTATGTTCTTATGTAAAGTGGCATGAGCAACCCCAAGACATTGTGAGATGGGCAAAGGGCAACAACCATAGTGGCATGGACAGACCAATGCAGTGTGAGGGTGGCAAAGCAGCACCAACAGTGGCAAGAGCACACTAAGGCAATGTGAGAAGAGCAAAGCGATACCAACAGTAGCAGGATTTCTGCAAGGCAACACTAGAGGCTCAGGAGCAGGAGAGACAGTAACAGTGACAGAACAATACAGCAAGGTACTGAACCAGGTGAGAGACATAGTGGAAGGAAATGATTTTTCCTTTTTTTTTTTTTTTTATAAATTTCTTGTTTTGGAGACCAAAACACCCCCATGCAACCAAGAGAGAGGAACAGGCCAGACAGCAGTGGCAAGAGTTGCAACCAGCAAAAACACTGCAAAGCACTGAGGGCAAAAACTCGAGGTATTGCTACAATGGCAGTGCACTCATTCCTTCTTCCACTTGCATGGAAATCCAGAGAAACTGAGACGAGGGAGGTTTATTTTAATGAGGACACATTTTCCACTAAATCTGGTGCCACCTGTGAATAAAGTGACTCACAATGTCCCTACCATTGAGAATACCCATTTACCAGGAATGCTGGATAGAAGGCAGGAAAATAAATGCTGGGCCACCTTGGTAAGCTTTAACCAGACCATGGCCTTGTAGGCCTGATATGCCAACAGGTCTGTGGCCATGTCATCAATTGACTCTGAGAAAGTAGTGCATGACTGGGCTAAGGTGGGATGATGGCTTTTGCTGCCAACCACTTTAATTATGGCCTGGACAGACCAATGCACTAGCTTGATGCCTTAGGGTGAGAGTACATCGTAGAAAGCTCATCTTTGTGTACCTTTCTTCATTCCAAATCACACCAAATGTTCACTGATGTGTAATGTGCTGTTCATATGTCTCACTGTGAATGTAAAACTGGCCCCCAAACCCTAGACCACCACCAAAACCACCACCTCGAGTTACTAGTTGACCCTCCTACAGTGATATAAATAGTTGACATATATGAGAGTCTCTCTTTCTCTCAC
Organism: Rhinatrema bivittatum; assembly: GCF_901001135.1. Lineage (NCBI taxonomy): Eukaryota > Metazoa > Chordata > Amphibia > Gymnophiona > Rhinatrematidae > Rhinatrema > Rhinatrema bivittatum. Next base: position 562,660,664 of record NC_042615.1, on the reverse strand, counting down.
TCACACACACACACACACACATACCAGGAGCAGCCCAAATGCCCCCCCCCCCTTTTTTTTTTTTTATCATGGGCGCTATTCATGCGAAAATTATAGCAAAATGATGAATCCAGCCCTTAGTTTCCAGACATAAGTCCACTGCTCCACTAACTGCTGCTGCTTTAGGGGCCACCTTTATTACACATTTTTTTCCATAGACACAGAAGAGGAAGAAAAGATTAGTAAATCAGGCCCTTGATAGGTGAAATTCCACCTAATGCTTGCATCCTGAATAAGCCTGTACAGAGGCACTCCCAACTGCTTCCTGCTTTTCATGGAGCTGCTGCTGCCCACCTTTCACTTTCCAATGAAAATGCCGGGCTATTTTCAAGCACTTCTCTATCAGTTCCTTTAGGATTGAACTGCCACTTTCTTTGACCCCCCCCAGCCCCAGAGTGTGCCTTACTGCCAGATGCAGCAAGTATGCAAAGCATGGGATCCTCTGATAGCCCCCATTTTCCAATGACATTTTCTAGTTACTGCCACCATCTGTAACAAAAAAAAAAGACAGAAACAGCAGTCTAGTCTCTTGGACCTAGCTGTTAGCCTTCCATCCACTTATTATTACCCCTATGGACTGAGGTATAGCTATGATCCATCACCCGGGAGTGCGACACAGTCCACCTATACCCTTCTGGTTCACTCCACTAGAGATGCTGCCTGTTTCTGCCTCATCCAGCTGCAATCACTGTTTCATCAGAGAGAGGTAGGCATGCATACCATTCTGTCTGGTCTAGATGTCACTAGTGACATGGGTGGTATTCTCTTCCACCTTAGCCAGATGTACTTGCATCTGCATACAGCACCGAGGGGGGTCATTTTCCAAAGGTATCGCACGCGAAAAGTCCCTTTTTGCGTGAGATATCTAAACTGGGGCGGAGTCCGCCCCGGAAGGGGAGGAGTCGGGGTGGCCTCGGGGCGGATCCATGACGACTTCGCTGACGGCGAAACTTAAGAATCCTTATCGCCGCCAGTATCGGGCCCAATAGCACCACCTTTCATGGTGGCGCTATTGGGTGCGAAAGCCGGCAGCAATAGCACCGCGGAGGTGTGATCGCTGCCGGCTTTCGCAGGCCCGCCCCCCTGCTTCGCCCCCCCATTACTGCCGGATTCTCTAAATTCTACGAACTTAGAAAATCCAGGCCTGAGTGTGCAGAGTAGGGATCACCTACCTACTGAATATTGTCCTGGAGGTCACTCTGTAATTAAGAGCTAAGAGGTATGCGGCAGTCACTTAAATCCCATGTCCTCCATCACCCGCAGGAGCTGGTCATCCAGGGCAATCATGTCACTACCTTTGATACTAACTGCCTCTTACCCTGGGATAGTGATGTGAAGTGCCACCCTGTCCGTTCGTAGTGGCTTGCTGCTGTCATGGTGGTGAGGGCTGCTTGCCTGACACCTCTCTGGGAGAAGGGGCCAGAGGTGACTGCTTCAGAGATGGACTTCCCCTCTGCTCAGCCTCTACTGTGCCTGCTTTGAATGGAAGACTGGCTCCCCAGACTAGTGCCTGCAGCCTCCCCTGAAAACAATGCTGTTGCTAATAGATGTAAGATAGCCCAGCTTCTTTCTTTTACCGATGGCCTTCCAATGGTGAATGCATTCTGAAGAACACTGGTGCTCCAGAATTCTAAAGTTCAACATTTCTTTTTTTTTTTCTATCTTTTTATTACATTTTAATAATTTACAAGTATCACTTGCAAGTATTACTTGCAAGGAAACAAAATAAAGCACCAAAAAAAACCCAATAAAGAAAAATACAATTTTGATCGATTGCATATTAAGTAAGAAATAGAGCCCAGAAAAGTAGGGAGACAAAATAGGAAGAAAAAAAACAATAAAAAAAAAATCTATCCCCAGAGGACTGAGTCTATCCATTAATATATTAAGACCAAAACCAAATTCACCTTATGTCCCTTCATTCCAGGACCTCATCCAGTACTGCTAATTATCTGGCAAAACACAACATGAAGAATCTTGTTATTTTAGGAACTACAGTTCATTTTAAAGAGTCAGTACATAATTTGGGTTACATATTTGACTTGAGGCTTTCCTTAAAGGGTCATTTACAATATGTTTTCAAATCCGGTTATTACAAGCTTAGGCTGTTGAGACATCTGAAACATGTTTTAGATAAAACTGACTTTCAAATGGTGGTCCAAGTGTTTGTTCTATCTATTGTAGATTACTGCAATTCTTTACTTGTTGGATTGCCAGTGGCTTTTCTTAGAGCGATTCAAGTTTTGCAGAATTCGGCAGCTTGCCTGATTCTTGGCGGGCAGCGTTAGGAGCATAACAGCGTGAATTAAATTGGCTCCCAATAAAATACTATATCAACTTCAAAATTTTGATTATGGTATTTAATGTTTTGAAGTTAGATGGTCCATCCGATTTATCGAATTTTTAAAGCACTATGTGCCTATCTGCTCTTTGCATTCGAGTAATAAGAATTTATTAGCAATTCCAACAGTAAAGGCAGCAAGACTGAATGAAATGTGAACAAGAACTTATTTTGTGATGGTGACAAAGCTTTGGAATTCCTTACCTGAGAGTTTATGCACTATTAATGATATTAGTACATATATGAAGCAATTAACGCTTACTTGTATAAGCAGACTTTAATATATAGATTAATTTTATAGTTAGTTGGCAATGCAAAGAAATTGTTGCTGTTGATTTTGTTTTGATTTATAGTATATGTGTATTATATGATTGTGTGTTTTAAATGATGTAATCCTTCTAGCATGATTACTTTGCTATAGGCAGAATATAAGCCTTTTTAAAATAAAATAAATCAATAAATTCTAAGGGACATAGAATTAATAAAAGAATGAAGTTGCACAGGGTCATAAAAGTATAAACTTTTTATTAAGAAAATTGACCAAATATTTATATGGGAAGCAAAGAAAAAAAACAGTCTCCCAGTACATCTACATTTCTGATGTCTTATAGTATCCTCTCTCCCACTCTGGATGCTTAGGTAATGTTGTTGATGAGTTTGGAGTTGAGGGTAGATGTAAAGGGAAAAGACCAGGGGAATCTCTCACACTCTCCACTACCTGCTCTTCCTGAGATATACTCTTTGTGCCAACAGTATCACTTGCTGCCTCCTACAGCTGTTTACAGGACAGAATGCTAATAACTCAACTGTCCAAATCCCTCTCAGTTACTAGGTCTTCAGTATCCTCTGACTCTGAAAATCCTGGACATAATTCATCTGAATCAGTAGTTTCTCTTAAGACCTGCTGCAAATAGCCCTCATAAGGAAAAGGGGGAGTGCTATAGTACTGGTTTTAACTTCTCCACTACTAGTGACACCCCTCTGCTGATCCCAATCTGACAGGGTCATTCATCAAAGTGCATTATAGCATTAACGTCCACGATAGTTATCGCAGCGCATGACATAAATGCAAATTTATTCAAAGGGGAGGGGTTTGAGTGGGATAAATGAAAATGAGGGACACTATCGCATGATTTTACTACTGGAAATGACTACACCTTTTTTCCTGGCTTTAAGTTGTGTGATATGCCCAAAATGGCTGTAACGCAATTTGCAATAAATATTGCAAATTCCGTTTCAGGCATTTTGAGTGAGTGAGTGAGTGAATGAGTAAGAGAGAGAGAGAGCGAGCACACCTCTGGGGTAGCATACATAGTAGTCAACTATTTATACTGCTATAGGAGGGCCAGCTAGAAACTTGAGGTGAGGTTTTGATGGTGGTGTAGGGTTTTGGGGCCACTTTTACATGCAGAGTGAGATGTACGAACAGCACAGTACACCTCAGTGAAGATCTGACATCATTTGGAGTGAGAAAAGTCAGACTAAGATGAGATTACTTCAGTGTTCTCTCATCCTAGCTTGATAGTACCCTGGTAGAGAGTTGCTTTCCCCCTACTAAAAGAAACCCATATCTCTTTATCTTTGTGGGGAGCTCCTGGCTCTAGCACTACTGGCATCATCAGCGCTGTTGCTCATGCTGGCCCTAGGTCCTGGTAGAGAAACAAGCTTTCCTCTTTCTTTCCTTTTCCATCCGTATCTGCCCTTTGATGCCAGTGGCACTGGCTAGGGCAGGGCTTCCTAAACCTGAGTCTCCATGATGTGCAAAATTTATTTCATGCATATTCATTGTGATTATACCCTGAAAACCTGACTGGCTAGTATACGGTCCCCAGGACAGATTTGGGAAGCCCTGTGCTAGCGGTTTCTAGTGTTACAATATGCCCAGTAATATGGGCATACACACAAGACAGACAATTATTTTTGTTATGAAACAAAGCTCACCTGGCTTGCTGTACTGTCTGGGTGCTTGCTGACTTACACTAACTGACACACACAAAGGCTAAGAAAAGAAAGGCTGCTGTATATCTTACTGTCAGAATTACAGTGAAACAAAGATCTCTCCTTATGCTGCTGCAGACAGTGACACACTCTGCTCTGTCTGCAGTTCTCTAACCCCTGTTGATGGTGATACTTTAATCCTGTAATAGTCAACACATAGATTGCAATGTTTTATATGATGCACCAACAAGAGAAAATAGCCCACCTTCCTTTCCCCTATGTAAATGTTGTTATTCAGTTTTTGTTATATTTACTTATTTAATTAGTTATTTATGCACATTCGATATTCTTCTATCAAGAAAGGCCTCTAGGAGGATTTCAGAGCTGCAGAAAATATCTCTTCTCTCTCTATCTCTGAAATCTAACAGAGAAATAGCTGACAAGAAAATGGTGGTTGCCCAAAGGAGTCCCACTTTTTATATTTGTGGAGAAAATAGCACAGTAGAAACAACAGAAATGAAAAGGGTGTAAAAATCATGCTGTGATCATTGCTGAAGGATTAGAATTAGGGATGTGAATCGTTTTCCATATCGTCTTAACGATAGAAATCGTGTGGCAGGGCAAGAAAATCGTCTTAGGCACGATTTCTTAGTTAAAAAATCGTTAAAAATCGTTTTTTTCCGATTAGTGCGCACTAACTGGAGTTAGTGCGCACTAACGGGGGTTAGTGCGCACTAACTGGGAGTTAGTGCGCACTAACTGAAAATGATACAATTTGACACTTTTCAGGTCAGTTAAGGTCAGTTTAGGAATGAATATGTATTCCTATTGGCTGCCCTCTTATTTATTCATGTTACCAAGTTTCCTACTGACAGTATATGGGGGATGGGAAATGGAAACAGTTGGTAGCTTGACAAAACAAGTAATGTGATCAGTCAATGTGACTAGAACTTGTGCCCTAACCCTGATACCAGGGGTATTGTGATCTTCCTGCACACAGTGCCCTATCCCTATTAATACCAGGAGTGTTGTGATCTTCCTGCACACAGTGCCCTATCCCTAATACCAGGGGTGTTGTGATCTTCCTGCACACAGTGCCCTATTCCTGATACTGGGGGTGTTGTGATCTTCCTGCACACAGTGCCCTATTCCTGATACCGGGGGTGTTGTGATCTTCTTGCACACATCCCGATATCAGGGATAGGGCACTGCATGCAGGAAGATCACAACACTCCTGGTATTAATAGGGATAGGGCACTGCATGCAGGAAGATCACAACACTCCTGGTATTAATAGGGATAGGGCACTGCATGCAGGAAGATCACAACACCCCTGGTATCAGGGATAGGGCACTGTGTGCAGGAAGATCACAATACCCCAGAGGAGTGAGGGTCAGGCAGCTCCCCCCTGTCTGTGAAGCCAGCCTCTCACTAGTAATGCAGGGAGGGAGCTGTCTCAGACTTCACCATCCTCCCACCCCCCCTTACCCACACACCATTCACTAGCTGGGACATGGGGGAAGTCAGGAGTGAGGGTCAGGCAGCTCCCCCCTGTCTGTGAAGCCAGCCTCTCACTAGTAATGCAGGGAGGGAGCTGTCTCAGACTTCACCATCCACCCCCCCCCCCCCTCACCCACACACCATTCACTAGCTGGGACATGGGGGAAGTCAGGAGTGAGGGACAGGCAGCTCCCCCCTGTCTGTGAAGCCAGCCTCTCACTAGTAATGCAGGGAGGGAGCTGTCTCAGACTTCACCATCCTCCCCCCCCCCCCCCCCACCCACACACCATTCACTAGCTGGGACATGGGGGAAGTCAGGAGTGAGGGTCAGGCAGCTCCCCCCTGTCTGTGAAGCCAGCCTCTCACTAGTAATGCAGGGAGGGAGCTGTCTCAGACTTCACCATCCTCCCCCCCCCCCCTCACCCACACACCATTCACTAGCTGGGACATGGGGGAAGTCAGGAGTGAGGGTCAGGCAGCTCCCCCCTGTCTGTGAAGCCAGCCTCTCACTAGTAATGCAGGGAGGGAGCTGTCTCAGACTTCACCATCCTCCCCCCCCCCTCACCCACACACCATTCACTAGCTGGGACATGGGGGAAGTCAGGAGTGAGGGTCAGGCAGCTCCCCCCTGTCTGTGAAGCCAGCCTCTCACTAGTAATGCAGGGAGGGAGCTGTCTCAGACTTCACCATCCACCCCCCCCCCTCACCCACACACCATTCACTAGCTGGGACATGGGGGAAGTCAGGAGTGAGGGACAGGCAGCTCCCCCCTGTCTGTGAAGCCAGCCTCTCACTAGTAATGCAGGGAGGGAGCTGTCTCAGACTTCACCATCCTCCCCCCCCCCCTCACCCACACACCATTCACTAGCTGGGACATGGGGGAAGTCAGGAGTGAGGGTCAGGCAGCTCCCCCCTGTCTGTGAAGCCAGCCTCTCACTAGTAATGCAGGGAGGGAGCTGTCTCAGACTTCACCATACTCCCCCCCCCCTCACCCACACACCATTCACTAGCTGGGACATGGGGAAAGTCAGGAGTGAGGGTCAGGCAGCTCCCCCCTGTCTGTGAAGCCAGCCTCTCACTAGTAATGCAGGGAGGGAACTGTCTCAGACTTCACCATCCTCCCCCCCCCCCTCACCCACACACCATTCACTAGCTGGGACTTGGGGGAAGTCAGGAGTGAGGGTCAGGCAGCTCCCCCCTGTCTGTGAAGCCAGCCTCTCACTAGTAATGCAGGGAGGGAGCTGTCTCAGACTTCACCATCCTCCCCCCCCCCCCTCACCCACACACCATTCACTAGCTGGGACATGGGGGAAGTCAGGAGTGAGGGTCAGGCAGCTCCCCCCTGTCTGTGAAGCCAGCCTCTCACTAGTAATGCAGGGAGGGAGCTGTCTCAGACTTCACCATCCTCCCCCCCCCCCCCCCACCTCACCCACACACCATTCACTAGCTGGGACATGGGGGAAGTCAGGAGTGAGGGTCAGGCAGCTCCCCCCTGTCTGTGAAGCCAGCCTCTCACTAGTAATGCAGGGAGGGAGCTGTCTCAGACTTCACCATCCACCCCCCCCCCCCCTCACCCACACACCATTCACTAGCTGGGACATGGGGGAAGTCAGGAGTGAGGGACAGGCAGCTCCCCCCTGTCTGTGAAGCCAGCCTCTCACTAGTAATGCAGGGAGGGAGCTGTCTCAGACTTCACCATCCTCCCCCCCCCCCTCACCCACACACCATTCACTAGCTGGGACATGGGGGAAGTCAGGAGTGAGGGTCAGGCAGCTCACCCCTGTCTGTGAAGCCAGCCTCTCACTAGTAATGCAGGGAGGGAGCTGTCTCAGACTTCACCATCCTCCCCCCCCCCCCTCACCCACACACCATTCACTAGCTGGGACATGGGGGAAGTCAGGAGTGAGGGTCAGGCAGCTCCCCCCTGTCTGTGAAGCCAGCCTCTCACTAGTAATGCAGGGAGGGAGCTGTCTCAGACTTCACCATCCTCCCCCCCCCCCCCCTCGCCCACACACCATTCACTAGCTGGGACATGGGGGAAGTCAGGAGTGAGGGTCAGGCAGCTCCCCCCTGTCTGTGAAGCCAGCCTCTCACTAGTAATGCAGGGAGGGAGCTGTCTCAGACTGGTATCAGGGTTAGGGCACTGTGTGCAGCAAGATCACAACACTCCTGGTATTAATAGGGATAGGGCACTGTAAGAGATGACTGTAGTAGATTGAATAAAGATCTGATGTTTCTGCTCTCCTCACACCAAACAAAAACAACACACAAGCAGAGAAGCCCTTCTTACAAAGCTGAGCTAGTGAGTTAAGTAGGAGGAAAAGTAAACATACTGGTGCCAGTGTGGCTACTTAAAAAATACACTTACCAACAATCAATTACATATATTTGAACTGTGTACAGTTCCAGCCAGGACCACCTTTCTAAAATGCACAGTGATTGGCAAATTCAACATGCACTAGCATTTCAGGTGCCTGCTAACAAAAATAATAAACAAACAAGTTCTAGTCACGTGAGTGCTGATCATTACATTACTTTTTTTGTCAAGCTTCCAACTGTTTCCATTTCACATCCCCCCAACCATATTGGTAACATCAATAGATAAGAGCACAGCCAGCCAATAGGAATACATACATACATATTCATTCCTAAGTGACCTTTACTGACCTGGGAAGTGTGAACACTTTGTTTCATTTTCTGTTGGTGTTCGTTAGTTTCCAGTTCCATTTCCCATCCCCCCAACCATCACCTCAGTGGTAACCTTGGTAACATCAATAGATAAGAGGGCAGCCAGCCAATAGGAACACATATTCATTCCTAACTGACCTTCAGTGACCTGGAAAGTGTTTATTTGTATCATTTTCAGTTAGTGCGCACTAAATCGAGTTAGTGCGCACTAACGGGGAGTTAGTGCGCACTAACACGATTTAACGATTTTTAACGATAAATCGTTAGAATTTCTATTGTATCGTGTTCTATAACGATTTAAGACGATATAAACATTATCGGACGATAATTTTAATCGTTGAAAAACGATTCACATCCCTAATTAGAATAAAACAAAGAACTATAAAATAAGTGGAGGAAAGGAGACATTTTTTTCCCCAAACTTTTTCACCTCTTTTTCTGGGGAAAAGCAAACACCAAAGTAAAACAAAAAAAAAAACAAGGAGAAACAAACAACACAGAGGCACCCGTCATGCTGAGCATCAGGTAGTGGTGAGCCCTTAGACCAATGCCAAGTTGGCTCTGCTTATTTTGTTTGAAAGCACAGAAAAGGCCTTGGCAGGTGGCAACCAAGTTACTCCAGCTAAATATCTTCTGCCTAGCCAACCACCTTCCCATCGGGTTGAGCCCTCAGATTATAGCATAGGTCAAGATCTAGTCAGGAAGTCAAGGCTGGCTGAGAGTAAAGTAAAGTCAAGATCCAGTCCAAGTTGAAGGCAGACTGAGGAAAAGGCATTGTCAGTTTCTGTTCTGAGGTTGAGGCAGGCTGAGGACAAGTTGTGGTCAGTTTCCATTCCTAAGTTGAAACAAGATGAGGATAAGGGATGGTCAGTTTCCATTCTGAGGTCAAGGCAGGTGGAGGATAAGGCATGGTCAGGTATAACAGCATCAAAACATGCACACTCATACATATTAATAGACAGGCATAGCAGGTAGATGGAGCAATAGCACCAATAACCCCATGCTGGTATTAGAGACATGGCAGTTAGGAATATGCCAGCAAGAACCCCATGCTGGTATGAGGGGTATAACAGAAAGATAGGAGGAAGCAAGTGCCCTATGCTGGTACTAGGAGCATGGCAGAAAGGCATCAAGCCTAGCATATAAAGGTCATGGCAGGTGTTGCAACCGTTGCTGCCCGACAGCTTCACTCTGCCTACCTTTCATTTCTTGCGACTGCTCCTGCTCCTCATGGATGCTTGGCTGCCACAGCGTCCATCTACCATCCTCTCCGGCGTCCCCAGACCGGCTTGGGCACTGCCTCCCGCCATGCTGTCCAGGTACCTTAGGGTGCGCGCGCCGCGCGGCCCTTATTCTTATTTTCTCATTGGCACGTTCCTCAGGGGCATCCCCCATAATGACGTCACGCTGCCTGGATATTTAAGCCTACTGTTTATTGCTAGCCGTTGAGTTAGCAAGGGTGATCTTACGGATGGGATTCGCTCTCCGTACCCAACAACTCTGCCTTCCAACTCCTGTTGGACTCTTTCTGCTAACGGGGTACCCATTCCTCGGGGGCCTCATTGTTTCTTTCAGGTCGCTATCAGGTAACCGGTACTCGCTCCTCGAGGGGCCATGTTCCCTGACTCGCTGCCTGCATCTATCATCTATCATCATCTACTCCTCAGAGCTGTCTCCCTAAAACCAGGTACTCGCTCCTCGAGGGCCTGTCTCCGTTCCAGCGCCAGTGCCATCTCTTATGTAGAACTGCTGTGTGAGTACTTACCAACAAATCTCTCCCTATCTCAGGGCTTCTCCATATTTGGGACTCTTTGAATGTTCTATTGTACTCATTTTCTCAGTTCTCTCCACTACAGCACTGCTACCGAAGAAACCGCGTTCCAGCGCCCTGGGGAATACTAGCCCAGCCGGGCTACATCTTCTACTCACTACTGCCACCTCTGGTGGTTTCTCAAACTGTCTAAATAAAGAACTATCTGTGTTTGTATGTCCAGAACTGAGCCTGACCTGTGGCCCCTCACGGGATGTCCCCCATGGGCGTGGTCAGCTGCCACAGTGTCCAAGGGTCCACCCAAACCTCACTAACTATAATATATTGCTAACTCCATGGATCTGGCACTGCTCAATGCCTTGCTGGCCATTCCTGAACAACAGGACGCATTGGAGAAACTCACTTCTGCGTTTCATCAGCTGCATGCAGAGAAGAATCAAAGCGCTGCTTCCAGTAATGAAGGTCAGTTACCTGAAGTAACTATAAAGACAATGGCTGCTCCAGTTCATTTCTCTGGAGAGATTCAAAGAACTAGAGGTTTCCTAAATCAGTGCTGCATACATTTTGTATTACAGCCTTCTCACTTCCCCACAGCCTATGCCAAGACTACTTATATTCTATCTTATCTTGATGGAAGGGCCTTGTCTTGGGCCTCAATGCTGTGGGAACGTAAGGATCCAATTCTGCAGGATATTGACGGATTACTGGATTTGTTTAAATCCGTTTTTGATGATCCTGCTCGAGTGACTCTTCCTGGTTCTGCTCTAGTGACCTGAAGCAAGGCAACCGACCACTGGCTGATTTTGCAATAGAGTTCAAGACTCTTGCTACCGAATTATGCTGGGATTCCAAATGTCTGAAAACCCTCTTCTTCAGAGGACTGGATACTCGCCTGAAAGACAAGCTGGCCGCTTGTGAGACACCTGACTCGCTGGATGAACTAGTGGCTTTGGCTACTAGAATTGACCACCGGCTTCATGATAAGGTGAAAAAACTCAAGCCTAGTAAAGGACCGGTTCAGAAGGAGGTTCATGATAAACCTGCACTCCAGATGATCCCAGCAATACCCGTCACCAGTGGAGATGAACCGATGCAACTTGGTCGCAGTCACCTGACTATCAAAGAGAGAAGACTCCGGAAGAGGCATGGCCTGTGTATCTACTGTGGACAAGCTGGTCACGATGTGCCAACATACCCAATTCATCTGGGAAACGGACGGGCCTAAGTCTTGTGAGAGGACTGTTCTTAGACCTTACTACGCCCTCTCCTCCGCTCTCTCTCCCAGTCTCCCTGATCTGAGGACTGTCTGAAATTCAAACTCTTGCCCTGTTGGATTCAGGGGCAGGAGGCAACTTTATACTTCGATGCCTAGTGGAACATTTGAGGATTCCCCTCTTCACTTTGAAGATTTCACTGCTCTTATCATCTATTCATGGAGAGCCCTTGCTGGGTGATGTGACCCATCGCACTGAACCGGTAACCCTCTGCACTGGAGCCCTCCATACTGAGTCAATTTCCTTCTTTGTGTTAGAGAAGCCCATGCACCCTATCGTTCTGGGGTTACCCTGGTAGCAATCGCATCAGCCTCAATTCGATTGGGCCACCTTGGAACTCTCTCGCTGGGGCCCAGGTTGTCATGGCAAGTGCCTTAGGGAGGTTTCTCCTGTCCTCTGCATGCCTACAACTCCAGTGATCTCAGGACTGCTGCCTCAATACGCATCATTCGGTGATGTGTTCTCCAAAGAAGCTGCTGACATCCTTCCTCCACATAGATCTTACGACTGTGCCATAAGGCTGAAACCGAACACTGAACCTCCTAAAGGACGTGTCTATTCACTCTCTGAAATAGAGAATAAGGCTATATCCGAGTACATTGAGGAGAATTTACAGAAAGGATTCATTAGACCATCAAAGTCTCCAGCCGGCGCAGGCTTCTTTGTGGGGAAGAAGGACTATCAAGGTCTGAATAAGATCATGATCAAAGACTGATATCCCCTACCTTTAATCTCAGAGCTGTTCGACCGGCTTCAAGGTGCCAAGATATTCTCGAAACTTGACCTGAAGGGAGCCTATAACTTAGTTCACATTCGCAATGGCGATGAATGGAAAACAGCCTTCAACACTCAAGATGGTCATTTCGAGTACTTAGTAATGCCCTTCGGCCTGTGCAACGCACCTGCTGTGTTCCAGAACATGATGAATGACATTTTGTGGGACCTGTTGTACAAGAGTGTTGTACAACAGGTTCTCAGGACTTGTCTACTCATCTAGAGGACATCAAACAAGTACTATGAAGACTCCGAGAACATTGGCTCTATGCCAAGCTATCCAAGTGCGAATTCCATAAGTACTATGTGCCTTTTCTTTGCTATATTGTGTCTAAAGATGGCTTCCTAATGGATCCCCAAAAATTAGAGAGTATTAAAAATTGGTCCCAACCTACCAGCCTGAAGGCCCTGAGACGATTTTTGGGGTTCACTAATTACTATATAAGCTTAATAAAGAATTATTCTTCTTTAACTGTGCCCTTAACTGCAATGACCCGGAAAGGGGCCAACGCTTCTAAATGGTCTGCAGAGGCCATTTACACATTCGAGGATTTAAAGACTGCCTTTTCCACCGAACCATGCCTGTGTCATCCAGACTCCAACAAGCCATTCATCGTGGAGGTCAATGCTTCTGATGTTGGTGTGGGGGCTGTATTGAGCCAAACCGGAGACTCCAAATCCTTAAGTCCCTGCTCCTTCTTCTCACAACATTTCTCTCCGGCAGAGAAGAACTATGGGATCGGAGATAAAGAGCTCCTGGCTATTAAGTTGGCATTCGAGGAATGGCGGCCTTGGCTCGAAGGCACTCAACATCAAATTACTGTGTTTATGGACCAGAAGAATCTAGAGTATCTCCGCCATGTGCAACGTCTTAACCATAGACAAGCCAGATGGTCTTTATTTTTTAACCGTTTTGACTTCATGCTCAAATATCACTTCGGAGACAAGAATACCAGAGCTGATGCCCTGTCACGCTCCTTTCTCTCGGAAGATGTTCCAAAAGAACCTCAGCATATTATCGACCCGAAGAAAGTCATTTTGGCGGCTACTCATACTGTGCCCGCTGGTAAAACCATTGTGCCAAAACACCTCAGGAAGAAAGTGCTTTATTGGGTGCACGCTTCCAACGTTGTACCCTGCTGAAACTACAGAAGTATTATTGGTGGCCAACTATCAAAGAAGATACACTCTCCTATGTAGCATCTTGTGCCAACTGTGCCAAGCACAAACCTACTTCTGGCCAACCGTGGGGATTGCTGCAACCACTTCCAGCTCCGGAACAGCCCTGGATGCATATTGCTACTGACTTTGTAGTCGATCTTCCCCTCTCTGGAGGTATGAATACCATTTGGGTAACAGTCGACCGTTTCAGCAAGATGGCCCATCTCGTGGTGCTGCCTGGCTTACCTTCAGCCTTGGAGCTTGCGAAGCTCTTCATAATCAACATCTTTTGCCTTCACGGCCTACCGAAGCACATAGTCTCGGATCGAGGATCACAGTTCACGGCAAGATTCTGGAAGGCTTTGTGCAAGCTTTTCGACATCTCTCTAGATTATACATCAGTCTATCATCCTCAATCAAATGGCCAAACAGAACGGATGAATAGGACCCTGAAACAGTTCATTCGGGCCTATGTGAGTTGCCGTCAGAATAACTGGGCCGAACTGTTACCATGGGCTGAATTCGCCATTAATTCTCATCCAGCATCATCCACTAGATCAACACCTTTTGAAGTGGTATATTTATTTATTTATTTATTTATTTATGGTTTTTATATACCGATCTTCTTACATAATATGTAAATCAAATCGGTTTACAGAGAACAGTTGAAAAGCTTGCTTGTGGGCAATTACATATAACAAAGAACTTTTTAGAGTAACATATTGTATAACTTTTTGAGTAACATTTAAACAGTGGCAAAAAAATACATGGCTAAACATAAACATAAGAACAAGATATATGGACGTTTACCATCACCGCCACTTCCACTGAAGTTCTCAGTGACGTCCCCAGCAGCTCAATCCACTGCTGATGATATCCATCAATTATGGACTCAGACGAAAGAAATGCTACTCAAAGCGAGTGATCGAGCCAAAAGGTTTTATGATGCTCATCATTCCAAAGTGCCTGTCTTTCAACCTGGTGACAAAGTCTGGCTATCCACTAAGCACCTTAGACTGAAGTTACCCTCCACTCGATTTGCTCCTTGCTACGTTGGACCATTTCCAATCCTCTGAAGTCTTGGCAACATCACTTACAGTCTGAAGCTACCACCTGGATTAAACATCCACAATGCTTTTCATGTTTCACTTTTGAAACCACTCATTCTCAGTGAGTTCTCTTCCAAGTCTCAGGAACCATCTCCCATCAATGCAGAAGATGACCTAGAATACAAGGTTGAAGCCATCCTTGATGTCCGAAGATGAGGCAAGACTTGGGAATACCTTCTTTCATGGGAAGGTTTTGGCCCCGAAGAAAATTCTTGAGAGCCTCTGGCTAATATCCTTGACAAAGAGATGCTCCATCAGTTTCATCTCTCGTATCCTTGGAAACCAAAACCTGGTACCCGTAGAGGAGACCACCCTTTGAAGGGGGGTACTGTTGCAACTGTCACTTCCTGATGGCTTCACTCCGTCTACCTTTCCCGTTCTGTGGCTCCTCCTGCTCTTCATGGATGCCTGGCTGCTGCAGCGTTCCCGGACCGGCTTGGGCGCTGCCTCCCGCCATGTTCTGCAGGTACCTTAGGGCGCGTGCGCGCTGCGTGGCCCTCATTCTTATTTCCTCATTGGTGCGTTCCTCAGGGGCGTCCCCCTGTGATGATGTCACACTGCCCGGATATTTAAGCCTATAGTTTATTGCTAGCTGTTGAGTTAGCAAGGGGTATTCTTACGGATGGGATTCGCTCTCTGTACCCAGCTACTCTGCCTCTCCAAATTCTATTGGACTCTTTCTGCTAATGGGATACCCGCTCCTCGGGGGCCTCTTTTGCTTCTTTCAGGTCGCTATCAAGTAACCGGTACTCTCTCCTCGAGGGCCCATGTTCCCTGACCCGCTGCCTGCATCTATCTCCTCTTCTACCTGGAGGAATTCGCCACAGACACCATCAGTGCGTACTACTATCATCCACTCCTCAGAGCTGTCTCCCTGGAACCAGGTACTCACTCCTCGAGGGCCTGCCTCCGTTTCAGCACCAGTGCCATCTCCTACGTGGAACCGCTGTGTGAGTACTTTGCCAACGAGTCTCCCTGCTCCCAGGGATCTGGTACTCGCTCCTCGAGGGCCAGCTCTCCCTATCTCGGGGCTTCTCCATATTTGGGACTCTGTGAATGTTCTATTGTACTCATTCTCTCAGTTTATTTATTTATTTATTTATTTTATTAAGGCTTTTATATACCGAATTTCTTGATACAAATCAAATCAATTCGGTTTACAATGAACTAAGTAGAATATACAATTAACCAATCAACAAGAGATACAGAGCATACAGTTACATTATAACAAGGAAGCCTTAACTTGGAGTAGGAAAATAAGTTCTCTCCACTACAGCACTGCTACCGGAGGAATCGCTGTTCCAGCGCCTGGGGAATACTAGTCCAGCCGGGCTACATCTTCTACTTAATACTGCCACGTTTGGTGGCTTCTCAAACTGTCTAAATAAAGATAAATCTGTGTTTTTGTGTCCAAGGGCTGAGCCTGACCTGTGGCCCCTCACGGGACTTCCCCCCGTGGGCATGGTCAGCTGCCACAGTATCCAAGGGTCCACCCAAACCTTACTAATTATAGCAACGAGACTCTTGAAGACTTGGACAAGATGGGACTCTCAAAGACTTGGACAAGATGGGACTCTCAAAGACGAGGGAGAGTGCTGTCCCTTGGGGCGCCCTACACAGCCCATCGTGGACTGGTCACAGGCCACCCTGTCCCACTATGTGCCCTACACAACCTGGAAGGCTGGTTGCGGACCACACAGAGAGTGGGATGGAGAAGAGGGTACGCAAACGGGGATGCCTCAAGCACAGGTCATCTGGACATCTGGACACCTGGACATCTGGAACTTAGAACCAGAGGACATCTGGATATCTGGACATCAGGGACATCTGTGCATCAGGAACATCTGGGACATCTGGATATGGACAAGGAACCCCGAGGCTTATGGGAAGGGAAGCCAAGGGTTGGAACATACCATGAGAATGATCCAATGAGGAATGAAACCTGGAGCATCGGACGGAGACATCAGGAACAAAAAGACATGGAACATGAAGTCTTCCGAACAGGAGCAGCAAGATGGACCATGATGGAAGTAGTGGAACTCCATGGACGAAGGAGAAGCTCCATGGAGTGTGTAACTCCATCTGAAGGCACTGAGGAACTAAAGCAGGGCCTTTAAATAGGGCAGGACCAGGAAGAGCCCTGAAGATGTCATCTGGAGGGCACAGGAATGCTTCCTGTCTCTGGCCCTTTAAGAAGGGAAGAAAGCCTCGCGGCCAGCCCCTAGAGGGAGCCCTGAAGGAAGACAGGCAGAGCTAGGCCTGTAGCGATGTCGTGGAGGAAGGTGAAGGCCAGCGGCAGCTACTGCCACTGAAGAGGGGCTGCGCTGAGGCAGGGTCCGGCCCCAAAGAACAGGAGACGGCGGCGGCGGCTCCCTACCACGAAGAGGGGCTCCAATGGCGGCAGTCAGGCCACGGAGGAGGGGAATCCCGGTGGGGAATTCCCCCATAGGAGTCAGTGGTGTGGCTCCAGCCATGCAGGAAGGAGCAGCAGTAGCAGTAGCAGTAGCAGTGGCGGCAAGGCCACGAAGCTGTAGGGAGGCATGGCTCAGTGGTGGTCTGGGCCGCGAGGGAAGCAACAGCGTCAGCCCAACACCGGGAAAAGGTGAGGGCCTGCTCGCGGGGTAAGGTCCGCAGGCCTGGATGGGCCAAATGGTCCTTTTCTTCTAACATCTGTTATGCTGCTGTGGTACTATGTAGCTGTTATCTGTATCGTGTGAGACATGTTAACTTAATAAAAGAAAGATTGTTAGCACTATTTCAAGCTATGAGAGCCTAGTAACTGCTGACTGCACTTTTTTGTAACAGATGATATTAAATCTGCAGAATGAAACAAGAAACAAAGTCTGTTTTAGAAGCACAACATACTTGCTTTGGAATCCAGAATGATATATATAAGAAACATAGTCCTAGATTAACAAAGTGGGACTGTAAATATTCTTATGACTCCCTTAGCAGATTTGTACAGGAGGTTAATGTTTACAGTATAAAGAGCAGCATATTAATCTGCTCACAGTAGGAAAAAAAAAGCAGCCTCCTGCTCTCAGAGATCTGCAAGGCCTTTTTTTTTTGTCAATTTATATTTATGGAACTCAGATAAACTGGAATTCCAGAGATATTCTGCAGCAGAGCAAAAATGAAAAACAAACAAGAAAACCCCACACTTGACTGAAGATAGCTGGTTTCTATCAAGCCTGAGGACAGCAGTGTGCCAATTACATCTGTTTGCAAGTGATAACTCAGGTAAAATCAATCTGTATTTTTGGTAGGGATGTGAATCGTTTTTCAACGATTAAAATTATCGTCCGATAATGTTTATATCGTCTTAAATCGTTATAGAACATGATACAATAGAAATTCTAACGATTTATCGTTAAAAATCGTTAAATCGTGTTAGTGCGCACTAACTCGAGTTAGTGCGCACTAACTCCCCGTTAGTGCGCACTAACTCGATTTAGTGCGCACTAACTGAAAATGATACAAATAAACACTTTCCAGGTCACTGAAGGTCAGTTAGGAATGAATATGTGTTCCTATTGGCTGGCTGCCCTCTTATCTATTGATGTTACCAAGGTTACCACTGAGGTGATGGTTGGGGGGATGGGAAATGGAACTGGAAACTAACGAACACCAACAGAAAATGAAACAAAGTGTTCACACTTCCCAGGTCAGTAAAGGTCACTTAGGAATGAATATGTATGTATGTATTCCTATTGGCTGGCTGTGCTCTTATCTATTGATGTTACCAATATGGTTGGGGGGATGTGAAATGGAAACAGTTGGAAGCTTGACAAAAAAAGTAATGTAATGATCAGCACTCACGTGACTAGAACTTGTTTGTTTATTATTTTTGTTAGCAGGCACCTGAAATGCTAGTGCATGTTGAATTTGCCAATCACTGTGCATTTTAGAAAGGTGGTCCTGGCTGGAACTGTACACAGTTCAAATATATGTAATTGATTGTTGGTAAGTGTATTTTTTAAGTAGCCACACTGGCACCAGTATGTTTACTTTTCCTCCTACTTAACTCACTAGCTCAGCTTTGTAAGAAGGGCTTCTCTGCTTGTGTGTTGTTTTTGTTTGGTGTGAGGAGAGCAGAAACATCAGATCTTTATTCAATCTACTACAGTCATCTCTTACAGTGCCCTATCCCTATTAATACCAGGAGTGTTGTGATCTTCCTGCACACAGTGCCCTAACCCTGATACCAGTCTGAGACAGCTCCCTCCCTGCATTACTAGTGAGAGGCTGGCTTCACAGACAGGGGGGAGCTGCCTGACCCTCACTCCTGACTTCCCCCATGTCCCAGCTAGTGAATGGTGTGTGGGTGAGGGGGGGGAGGTGGATGGTGAAGTCTGAGACAGCTCCCTCCCTGCATTACTAGTGAGAGGCTGGCTTCACAGACAGGGGGGAGCTGCCTGACCCTCACTCCTGACTTCCCCCATGTCCCAGCTAGTGAATGGTGTGTGGGTGAGGGGGGGGGGGAGGATGGTGAAGTCTGAGACAGCTCCCTCCCTGCATTACTAGTGAGAGGCTGGCTTCACAGACAGGGGGGAGCTGCCTGACCCTCACTCCTGACTTCCCCCATGTCCCAGCTAGTGAATGGTGTGTGGGTGAGGGGGGGGGGGGGAGGATGGTGAAGTCTGAGACAGCTCCCTCCCTGCATTACTAGTGAGAGGCTGGCTTCACAGACAGGGGGGAGCTGCCTGTCCCTCACTCCTGACTTCCCCCATGTCCCAGCTAGTGAATGGTGTGTGGGTGAGGGGGGGGGTGGATGGTGAAGTCTGAGACAGCTCCCTCCCTGCATTACTAGTGAGAGGCTGGCTTCACAGACAGGGGGGAGCTGCCTGACCCTCACTCCTGACTTCCCCCATGTCCCAGCTAGTGAATGGTGTGTGGGTAAGGGGGGGGGGGGAGGATGGTGAAGTCTGAGACAGCTCCCTCCCTGCATTACTAGTGAGAGGCTGGCTTCACAGACAGGGGGGAGATGCCTGACCCTCACTCCTCCGGGGTATTGTGATCTTCCTGCACACAGTGCCCTATCCCTGATACCAGGGGTGTTGTGATCTTCCTGCATGCAGTGCCCTATCCCTATTAATACCAGGAGTGTTGTGATCTTCCTGCATGCAGTGCCCTATCCCTATTAATACCAGGAGTGTTGTGATCTTCCTGCATGCAGTGCCCTATCCCTGATATCGGGATGTGTGCAAGAAGATCAGAACACCCCCGGTATCAGGAATAGGGCACTGTGTGCAGGAAGATCACAACACCCCCAGTATCAGGAATAGGGCACTGTGTGCAGGAAGATCACAACACCCCTGGTATTAGGGATAGGGCACTGTGTGCAGGAAGATCACAACACTCCTGGTATTAATAGGGATAGGGCACTGTGTGCAGGAAGATCACAATACCCCTGGTATCAGGGTTAGGGCACAAGTTCTAGTCACATTGACTGATCACATTACTTGTTTTGTCAAGCTACCAACTGTTTCCATTTCCCATCCCCCATATACTGTCAGTAGGAAACTTGGTAACATGAATAAATAAGAGGGCAGCCAATAGGAATACATATTCATTCCTAAACTGACCTTAACTGACCTGAAAAGTGTCAAATTGTATCATTTTCAGTTAGTGCGCACTAACTCCCAGTTAGTGCGCACTAACTCCCGTTAGTGCGTACTAATCGGAAAAAACGATTTTTAACGATTTTTTAACTAAAAAATCGTGCCTAAGACGATTTTCTTGCCCTGCCACACGATTTCTATCGTTAAGACGATATGGAAAACGATTCACATCCCTAATTTTTGGTACAATTTTGGTGTAATTTGCAGCAAAAAATAAATGTAAAAACCAGGCTTATCTAGAAAAATTTGTGAAAAAGTCTATTTCTGCATCTTTTTTTGTGCCATTGAATTTAACGTGAAAAGTTTTGACAAAATGGGCGAAAGCAGCAAAAGCCTCCCCCACGTGTTGCATTCATAAACCCCTCTTCTTGTTCTTTTCAAGCCTGCAAATCCCTGCAGCAATTGGCAAATTTCACACCTTTCGGCACAGAGAGTGTTTCATTGGCACGCATGGCAAGCAGAGTCACAAATATGCAGTCCAGTGCCCCCCCAGGCACAAGCACTCATTCTTTGAAAGGCCCTTGGGCCGGGCAGGTAGCAGGGCGATGTCTGCGTGGCCGCGTCATGCCCTCTATAGGCGCTGCTCAGTCCTACAGCCACGACTGCTTCTTTTTCCTCTTGCAGTCCACACCGCTCTGCACCAGCAACCTCTACCACCCGAAGCCCCTAGCCAAACCCTGGGCAGGCCCTTGTGTAAACAAAGCAGCTTGAAATACCCACCACAGCTGACTCTAATTCCAGTTTGTTTTTTTTGTGAGCACTGGTTGAGAAGAGAATCTTTCCTCTGCAGCATAAGAACTTCCAAGCTGGAGGCTGCTTAAACAAGTTTCCTTCAGCCACGTCACCTGTGCTCTTTCCACTATCTGGCCTGCTTTAACAATTTCCATCTAGCGATGAGAGATATCAGCTACAGCCGAGGAAAAATAACAGAGCCGGGTCAAGTCAGTAAAGAAGGGATAACTGAGGGTGGGTCCCCTTGGAATCTTGCCCTTTCGGTGATTTGAAATGCTGGGGAAGAGAGGGAGACAGAGTTCAGGGTTCCCAAAGGAGTGTCATATAGAGTGTGTTCTTGTGTTCATCTTGAAAACTGCTAGCATACAGATTCATTGGATGCCCTCCTGGTCTTAGTATTTTTGGACAGCTGCTGCCATTGGGTTGTTCTTTTCCATTCATGATCTGGTAGACCTCTGTCATGTCTCCCTTCAATTTCCTTCTTCCAAGATCAAAAGCCCTTAAGGACTTAACAAAAAGGGGCTGCAAGAAACTTCCCCCAGTACATGGGAGAAGGAAAGAAAGGGGTGTGAAAGTAAGAGGAAGCTGGAGTATTTGGGTTTTCTTGCATCATAAACAGTGATACAATATTTGTTTCTTTCCTATCAATTGTTATTTTATTGGTTGTTAGCATTGCCCTTTTATGCTAGTAGACCAGCCAACATTCATGCGGTCTTCATAAAGTTACTGTGACACGGTAGAGCGAGGAAGCCTGTAATCTGAGAAACCAGACCAAATAGATCGGTTTCTTGAACTAACGCTTCCATTCCTCAGTTATCAGTTTGGGATTTGTGGGGTGTATTTTGTAATCTGCTGGCCTCACTCCATGATTGATCCTGCCTTGGGGAGCCAAGCAGGGGCAGTTTCTTAGTGTCCCTAAGATAAAGGACACTTCTTTGGAGTCATTTTATATCTGGTCATCTCATTTCATTTGAAGTTAAATGTAAACTGGTATGATTTGTATCTCTACAAGAATGTTGGTATAGAAAAAAATAAAAATAAATAAATAAATAAATAAATCACAATTTTTCTACTCTTCTAATGTTTTCCCTTTGTCCATTGTTTGCATGATTTCTCATTTGAAAAGGCTATAGATGTGTCTCACTGTGACCGTTGATAGAAGGGAAAAATGCATCGAGGCTATGGTTAGATTTTGACTATGTTCTAAAAAAAAAAAAAAATCTTAACACAAAGATAATGCTCCTATTGTGTGTACAAGGACTGAAGAGCACCCCTTAATAACATAGGGCAGAAGAGATCCAAGGCCTTCACTGACACTGAACAAAGGAACTTTTCTTGTAGTATTTTTCAATACATGTCAGTTTATTGAGTCAGCTATTATGCAGCGTGATGAAAGAGTCAAAGATGAAAAAAGATGAGCCCCATTATCCTGATTAGAAACTGTCACTGTTCGGAAACAGAAATCATCGAGCAGTAATCAGCTAAGGGTAAGGGATATAGTCAGGATGGTAATAAAGATAGGAGTTTAAATATTTTAATTCTGTTGAAAAGCAGAATAAACTCTGCATTTCTTTTTTTTTTTTGCAGCTATTGACAAAGGTCTTTTTTTTTTTAATTTGCTCCATCATCCTCACCCCAACATTGGCCCACAAATGCTTATTTAAGATTTCATGCTCTTATCTGCATCTGAAATGCAATAACGATGGGAGTCAGAGCTGTGCAAATATCTTTGGTTTTTATTTTGTGAATACCTCATTCATTTGCAGATGCATGTACCAGGTAATGGTAAATTTCCACTGTAAGTACATAAAGAAATAAGGATACATGTGCACCTTGTTTTGAAAGGTACCTGTGTACACATGTGTTAGTATCTTCATATCTTATCAACTCTGAAAGATCAGAATTGGTTTAAATACCTCTGCAACTGCACCCAAATGACACAAGAGCATATGGAGTAGTGTCGGTCATTTATCCATCACAGGCTTAATTAATACCTCTCTAACTTCACATCCACCTGTCTACCTCAGCCTCTTTGTTCACTCAGCTGTTTCTACTGCTGAGATGCATGGAGCCAACAATGGGATACCATGATAGCCAAGGAGAGGAGGTCTGAATGGAGGAAATATATAGAGTTGAACAGAGAGACAGGAATGAAGTGGAGTTTCTGGAGAGGCATAAACATGTGAGGAAGAACTGGTGGAGAGGACCTGAGGAATGGAAGAGACCAGGAAAAGAGGCACCTTTTAGGGTAAGGAAAACCAGGCTGGATTCTGAAGAGGAAAGAGGTTGGAAGGCAGACAGGGAAGATTAAAAAGGGACTCAGTCTTGGGTGTGGAATAAGGAGAAGAGAAAGGCAGGTTGAGCTACAGGGGAGAGAGACTGAGGGAAAGATGAAGTTTGAAAAAGAGACAGAAAAAGGAAAAGGGAGAAGAAAAAAGAAAATTAAGGAACAGTGAAACATTAAAATCTTTCTTTTTTTAAGCAGACAAGAAAAAAATTAGTGCTTGTTTTACTGTTTTCCTTTATCTGTGTTTTAGATATGTCTGTAAAATTGTTGATATTATAATTATAGATGTACTTATGTGATCCTCACCAAACAATCAATGACTGGAGGATGTGGAATATGAATAAAATAAATAAAAATTTGGCCAAGCAGCTGGAGGTCAGGAGGGGGTTCTTTTTTAAAGGAGCACTCACCAACACTGTATAGTCTATAACTTCCTCTCATACTAATGCAATGGGGAATTTTTTGGAAGGCTCCATTCTCTAAAAACACTGGCCCAATATTTCAGGTTTTTAAACTCACATGAGATATTTGTTGCGCTTGGAAGTGGACCCTTGTCCTGGAGCAGTGGAGAACAGCTTCCTGGTAGGGACCAGGGAGCACCTGCCCCCAGGGGGCGGAGCACAGGAGGAGACAGAGGCTAAGATGAGCTTCACCACCGGAAGCCCAAGGTACCCCCGGGTGGAGCCCCTAGGGACCCGGGCTACTTGGACTTAGGTGGGCCTCGCAGGGTCTCCCGGAGAGGTAGTAGAGAGGCGTGCCCACAATCAGCAAGGGAGCGTGGTTGGACTTCACGCTGTTGGCCTGGAAAGGCAAGGAAGGCCCAAACAGCGTAGGCGATGACAAGGCAAGGGACAGAGCCAGAATCAGGAGACGTAGTCAATGGTAGCCGAGGTCAGAATCCGAGGATCAATCCGAGGAGTAGTCAACGAGGCAAAGGTCAGGTTCTGGAGGTCAGACGAGGTCACAAGGCAGGCAGAGGTCAGGAGCAGGCAGCAGACAGGAAGGTCAAGGAACAGGCTGAGGTCAGTACCAGAGAGACAGTCAGAGGGTACTACCTGGGAAGACGAACAGACAGACGTAGGAACAGGAGGACACTGGAACAGTAGGACACTGGAACAAGGCTGATGTGAAATTGCTGAGACTTTATAGAAAAACTGATCTCCCAATCTTAGCATCTTCCTTGTAAATCATTTATACTATGGCATGGCCTACAGGAGCACATTGCATTCTGTTCCACTTGGGGCTCAAACAATGGTTACTCAAGCTTAAGTTCTGAGGAGGAAGAGGAAAGAAAATGGCTGCCTCTTCTGTGCCAATCCCTACCAGCCTATGGATGACCCTGAAGCCAGAAGCCAGCACATGTTCTTCTATCACTTGGAAAGGTCATCTGCAAAGAAGTATATAGGAAAGAGAGAAATAAAGTAGGCATCAGACGCCACTTGTTACTTCTGTTGGCTTTGTATTATCTAATACCAGCAAAGGGCAGCTGATTCAAGAAATCCTCACATGCCTTTTTTTTTTTTTTTTACCTCTTTGCTCTTATTACCTGGAAATTCCCATCCCCCTTTTTTCGTGCATATCAGACAGCTCTGTCAATAGAACAATTCTTATCCCTTAATTTGAACATCTTTTTTAATGTCTCTGGCTAGGAGGCTGGGAATAAGGAAGGAGTGAAAGAAAGGGAGCCAGGAGCCACAGTACGGATAGATAATCTTTTTCAGCTGTTGTTCTGCCCGTCCCTGCAGGAATACTCACCTTTGCAATATGCTGTTCAATGGAGAGTCCAAACAACAAAGGCATTGTTGGTGAAAGTAGCTCACCTGGGCCTTGTAAGAGCACAGGAAAAACTTACTCATAGCAAAGCAGCCAGGGGCCGAATTGTGCTGAGTCTTCCAGCAATAAAAGGGTATACGATTAAAACCTACAAGGCACCAAACATAATTAGGCACAGCTCATTTAGCTGCTAGAGAAAGCAGGGATTCTTTTCTAGTTTTAACCTAAAGTTAGTTATAGATTGGGAATGGGCAGTACAAGTTAAGTACAATTATAGATGAAGTTGCAATTATTGATTAATATAGTCTGCTTTGAGAGTATCCAGCTGGCAGGCTGGCGCTAGGTCATAAAGAATTGGAAAGTCCGATCTGGTTTCTCAACTTACATTTGAAAAAGTTTTCAAAAGGTGAAACTCCTGGCATACTGCAAAATTCAGGATGGATTTGCCGGTTCCTTATGACACGAAGATGTATATGTGTTTGTGTGTGTGTGTGTGTGTGAGGGGGGGGTGGAAATTATCACCATGCTTGGTTAGAAAACCACAGACAAAGGAGCATATGAATGGAATCTTCTTGGTGTTTGGGTACTTGCCAGGTTCTTATGGCCTGGTTTGGCCACTGTTGGAAACAGGATGCTGGGCTTGATGGACCCTTCGTCTGACCCAGCATGGCCATTTCTTATGTTCTAATCAGATGTTAGGGATAGGGATGTAAAAAATGTTTCAGTGAAAATCCTGGCAATGAAGTCGCACTGTCATTGAGTTAATCCACATTAACGTAAAAGATAGAAAAGTTTCAGGGTAACTTTTAAAGATGTTTCTATGAGTAAAATGGTGCTTTATCCTGTGGGTAAACGTTTGCGTATGTGTCCTCTATGCACGAATGTTTACCTGGACTTATTGGAGGAATCCCTGGGGGTAGAGTAAGGGGAGGGGTTTGCACTTACATGCATACTTTCGGATTTTCACAAGTATGCACGCAAATTTCCTCAAAAATCTGCTATGTACAAATTAACAGGGGTAATTGTATGTGAGCAAATTTGGTGGGATTATTTTCAAAGTGAAAAATTGCTCGGAACTTCACCTTGAAAATTAGTGTCACTTACACGTATATTTACCAACTTTCTTATGTGGGATGCTACATAATTATTCCCTTTGTGGCTACCTTTCTAAGCTTGTTCCTAATATATATCATGATCTCTTTTATACAAGGTTAGTAGTATTTAAAAATAAATTCAGGAGAAAAACTAGGAGATCGTGCGCTGATAAGGACTTAAGCAAAAATGAAGGATAGACCAACTTTAAATCCTTTTTGTAAATTAACTGAGTTGGATCCTATTCAACTCTGCAATTAGAATATTATAAAAATATAATAAGAGTAGAGATACTGCAGATATAGACTAACAGATACATTAAAATTATTATAAATAAGCAGTGGGAGGCCTTATTTGAACTAAAGGCCAATCAAGAATCCATCATAAATTCTGCGGGCAAAGGTAATGGGATTGTCTTACAAGAAATAAAATGAATAAGTGTTAGCTAAATCCAGAAGGTCTATACCTGTCTTAGAATTTGCTTTTAGTATTATCAAAGTATCTTTTACAGTGTCAACAGTGGTTGTGCTAAGAGATGTGAAATGGTTTTCAATTATTTGGTCATTCAGTGGTGTCTGCTCAAAAGTGGTAGATAGCAGGGAAACAGAGACTAGAAACACAGAATGTAACAGCAGATAAGAACTGGGAGGCCCATCAGGTCTGCCCAATTAAATGCCTGTCGATGCCACAGACTCCAGTTGACCTCTGGCATTCCATTCACTTCACAAGTGGAAAGGTGGGCTAAGAATCCATATAAATAAAACTACAAAATGATGTTTACCAAATTAAAAGCACTCATTAAAAAATGTATCTGGGAACTGAAAAAAACCTAGGGTCAACCAACACATTTTGATCCTCGGAAACCAACTTATTGGAGCTATCACCACTGCCTAACAAGTACAGACTGCAAAGCACATGAGCCAAGGCATTTTACTACATGGGCCCTAAACTGTGGAATGTGCTTCCAATGGACTACTGAACTCAGAGAGACATTAAATTATTCAGAAAGGCTCTATAGAGGTAATTTTCAATGGTGTTTCGAGCATAAATATATCATACTAGTGTAGCAATTTTCAAAAGCTCACTTACGTGCATAAAGTGCATTTAAAGGTGTAAAACCCAGTTTTAAGCATGTATATCTTTTTGAAAATTATCCCCATTATTTTAAGAAAGCTTGGATTAACTTGACTGTGGGTTGGTTTTGGTTTTATTTGTTGTTCAAATATTTAGTGATGGAGCTAGCTATCCCTTGCCTGCTTGAATCCTTGACCATTTGGGAGAGAAATGCTGCCGGCACCATTTGGGCAGCCCTGACACAAAGATCAGCACAGCACCAGGGGGCCTACAAAAGGCAGCATCCAGCGGTGAGAGAGTGATCCAGCTATCCTTGCCTGCTTGAATCCAGGACCCTTTCGGAGACAAATAAAGCCCGCATCATCTGGGCAGCCCCATCGCAAAGACCACCACAGTGCCAGGGCCCTACAAAAGGAGGCATCCAGCAGTATGCCACTGCCAATGTGCCAAGCCCATGCACCTAAGAGGCACGCCCCCTTAAGTCAATTTTTTACTGACTGAGAATGGGGAAAAAGCAGAAGGGGAATCTTTTGATTCCTTCTCAAGTTTTATCTCCCATTTGTAGCCCGATGAATTTACATTTTCATTACCCCAGCTTTTCACTGCATGGGAACATGAGCACTGAACTGGAGGGGGTTCTCCTTGAGGCCTAATATTAGATCACTCCCTCCTATCCCTTCAGATTCCACTGTGCATCAACAGTCGAATCTGTTAAACCACAAACCTGTTAATCCACAACAGGATTCTTCTAATGTTTCTTCACAATCAGTTTTGGATAAGCAGGTCTTACTTTCTGCTTCCTTGTCTGCTGATGGTGTTGCTGTCTGATGGTACTGCTGCAACTTATGCAGGTTCAGCGGTTCCTGTAAATCCTGAGAAGTCTATTTTGTCAGTTCCAAACCAGTCTCTCTTCCCTTAAAATTGGATGGGGGAGATTTAAATGCCTTGCCGAGTTCAGGAGACATCTCTTTGAAGGACATTTGGGGAAAATGTTGCTCATATAGATTCAAATTTGTCTAATTCAATTACTCAATGATGTCAATTTTCCTCTGATACATCTAAAAAGCTTTCAGAAGTTGATGAAGTTGATGAATCTCCAAAAGCCCTCTTCACCTATGTATCCAATCTCACCAAACCCATCCCCCCTGCTATCCCAGATAATGAAGCCATCAACAAATGTGAAGAGCTGGCTCGTTACTTTCATAATAAAATTGCAAACATCCTCCTTAGATTTCCCCCTGACTCCCACCCCCTCCCTGCAGGCACTGGATCGACCTCTGTCACCCTCAAATAGACCTTGTATCCTCCACCGAAATAGTTTCCATCCTCAAAAAGATTAAACCTGCAACTCACCCATCAGACACTATACCCACCAAAGCCCTCTTCATGATACCTGACGCTATTGCCAAGCCTATTGCTGATGTCATCAATTGCTCCCTCTCCGCTGGCATCATTCCCGATCCCCTCAAGCATGCAGTGGTTAAATCGCTGCTCAAGAAATCATCCTTAGACCCTAACGACCCCTCTAACTTCTGCCCCATCTCCAATCTCCCTTTCATTGCAAAAATTATGGAAAAGGTCGTCAACTCCCAGCTAACAGACTACCTTGAAACCAACAACATACTTCATCCCTCCCAATTTGGCTTCTGTAAATATCTCAATACTGAGACCCTTCTCCTCTCCTTAACAGACTACCTCATTCTAAATTTTCCTCGTAAAGTAGGAGAAGAACCTTTGATTACTTTTAAAAAGTTTCTTGTTGGGCAACTCGGTTTTTCTGAGGATAGAGCTCCAACTATAAATAATTGCAGTTTTCTTCCTCCTACAAGAAATGCGGCAAGATCTGAATTATTTCAAGGTAACTTGTCTAATTTTCTAGAGGATTCTTCCTTGGAAGTAATTAACTGGGGTACATTGCTAGTAACTTTCTACTCCTTTTTTGATGTTAATTCTGTTATGAAGAAATACTTTAGCAAATACCCAGTTAAATTTCATGATAAGGATGTTAAAATCTTTCCTGACTTGGCTGTGACCACCCAACAAAGGCGTAAAGCCTTTTTGAATTTTCGCCAAGAGGTTCTTTCATTAGGCTTTTCTTTTACCCTTCGCTTTCCTTGCAAGTGTATTATAAAAAAACAGGAACTTACATATTTATTTTTCACTCCAGATCAATTAAGGAATTTCTTAACTCAGAATAGGATGCCTACCTCATCCCCACTATCCATGTAATGATAAATATTGGGTATAGTTATAGTATGAATCAATCTTGGTTATGATTTTTCTCATATTCCCCTTTAAAAAGATAATTATCAAGGAATAGGAACCCTCCATTTGATTGATACTAATGGTTTATTTCCTAAATGTAATAATTGAAAATTCGTTGATTGATATAAATGACCATGTTTTTCTGTATACAAATAATATGATTGTATCTATTATTTGAAAAGTTATAAATAAAGGTTAAAAAAAAAACAGACTACCTCATCAGAGGCATGGACCAAGGATACTGTTATATCCTTGCCCTGCTATTTCGGCTGCTTTTGATACTATAAACCATAATCATCTCCTCTCCCGCCTTTCTGATATTGGAATCTCTGGCACTGCACTTAAGTGGTTCACTTCCTATCTCGCCAACAGAAAATTCTCAGTTAAGATAGGCAAGGCTGAATTCACTCTTTACGCTCTCTCCCAGGGAGTCCCGCAAGGTTCCTCCCTATCCTCCACCCTTTTCAATATCTATCTCACCCCCCTATGCCTGCTCTTATCAGACCTCGGCCTCAAATTCTACCTTTATGCTGATGACGTGCAAATCGTCATACCTGTTCAAGACTCACTATCTAAAGCCCTTGAATTCTGGGGTAATTGCCTTGTAGCCATAAACACCCTACTCACAAACCTCCATTTGGCTCTAAACACATCCAAAACTGAACTGCTCCTCATCTCTCAACATCTCCCTATTAAACCCTCCCTTGCTAATGATCCTGCATACAAAACACCCCATTCACAGCACTGTGCCAGAAACCTTGGGGTTCAGATTGACCAGCAACTGAACCTAAAAAAACATATCAACTTAATCCTCAAGGATGGTTTCTTCAAACTTAATATCATGAAAAAATTGAAGCCCCTACTTCATGCCAACGACTTCCGTACAGTCATTCAGGCCACACTCACATCCATAATGGATTACTGTAACTCCCTCCTCCTTGGATTACCTCATTCCTCCATTAAACCCCTCCAAATGCTGCAGAATGCAGTGGCTAGAACTATCTCCAATGCACGTAAATTCGACCACATCACCCCCATCTTGAAAGACCTTCATTGGCTCCCCGTCCCATCCCGTATCCTCTATAAAACCCTCACCATTATTCAAAAAGCCATTTATACTAGGGATGTGAATCGTGTCCTCGATCGTCTTAACGATCGATTTCGGCTGGGAGGGGGAGGGAATCGTATTGTTGCCGTTTGGGGGGGTAAAATATCGTGAAAAATCGTGAAAAATCGTTAAAAATCGAAAAATCGAAAAATCGAAAAACCGGCACATTAAAACCCCCTAAAACCCACCCCCGACCCTTTAAATTAAATCCCCCACCAAATAACTTAAATAACCTGCGGGTCCAGCGGCGGTCCGGAACGGCAGCGGTCCGGAACGGGCTCCTGCTCCTGAATCTTGTCGTCTTCAGCCGGCGCCATTTTCCAAAATGGCGCCGAAAAATGGCGGCGGCCATAGACGAAAAAGATTGGACGGCAGGAGGTCCTTCCGGACCCCCGCTGGACTTTTGGCAAGTCTCGTGGGGGTCAGGAGGCCCCCCACAAGCTGGCCAAAAGTTCCTGGAGGTCCAGCGGGGGTCAGGGAGCGATTTCCCGCCGCGAATCGTTTTCGTACGGAAAATGGCGCCGGCAGGAGATCGACTGCAGGAGGTCGTTCAGCGAGGCGCCGGAACCCTCGCTGAACGACCTCCTGCAGTCGATCTCCTGCCGGCGCCATTTTCCGTACGAAAACGATTCGCGGCGGGAAATCGCTCCCTGACCCCCGCTGGACCTCCAGGAACTTTTGGCCAGCTTGTGGGGGGCCTCCTGACCCCCACGAGACTTGCCAAAAGTCCAGCGGGGGTCCGGAAGGACCTCCTGCCGTCCAATCTTTTTCGTCTATGGCCGCCGCCATTTTTCGGCGCCATTTTGGAAAATGGCGCCGGCTGAAGACGACAAGATTCAGGAGCAGGAGCCCGTTCCGGACCGCTGCCGTTCCGGACCGCCGCTGGACCCGCAGGTTATTTAAGTTATTTGGGGGGGGGGGGTTCGGGAGGGTGGGGGATTTAATTTAAAGGGTCGGGGGTGGGTTTTAGGGGGTTTTAGTGTGCCGGCTCACGATTCTAACGATTTATAACGATAAATCGTTAGAATCTGTATTGTATTGTGTTCCATAACGGTTTAAGACGATATTAAAATTATCGGACGATAATTTTAATCGTCCTAAAACGATTCACACCCCTAATTTATACACACAACTCCACTTGGCTTGACGACTCTCTCTTTCTTACATGCCCCGCTTGGCCCACCAGAAACTCCAACAAAACGACCCTCCATGTTCCATCTCTAAAAAAGGCGCACCTCACCTCCACGAGAGAACGGGCCCTCTCCATTGCTGGACCCACGCTTTGGAACTCTCTACCCACCAACCTCAGGCTAGAGTTTTGCATCTCAAAATTCAGATCCCTATTAAAAACGTGGCTTTTCAAACAAGCCTTCCCCCAAAACCCTTAGCACTCCCTGCCTAATCGCCTCCTTCTATTTACTCCATTATCTCCCCTACTCTGTACATAGTTTTTCTAGCACTGCTAGCACTGTATTTAGTTAGGTCAGCATTGTTCATGCTCGTGCTTTACCTGTTGCCGTATCTTGCCCGTTGCGATTTCGTACCTCCCTTTGCTTTCTTTGGTTTATGTATCCTCCCTCTCCCCACTACCTGTTTTTTGTAATTTCCATTCTTTAGTTTCGCTGTAAACCGATATGATGTACCCATGAATATTGGTATAAAAGACTCGTCAAAAAAATAAGTAAATAAATAAATAAATAAATGTTAGGCTAGTTTCCTTAGAATCTAGTTCCTCTGCTCAGGTTACAACTATATCTAATGTATAATTTTCTTTAGCTGCAGGAATCAAGGACAACTGGAATATTCATTTCAAATGTGATTCTATTGAAAATAGGCTTACATCTAATAATCTTCATCTATTGATATTCCCTTATTCTCGTTTAATTTCTGGGGAAGAATTGTTGAAGAAATATGTTTCTGAAATACTTCAATTTTTGCCTGAGAAAAAGTTTCGACTGTCTAAGTGTTATTATATACCTGATAAGAAGAGAATATCAAGCAAAGAGGAAGGGGGTCCTAATCCTGAAGTACCATCAGTCCTCAAGCTCCAGGTTAGCTTCGCCTCACCCCGGTCCTCATCTTTAGCTGACCTTCCTGGGAGTAAATCCGTATCTATCTGGTGTCTGAGTTTGGTGGCTGGAGCCCTCTTCCGGTTAGATCTGTCTTCGAGCACGGCCCGTATTCCTTCTTTGTCCTGAGCCTCAGTCCTGTGCTTGTTCCATTCTCTGCATGGTCCGCGACCAGCCTCTTCAGGTTGTGTAGGGCGCGCCATGGGACAGGGTGGTCCATGACCAGCCCACGTCAGCTGTGTAGGGCGCCCTGAGGGGCAGTGCCTGTCTAAGACTCCGACTATCCTGAGTCCTTATCCTCCTCTGAGTCTTCCCAAGTTCCAAGTCCTTATCGGAGTATCCGGTTCCTCGCTTGACTCTAGAATCCACCTCTGATCTTCATCTATGCCTGAATGTCACGTCTGAGTTCCAAGCCACCTCATGTCCTTGTCTCATCTGAGTTCTAAGTTACCTTATGTTTTCATCTCATCTGAGTTCCAAGTTCCGAGTTCCAAGTTTCCTCATGTCCTCATCTCGTCTGAGTTCCAAGCTACCTCTTGTCCTCATCTTGTCTGAGCTTTCAAGTTCCAAGCATCCTCGTCTTGTCTGAGTCTTCAAGCGTCCTCATCTCGTCTGATTCCCAAGCTTCACACATCCTCGTCTCGTCTGAGTCTCCAAGTATCAAGCGTCCTCGTCTCGTCTGAGTCCCAAGATCCACATGTATTTGTCTCACCTGAGCTTCCAAGTTTCCTCGTCGTGTTAGTCCTCAAGCCTAGTCCAAGGCCGAGGTCCCATATTGTTCCAAGTTCCAGTACCATCGCCTGTCCTCGACCTCTGTCTGTCCTGCCACATCTGCCATTCCCCAGTGGCAGGTCTGAAAGGGCTATCAAGTGGCCGGAGGGCTACCCCAGAGACCAGCATTACATTGTTGGGTCTCTACCAGTGCGTGCAGGTTCGGCAGAGGTTAGGGCTCTGTGGCAAGCCTGCTCCTCCCATGCTTGGACACATCTTGCCTGCCATGGCGCTTCCACGGAACTCCTCTCTGCAGTCGCGTTGTGGTCCAAGGGCACACATCTCCCTGGAATCGGGAGCGCTCCCTAGTGCTCCCCTCCAACACTTTGCACATTGGAGGTGGTCAAAAAGCTAATGGTAAATAATAAAAGTCCTTTTTAGTGATGGTGGTCAATCCTCAGTAATCCAAACTTGGCTTGAGAGACCCATCCTTCCTAAGAATGAAGAAAAACCTGGCTCCTGCTGGGGAGGAAGAAGGTTGGATAAAGTCCCATTCCAGGTACTCCCAGATATAGTTTGACATGACTCGAGTAGCAGGAAGTGACAAGGGTAGACCCTTCCTTGTGGGGGTTTGGTATCCAGGAGGAGCTTGGTTCTGCAAACATATGAGCTGTGGGGAGGTAAAGTCTCAGCCTTTTTCTTTGAGAAGACATCTTCAAAGTCTTCTGGGAGTACCGGCAGAGCCTCCGACAGACGGACGGGCAGGGTAGCAGAGGCACAGGCCTGCGCGATCGGCGCTGAAGCCCGTCGGGGTAAGGCCCTTTACCTTCGCTCCTACCCCATACGGGCTCCCTCACTGATCGCGAAGCCGATTCTTCACGCACGCCACCCGCCCTGGGCCCGACCCATCCCGGCTTCCTCTTCGCAGCAGCCAATCACTAAAGAGGTGCTGCTCTGACGCTAAAGATCCGTGACTCACCAGCTCTCAAATTGCAGCCTTCCTCTTGGCGTCTTCCTTTCTGGGATCTGGCAGAGCCTTCGACAGACGGACGGGCAGGGTAGCAGAGGCACAGGCCTGCGCGATCAGTGCTGAAGCCCGTCGGGGTAAGGCCCTTTAACTTTGTTCCTACCCCATACGGGCTCCGTCACCGATCGCGAAGCCGATTCTTCACGCACGCCACCCGCCCAGGGCCCAACCCATCCCGGCTTCCTCTTCGGAGCAGCCAATCACTAAAGAGGCGCTGCTCTGACGCTAAAGACCTGCGACTCACCAGCTCTTCAAATTGCGGCCTTCCTCTTGGCATCTTCCTTTCTGGGATCCTCTGGTCCTTTCTGTTCAATCCTCAGTAATCAAAACTTGGCTTGAGAGACCCATCCTTCCTAAGAATGAAGAAAAACCTGGCTCCTGCTGGGGAGGAAGAAGGTTGGATAAAGTCCCATTCCAGGTACTCCCAGATATAGTTTGACATGACTCGAGTAGCAGGAAGTGACAAGGGTAGACCCTTCCTTGTGGAGGTTTGGTATCCAGGAGGAGCTTGGTTCTCCAGACATATGAGCTGTGGGGAGGTAAAGTCTCAGCCTTTTTCTTTGAGAAGACATCTTCAAAGTCTTCTGGGTGTACCGGCAGAGCCTCTGACAGATGGACGGGCAGGGTAGCAGAGGCACAGGCCTGCGCGATTGGCGCTGAAGCCCGTCGGGGTAAGGCCCTTTAACTTCGCTCCTACCCCGTACTGGCTCCCTCACCGATCGCGAAGCCGATTCTTCATACACGCCACCCGCCCTGGGCCCGACCCATCCCGGCTTCCTCTTCGCAGCAGCCAATCACTAAAGAGGCGCTGCTCTGACGCTAAAGACCCGCAACTCACCAGCTCTTCAAATTACGGCCTTCCTCTTGGCGTCGCACGCCAAAGGTGCGCGACAAAGGGGCCTGCCCCTTTGTGCGCCCCTTCGTGCGCACCTAAGATCCAGTCCAGAAGACACCCGCTGCCCCCCTCACCCAACCGCCTTCTTGGCCCTTCCAAGCCTCGCTATACAGATACAGCCCAGCGAAGCATGAACATACTTGTCCCAATCCAGTAACCTACCAGTTAAGCGAAGCTCTGTGCTATACCTAATTCACCCCTCCTACTCTAATACTAATTTCAACTGTGTCTCTACCCAACCCTCTAATTGATTCTAACAATTCCTCGGGCAGCTCTCTTCGCTCCCTACTCCAACTACCATAATATTATATCATCAACTTCCTGTACACTTTTCCTCTTCACACTTCCTCCCCCACGAACAAAGGTAACCTCTATCTAATTCCCATTTTATCCCCCCCTGTTATTTCTCACGTGATATTTCTCCACACCTTGCATCTTTGATATAGCCCACATTCTTCCTAACTACATCCCCTCCCTGTGTACTGTACTGTTCTGTACAAATTCCTTTAGACCCACTCCCCTCCACCATATCTACCTCAGTATGTCTAACATCCCCACACTCAGCTACAACAAACATCGACCTGCCACATGCTACGCCTCACGCCACCACTCATACCTCAAAACCATTCACACAACCATGATATCCCCACCACTCACTCAAATCATTGGCATCACAGCACTCTCACTCATTCTTTTCAATGCCCAGTCGCTAAACAAAAAAACTTCCATCCTCAATGACATCCTCACAGATGAAACACCTGATATTTGTGCTATAACTGAAACTTGGTTGAAAGACACTGACAATGTTCTTCTCAACCAGCTCCCCAACAATATTTATGATATTGTCTCCATCCCCAGACCTAAAAAGAAAGGTGGAGGTATTCTACTAGCTACCAACAAGTAACTCAAACTCACACTCCAACCCATACCCCCTCCAGCTAAACTTGAAATTGGTCTGTTTAAAGCTCCCTCTGTACAAATATGCCTTATCTATGCTCCTCCCGGAGCCCTCAACAACAATCCCTCTTCCCTAATAGAATACATAGCCAAAAATATCACCTTTGACTCCCCAGCTATTATCTTAGGTGACTTTAATCTTCACGTTGACACAACCCCCCTCACACCCAGCTGCTCTTCTTTTCTAGAAGCCATGAAATCCTTAGGATTCAATCAGATCATAAACTCTCCCACACATAAAGCAGGCCACTCGCTTGACCTCATTTTCATTAACCAACATATTGTAACTGATTCTCTATCATGCATACCCATCCCCTGGTCAGACCACTATATTATAAGAACTACAAATATTCTAAAAAGACCACCTGCCCCCCCTGTCTGCTCTACCACTTTACGATTTCAAAAATCCTGCAATAGAGACGAGCTAACGACTGCACTTTCCCACTCCCTTAACAATCTCGACCTATCTAACGCTGACTCTGCGCTCACATCATGGAATGAGTACACCTTATCAGTCGCTGATAACATCTGCCCAATTATCACCAAACAACTATCCTCTCAAAAAAATACAAAAAAACCTTGGTACAAGTCTAAAGTTAAAGAACTAAAACAAGCCCTCCGAAAAGCTGAAAGAAATTGGCGCAAAGACCCCCTCACCATCCCTCCTTGCACGCTATAAAATTTCACTACACAGCTATAATGACAAAATAAATAAAGCCAAAAGGAATTTCTATGCTATCAAGATCCACCAGTTCCAATTCAACCCCAAAGCATTATTTGAATATGTCACCTCACTTACCAATCTCACTCCAAATATCATTCCAGAAGAAGAGGCCAAAACAAAATGCGAACAACTAGCAACATTCTTCTATGATAAAGTCAACAAACTCATGACACGTTTCCCCTCCATCCCCTACACACCCCAAAGTATTCAACCCATTCACTCAAGCAACCCTGCCGCAAACCTCATAATGTTTGAACTCACTACGGCAAAGGAAATTGAATCCCTACTCAAAAAAGCTAGACCTCGTCCCACCCCTCTGATACCATCCCCACAAAAATCCTTCTCACTGTCCCTGATCTAATAGCCCTTCCCATATCACACATTATAAATACATCCATTGATTCTGGTAATGTACCAAATCCTCTAAAACAAGCCATCCTTAAACCCACCCTGAAAAAACCTAAGCTCGACCCAACTGATCCCGCCAATTACCGCCCCATCTCCAATCTCCCATTTATTGCAAAAATCCTAGAAAAAACTATCAACCGCCAACTCAGTGATTACTTGGATGATCACCAAATCCTTTCTCCATCCCAATATGGCTTTCGTAAGTTACATAGCACAGAAACCCTCCTTCTATCACTTTCTGATTACATTATCAAGAGTCTAGATAAAGGGCAATCCCATCTGCTAGCAATATTAGATATATCAGCTGCGTTTGATACAGTTAGTCATCAAATACTACTCCAGCGACTTTGTGAGATTGGAATAACTTGCCTTGCATACAATTGGTTTATTTCGTACCTATGCAACCGTAATTATAAAGTCAAAATTGGCAATCACGAATCAAAAGAAATTCCCCTTACGCAGGAAGTCCCCCAAGGCTCTTCACTTTCATCTACTCTATTTAATATTTACCTTTTACCCCTCTGCCATCTCCTCACCAACCTTAAGATTCCACACTATTTGTACGCCGATGATGTACAAATCCTCATTCCTATAACTGACTCTATACCGAAAGCTCTTGAAATCTGGGATGCCACTCTTACCTCTATTAACTAGGGATGTGAATCGTTTTTCAACGATTAAAATTATCGTCTGATAATGTTAATATCATCTTAAATCGTTATAGAACACAATACAAAAGAAATTCTAACGATTTATCGTTAAAAATCTTTAAATCGTGTTAGTGCGCACTAACGGGAGTTAGTGCGCACTAACTCCCAGTTAGTGCAAACTAACTCCCGTTCGTGCGCACTAACAGAAAATGATACAAATTGACACTTTCCAGGTCAGTAAAGGTCAGTTAGGAATGAATATGTGTTCCTATTGGCTGGCTGCCCTCTTATCTATTGATGTTACCAAGGTTCCCACTGAGGTGATGGTTGGGAGGATGGGAAATGGAACTGGAAACTCACGAACACCAACAGAAAATGAAACAAAGTGTTGACACTTCCCAGGTCAGTAAAGGTCACTTAGGAATGAATATGTATTCCTATTGGCTGGCTGTGCTCTTATCTATTGATGTTACCAAGGTTCCCACTGAGGTAATGGTTGGGGGGATGTGAAATGGAAACAGTTGGAAGCTTGACAAAAAAAGTAACGTGATGATCATCACTCATGTGACTAGAACTTGTTTGTTTATTATTTTTGTTATTTTTGTCAGGAAGCTCCCCCCTGTCTGTGAAGCCAGCCTCTCACTAGTAATGCAGGGAAGGAGCAGTCTCACCCTTCACCATCCTCCCCCCTCTCACCCACACACCATTCACTGGCTGGGACATGGGGAGGGGAGGAGTGAGGGTCAGGCAGCTCCCTCCTGTCTGTGAAGCCAGCCTCTCACTAGTAATGCAGGGAAGGAGCTGTCTCACCCTTCACCATCCTCCCCCCCCCCCCTCACCCACACACCATTCACTGGCTGGGACATGGGGAGGGGAGGAGTGAGGGTCAGGCAGCTCCCCCCTGTCTGTGAAGCCAGCCTCTCACTAGTAATGCAGGGAAGGAGCTGTCTCACCCTTCACCATCCTCCCCCCCCCCCTCACCCACACACCATTCACTGGCTGGGACATGGGGAGGGGAGGAGTGAGGGTCAGGCAGCTCCCTCCTGTCTGTGAAGCCAGCCTCTCACTAGTAATGCAGGGAAGGAGCTGTCTCACCCTTCATCATCCTCCCCCCTCACCCACACACCATTCACTGGCTGGGACATGGGGAGGGGAGGAGTGAGGGTCAGGCAGCTCCCCCCTGTCTGTAAAGCCAGCCTCTCACTAGTAATGCAGGGAAGGAGCTGTCTCACCCTTCACCATCCTCCCCCCCCCCTCACCCACACACCATTCACTGGCTGGGACATGGGGAGGGGAGGATTGAGGGTCAGGCAGCTCCCTCCTGTCTGTGAAGCCAGCCTCTCACTAGGAATGCAGGGAAGGAGCTGTCTCACCCTTCACCATCCTCCCCCCCCTCACCCACACACCATTCACTGGCTGGGACATGGGGAGGGGAGGAGTGAGGGTCAGGCAGCTCCCTCCTGTCTGTGAAGCCAGCCTCTCACTAGTAATGCAGGGAAGGAGCTTTCTCACCCTTCACCATCCTCCCCCCCCCCTCACCCACACACCATTCACTGGCTGGGGCATGGGGAGGGGAGGCGTGAAGGTCAGGCAGCTCCCTCCTGTCTGTGAAGCCAGCCTCTCACTAGTAATGCAGGGAAGGAGCTGTCTCACCCTTCACCATCCTCCCCCCCCCCCCCTCACCCACACACCATTCACTGGCTGGGACATGGGGTGGGGAGGAGTGAGGGTCAGGCAGCTCCCTCCTGTCTGTGAAGCCAGCCTCTCACTAGTAATGCAGGGAAGGAGCTATCTCACCCTTCACCATCCTCCCCCCCCCTCACCCACACACCATTCACTGGCTGGGATATGGGGAGGGGAGGAGTGAGGGTCAGGCAGCTCCCCCCTGTCTGTGAAGCCAGCCTCTCACTAGTAATGCAGGGAAGGAGCTGTCTCACCCTTCACCATCCTCCCCCCCCTCACCCACACACCATTCACTGGCTGGGACATGGGGAGGGGAGGAGTGAGGGTCAGGCAGCTCCCCCCTGTCTGTGAAGCCAGCCTCTCACTAGTAATGCAGGGAAGGAGCTGTTTCAGCCTCACCATCCTCCCCCCCCCCACTCACCCACACACCATTCACTGGCGGGGACATGGGGAGGGGAGGAGTGAGGGTCAGGAAGCTCCCCCCTGTCTGTGAAGCCAGCCTCTCACTAGTAATGCAGGGAAGGAGCTGTCTCACCCTTCACCATCCTCCCCCCCCCTCACCCACACACCATTCACTGGCTGGGACATGGGGAGGGGAGGAGTGAGGGTCAGGAAGCTCCCCCCTGTCTGTGAAGCCAGCCTCTCACTAGTAATGCAGGCGGGGTAGGGCACTGCATGCAGGAAGATCACAACACCCCTGGTGTCAGGGTTAGAGCACTGTGTGCAGGAAGATCACAACACTCCTGGTATTAATAGGGATAGGGCACTGTGTGCAGGAAGATCACAACACCCCTGGTGTCAGGGTTAGGGCACTGTGTCCAGGAAGATCACAACACTCC
This sequence comes from Rhinatrema bivittatum, assembly GCF_901001135.1. Lineage (NCBI taxonomy): Eukaryota > Metazoa > Chordata > Amphibia > Gymnophiona > Rhinatrematidae > Rhinatrema > Rhinatrema bivittatum. The sequence continues at coordinate 562,620,155 of NC_042615.1, read as the reverse complement.
TGGTATAGGATAGGGCACTGTGTGCAGGAAGATCACAACACCCCTGGTGTCAGGGTTAGGGCACTGTGTGCAGGAAGATCACAGCACTCCTGGTATTAATAGGGATAGGGCACTGTGTGCAGGAAGATCACAACAACCCTGGTGTCAGGGTTAGGGCACTGTGTCCAGGAAGATCACAACACTCCTGGTATAGGATAGGGCACTGTGTGCAGGAAGATCACAACACCCCTGGTGTCAGGGTTAGGGCACTGTGTGCAGGAAGATCACAACACTCCTGGTATTAATAGGGATAGGGCACTGTGTGCAGGAAGATCACAACACCCCTGGTGTCAGGGTTAGGGCACTGTGTGCAGGAAGATCACAACACTCCTGGTATTAATAGGGATAGGGCACTGTGTGCAGGAAGATCACAACACCCCTGGTGTCAGGGTTAGGGCACTGTGTGCAGGAAGATCACAACACTCCTGGTATAGGATAGGGCACTGTGTGCAGGAAGATCTCAACACCCCTGGTGTCAGGGTTAGGGCACTGTGTGCAGGAAGATCACAACACTCCTGGTATTAATAGGGATAGGGCACTGTGTGTACATGAAGATCACAACACCCCTGGTGCCAGGGTTAGGGCACTGTGTGCAGGAAGATCACAACACTCCTGGTTTTAATAGGGATAGGGCACTGTGTGTACATGAAGATCACAACACCCCTGGTGCCAGGGTTAGGGCACTGTGTGCAGGAAGATCACAACACCCCTGGTATCAGGGTTAGGGCACTGTGTGCAGGAAGATCACAACACTCCTGGTATTAATAGGGATAGGGCACTGTGTGCAGGAAGATCACAACACCCCTGGTGCCAGGGTTAGGGCACTGTGTGCAGGAAGATCACAACACTCCTGGTATTAATAGGGATAGGGCACTGTGTGCATGAAGATCACAACACCCCTGGTGCCAGGGTTAAGGCACTGTGTGCAGGAAGATCACAACACTCCTGGTATTAATAGGGATAGGGCACTGTGTGTACATGAAGATCACAACACCCCTGGTGCCAGGGTTAGGGCACTGTGTGCAGGAAGATCACAACACCCCTGGTATCAGGGTTAGGGCACAAGTTCTAGTCACATTGACTGATCACATTACTTTTTTTGTCAAGCTACCAACTGTTTCCATTTCCCATCCCCCATATACTGTCAGTGGGAACCTTGGTAACATGAATAAATAAGAGGGTTGCCAATAGGAATACATATTCATTCCTAAACTGACCTTAACTGACCTGAAAAGTGTCAAATTGTATCAATTTCTGTTAGTGCGCACTAACTCCCGTTAGTGTGCACTAATCGGAAAAAACGATTTTTAACGATTTTTCAACGAAATAATCGTGCCTAACACGATTTTCTTCTCCTGCCACACGATTTCAATCGTTAAGACGATATGGCACACCATTCACATCCCTACTATTAACAGCCTTTTAAGTAGCATCCAACTTGCCCTTAATACCACAAAAATGGAACTCATGATTATATCGTCTCCCACACCCTTACTCACCAATCCTACAATACTTACAACCTCACCCTACACCCAATTCTCTCACCAAGGCCGGGATTTAGGAGTCATACTAGATGACCAAATGACACTCAAAAAATTTATTAACACATTACTCAAAGAATGCTACTTCAAGATCCACACACTCAAAAAACTTAAACCTCTACTCCACTTTTCCGACTTGTCTTACAGGCAATGGTCTTTTCAAAAATTGACTATTGTAATGCACTTCTACTAGGCCTTCCTAAAAACTCTATCCACCCTCTACAGATCCTGCAGAATACTGCCGCTTGTATACTCACTAACACTACCTCAAAGGATCATATTACCCCTATTCTAAAGGGATTACACTGGCTCCCCATTCAATATCGCATTCAATACAAGGCACTATCCCTCATCCACAAAGCCCTCCACAATCCTGAAATGAATTGGCTCTCTAACTCTTTACAATTGCATACATCTAACAGACCCACTAGAAATCCATACCTAGCCACATTGCAAACCCCTTCTCCCAAACTATTCAACTATGCATCTACCAAAGCCCGTGCCCTTTCCTTAGCTGGCCCCACGTTATGGAATTCCATGCCTACTGAACTACGTCTTGAATTATCTCCCAAGATATTCAAACAAAAACTCAAGACACAGCTATTCACCCAAGCCTACATATGATTCCTGCACGCTCTACCACTTTCTACCTCCCCCCCCTCATAATAAATATTTTCTTATACTATGCCACTCTCTCACGTTCATCTTTGCTACTCTTGCACCCCATATAACCCTTTATGTAATCTCTATACTCCCTTAACTATGGTTTTCTCTCCATTCATAATGTATTCGCTACGCCTCCCTACTCGTGTTTTTCTTTTCGCCCATATGCTTTCTCCAAGTTTCAACGCCTTTTTTGCCCGTCTCTCCCAAATTATATATTTTTCCCTCCCTGTCTCCCCACCTTTTTCCGCCAATCTATGCTTTATATGTTACTTCATAAATATGTTTTAAGTTATAACTCTGTTTTTTACTAGTTGCTTTTTATAAGATTTAAACTATTAAATTATGGGATAAATGCCTATCCTCAATCAATAGCCTTCTTACCAACCTTAACCTTGCCCTCAATTCATCAAAAACTGAACTACTCTACATTTCTCCTGCCCGCCACCCTCACACTCCCCCGCTCCCAACTCACCCCTTCTCACAACATGTCAGAGACCTGGGCGTCACCTTGGATGACCACCTCAATCTCCAAAATCACACAACCAACATTACAAGAGACTGCTTTTACAAATTACACATCCTGAAAAAATTAAGACCCCTTTTACACCATAACGACTTCCGTACTGTCCTCCAAACTACTTTATTTTCAAAAATTGACTACTGCAATACCCTACTTCTAGGATTGCCTGCGTCCACCACCAGACCTTTGCAGATGCTGCAAAATGCGGCAGCTAGAATTCTTACCAACTCCCGCAGATCAGACCATATCACACCTATCCTCAGAGACCTTCACTGGCTTCCTATCCCAGCTAGAATCCTTCATAAAATCCTATCCATCATCCACAAAACCCTACACAATAAGGAGATACACTGGCTTAATGACTCTCTCCAGTTTCATATCCCCAACAGGCCTACCAGATCAGCCTACCTAGGGACTCTTACTGCCCCCTCACACAAATCTGCCCAGCTCACTTCCACCCGAGAACGTGCCCTCTCCATCGCAGGTCCTACACTATGGAACTCGATGCCGCCAGACCTTCGCCTGGAACACTGCCCAAACACCTTTAAAAAAAAGTTAAAAACCTGGTTATTCAACCAAGCATTCACTTAATCCCATCCTAGTCTCTGCACCCCTACCATTTTCCATTACTCCATCCATTTAGCCTTTTTCCTCCTAACATTCCTATAGCTATCTCTGGTAAACTCAAACATTATACATTGTCATAACAATTTGCTGCAACCACTAGGCCTTTTGACTGTCATACAGTTTTTGTAAATATATTATGTAATATAGTTGCTATCTCAACAAAGTTGTAAGTTTGCTGTATCCTTCCTGCTATTACTCTCATTTGGTCCCTTAGACCGTTCCGCATTCTCTCCCCGTTCCTAATGACCCCCTGTTAATTGTAACTTTATCCTTCCTTTCTCACTACTAGTTTTTTGGTTTCCCAGTTGTATGTGAACCGATGTGATATTCATTTGAATGTCGGTATATAAAAGTTATAAATAAATAAATAAATATTATTCTTTTCCCTCCTAGCCTCCCCACCTTTTTCCGCTAATCTTTGCTTTATATGTTACCTTATAAATATGTTTTAAGTTATAGCTCTGTTTTAACAGCTGCTTTATATAAGATTTTTTTTTATTAGTTGCTTTGTATAAGATTTAAACTATTATTCTTGTTTCATGTAAAACGCTCCGGCGTATGTTTTTGTTCCCTGTACACCGACGCGATATCTCTGATGAGCGGCGGTATATAAAAACCAATAAATAAATAAATAAATAAAGTCTGCGTACTGCAAAGGGAGATCTGGAAGTGTTGTGGCCACAATCAGGCAGCTAGGAGGTTCCACATGCTCCAGGTAAGAATCCTTACACTCTTGGCCTCAGCTAGTGAGTTTTAGGGTAGCTCAATCAAATTGGGGACAATGTTGTTGGAGCCAGGACAGTCCCAGGACAAGGGAATGAGTAGCCCTGGTGATTACTTGTAAACTAATCTCCTCTGGTGGAAAAGACTAGTGCATAAAGTCAGTAGAGTGTTAGTTTGGGTGATCTGGCCAGGAAGAAGATCTCCATAAATGGAAGAGATTATCAAGGGTGAAATCCTCTGGATGGTGGGAATAAGGAATTGGTCTACAAGTTCTTTCATGATGAAATCCCCTCCAGAACCAGAATCCACAAATGCCTGGGTAGTGAAGCTTATGGAACCCAGCTTTTTAGTCACACGAATTAGTAGTTGGGGAGCTGGGACAGTTAGGTCTGGGTTATCTCCCCATTGGTTCCTTGCACTGGAGTTTCCCGACTTCAGCGGGCATTGAGCTAGCAAATGTCCCTGGCCCACGCAACACAAACACAGGCCCAATTGTTTCCAGCAGATCCTTTCCTCAGAGGCTAACCTGCTGTGGTCCACCTGCATAGGTTCCTCAGGAGAAACAAAGGTTGGAGGAGCAGGTGCCAGAGGTGATAGCAACTGCTGGAACCAGGGTGCTAAGAGTGATGTTTCTTCGAGGTGGGAGACCCTCTCTTGCCCTTTGCTGGAGTCAGAGGTCAGTCTTTCCAGTCAGTTTGATAATTCCTTCAAAGGAAGTTGGGAGATCCCGAGTAGCAAGCTCATCCTTGATCCTGGGGGACATGCCGTTAAGAGAAATGGTGAGGAGGCAGTCCTCCCACCAATTGAGATCTATTGCCAGGGTCCTAAATTCAAAAGCATACTCTGCCAGGGTTCTGGAGCTTGGCGGAGGTGGAGTAACTCAGACCCCATGGTGCCATCCGGCCAGGTTTCTCAAAGACCGTCTTGAATAATTATGTGAATTGTTGCAGGCTGTGCAAGAGTAGGTTTGCACTGTCCCAGAGGGGACAGGCCAATGCCAATGCCCTCCCGTCCAAAAGAGAAAGAATATATGTGGTCTTGGTCATGGTCTTGGTCACTGTGGGGAGTCTCTGTGAGAGTGGGAGTGCAGCTGTGTGCTCTGTCTTTTAACAGGAGTGAACAAAGAAAAAGAGACAATCCAGCCCTTTTATAATCTTTTACTCCTGCTATCTCTGGGTCTTTAGACTCTGCACAGCTGAACAGAAACACTCCAAGTTGAATAGTCCAATCAGAGGGAGAGCTATTGTTTGGCCTTTTGCTGCTAGGGCAGGACCAATATTTGAAAATAAGCAGACCTGTAACAGTGCTCAGTAGTCCGGCTGTAAGGCAGCTGAACTGTGGGAGACTCTCTGGGAGTGGGAGTGCAGCTGTGTGCTCTGTTTTTTAACAGGAGTGAGCAAAGAAAAAGAGGCAATCCAGCCCTTGTTTAATCTTTAACGCCTGCAGTCATCCAAATACCAATCTTTCTAAAACCACTTTTAAATCTTATATCTGATTGCAGGGCTGGTGCAAGGGGATTGGGCACCCTAGGCAATTTCAGCCTTGCGCCACCCCCGCCCCGGTCGCTGCCCCGACTCCTTCCCTCCCCCCAAAAGAAAACTCACCTGGTGGTCCAGTGGGGGCCCAGGAGTGATCTGACGCTCCCGGGGCCTCGGCTGCCACTAATCAAAATGGCACCGGTGCCCTTCAGCCCCTACCATGTGACAGAGGCTACCGGTGCCCAAGGCACAGGCCTAGCTCGCTTAGTGGTTCCTCTGGCCCTGTCTGATTGTCCTTTCCTCACTTACAAATCTCGTCTTCTTGGAATTGCATCTATGATGTTTAGTTTTTGAACAAATATGTTTACTTCTTATCTGTAAGTTGTGTAATTAGAATGTATGTTCAAACTTTAATATTTCATTTTGCAAAGTTGATTCTTACTTTGTAATAGTTTTGAAAAACTAATAAATAAATAAAAAAGAATACATTCTTTTACATGTATTGCAATATTAAAATAACACAGAAGTGCAGACAAAAGCATTTTCATTATCTGTAAAATCTATAAAATGTAATGTGCTCCAGAAACAAAATGATCTGCTATGAGAAATTCAGTGATATATCTAATAAACTGACTTCACTTCTGTCTGTAATACCTATCCTTCTGTTCAAATGGGATTGCTCTACTCCCAACCCTAGATTATGCTCAAAGTACATAAAACATTATATCTGAGTTTACCCACCATTCATTTAATTACCACTGAGGTGCACGGAAGAAATTTAAAACTTCAGTAATGTCTCTTGAGTGTGCTGGCAACAAAACTACTATTACTACTATTACCCTGAAGAAAATATCCATCTGCTGAGATAGACACTCATCAAGAAACTCTTGGCTAGTACTGTGCAAGCTGTCAATGTTAATCAACTTTCTTCTACAAAACTGGCTCCCAGTCCCTTTTTCAGTTTGGAATCACCTTTCCAGTTATGACAAAGTTGCAAGAGCTATCACAAAGTCCAGTCAGCCTAGACTGCAGTGTTAAGCAATTTTCGCACAGCTTCATACTGTGCCGATTGTAAAGCTAGGTAGGTAGGGGGGTGGGGAATAGGGTTGGTGGAATTGGATGGGGTGGGACATGGGAATAGGTAAGGGGATGGGGTGTTATGGGTGGATGGGAGTGGGGCAGGGGAATAGGTAAGGGGATGGGGCTAGAAGGGTAAAATGGGGGATGGGAGATAGGGAAGGGAATGGGGTAAGGGGGTCAAAAGATGCTACCAATGCTCTTCTGCATGTATAATTGCTTAACATCACAGTAGTCTGACCATGAAAAAGGCTATAGGATGTTTTATGAAAGGAAGTGTTACGTTCATTGGTCGCAGACGGCTGCGACCGCTGTTGCTCACCTTCTTCTTTGCAGCTTTGACTCCGTTGGGAGGACTTGCGGCTTCGGCCAGCTATCGCCGGCCTGCCTACTGTTCCCAGGCCTCCCTGGATGCCGCGGACGCTGCCGACCGCCATCTTGCCCTCGGTTTCCCCTAGGTGCGCGCGCACACGGGCCAGTCTTAAGCACGTCATGGCGGGAACCTCGGGGGCGTCCCCTCTGGATGATGTTATCCTTCCAGGACATTTAAGCCGGCTGGCTCTGCCTACCTACGACTTGGCAACGAGTTCCCTCATTGCTGAATCCACTTCGCTCACTACGGACTTCCCGTTCCAGTTCCTGCTCCTTTGGCGTAAGACACTTTGGGGTAGATTTTAAAAAAGTGCGCCTTCGTGTACTTTTGTTGGCGCACCAGGCGCAAACAAAAGTACGCTGGATTTTAGTAGATACACGCGTATCTTCTAAAATCCAGGATCGGCGCGCGCAAGGCTGCCGATTTTGTGCAGCCGGCGCGCGCCAAGCCGCGCAGCCTGCCTCCATTCTCTCCGAGGCCGCTCCGAAATCGGAGCGGCCTCGGAGGGAACTCGCTTTCACCCTCCCCTCACCTTCCCCCTCCCTTCCTCTATCTAACCCATCCCCCCGGCCCTATCTAAACCCCCCCCCCTACCTTTGTCGGGGGATTTACGCCTCCCAGAGGGAGAAGTAAATCCCAGCGCGCCAGCGGGCCGCTAGCGCACCGAGACGCGACCTGGGGGCGGTTCCGGAGGGCGCGGCCACACCCCCGGACCGCCCCGGGCCGAAACCACGCCCCCGGGCCCGCCCCTGAAACGCCGTGTCCCGCCCCCAAAATGCCGCACCAATCGGCCCCGCCCCCGACACGCCCCCTCGAAAAACCCCGGGACTTACGATAGTCCCGGGGCTCTGCGCGCGCCGGCAGGCCTATGGAAAATAGGTGCGCCGGCGCGCAAGGCCCTGCTCGCGTAAATCCGAGCGGATTTACGCGAGCAGGGCTTTTAAAATCCGCCCCTCTGGGTACCCGCTCTTCAGGGGCCATTCCTCATCTCTGGCTATCCGCTCCTCAGAGGGCCTATCGCCTTGGACTACTGCTTGCCCCATTTCCTGGGGCTTCTCCTGGAACTTTCGCTACTGTGAGTACCTCCGCTCTACGGACCACTACCGTACCATCTCTAGTGAGTAACCCTCATCGGTGTACCCTGCGCTGCGGACCATTACCGTGTCATCTCTAAGTGAGGAACCCTCATTGGTGTACCCAGTGCTGCGGACCACTACCGTGCCATCTCTTCTGAGGATCCCTCGCTGATGTGCCCTGCTCCACGGATCACTACCATATCATCTCTACTGAGGAGCCTCATCAGTGTACCCCACTCTGCGGACCATTGCCGTATCTTCACTACAGAGGTATTCCCCTTGGGTATACCCCACCGCACAGACTCTGTGACTTTCTCCTGCACTCCCTGCTTCACGGCAGTGCCTTTCTCATTCTCTAATAAAGTCTCTATTCCATAGCTGTGTCTGACATCCGCTGAGACCTCGCCTCCCGAAAGTGAAGCTCACAGGGCTTCTCCCTGTGGGCAGTACCATCTCTCACCTTGGCCCAGGGTCCACATACTTACAAATCCTATCAGGAAGGAAAGACGGAAGGAACCTAGCTATTATAAGGTCACAAAACTAGTATCAAGAAACTTACTTTTTTATTTCTACTTCTCCTCTATTTAGATTGAGGAACTTAAAAAAAAGGTCTTGGAGCCATGCTACAAGGAGGGGGAGTGGCTAGACCAGCTGCGTGCCTGCTGGAGATAAGCTCTAAGAATACTCATGAGGGAGAAATGTTTATGCCCTGCCAATTTCCTCCTTCCATCACAGGCTCCACTACAGCCCTGCTGCTCTAGAAGACCCTGCCTCTGCCTTTATTACTAAGAAACCCTGATGTAAACAGACATGAAGCCTTAAAAATCCCTGAATCATAGCCTTCCTTATCATGAACTTTATATATTATGGGCATATTTGACATTTTTTCGTTCATCCCATGATGTGTTTAATGTTATTTTACTTACTGTTCCATGAAAACATTTTTACTTTATTTTTATACCTGTTCCATGTAAACCGATGTGATGTACAAACGAACGTCAGTATAAAAAAAGCTTTAAATAAATAAACAAATAAGTAGAAAGCTAATAGTGTGTCAGTATCATAATCATTAAACCCTATCCAGGGTATGTAAATGACTCCCTTCCAACAAGGAATAATTGCCTTGTGTCAGCTGAATGGCCCTAGCAAGCTTGCAATCCTAGGTACACTCCTACACATAACTCTCAGCCACTGGGATAGCTTCAGCTCCCTTCTCTATATCTTGCCTGAATGATAAAAAGGATTCATTTAAGAAGGCAACATATGTCAGGGAACCTTTAGAAGAGTTAGTTACCCCCTAGAGCAGACAGATGTTCAACAAATATGCTTATTAACTATATCTTTCAATTTTGCCTTTTATGCAATGCTACCTGTATCTAACCTGCAAATAACTCTACCCAAGATCACACTGGTAGATGGATGGACAGATCTTTTTATCTATTTTCACAGAAAAAGCAGCTCTGAGGAGGAGGAAGAGGAATAACCTCAGGAGCCCGCAAGCCCTCCAGCAGGAGAAACAACTGTGGCTACAGCAGGCCACATGCTGATGACCACCATCACCCCAGGACCCTGCAGCGGTAAGACAACCACACCCACCTCTAATGGCTGTCCCAAGCTGCAGGCTACATTGTCAGCTATAACTTTCCCTGGGGCAGAACTATAATTTTTCCTTATCTGCTTCCCATCCAGACATTACTTGCAGGATAAAGGGTTTGTAGAGTAAATGAAGCTTCAGAGAGACCCATTGAAACTCTTTGCTAATATATTGTAATGCACAGGACATACAATTTCTTATGATATAGTTTGTTGCTGAATGGAGGTTCTGTTCTTTATGGATAAAATACTTAGTATAAAAAATAAAAGACAAGGCCAAAATATAAAACAATCAAGCTTCTGATGATGAGATCATCATCCACACATGCCTTGCTTTCCAAACACTCATAATTACCTTCTGGACATGGGATAGTTCAGGTTCCATATCATCAGGGAAATGCAGAACGGTCCAGTATTACCCATAAAGAAAGCAATAGGAAAAAACACAGGACCGGCTCTGGCTGTCCATGATGACATGGAGTCTGCTGCTATACCATTTATAGACCAAGTCTACACACACCCAGATGGAAAAATTACATGCATACCGCAACATTACAATGGCTATACTTGTATATATTAAACCAATGTATGTGGAATATAACATGCAAATGTATATGTAAATTATTATTCTCTTTATATATACAAATATGTGCCATCAACACACAAATGGGGGCACAAAAGGCAAGCTTGTCTTCCTAATTGCCCCATGTTTGGAAGGAGGGAAGCTCAGCTTTGGAAATCCAACTTCCAACCAAGGGAAGTGGACCTCCTGATTCAAGAGGTCCTAAAGGTCAAGAATATTCTGTATGGGCAGTAGTGCAGGAGAGTGGGCTCATATAAGAAAGAGTACACCTGGCAGAAGATCTGCCACAGGCTCAATGAGGTCTTCCACAATAATTGGAGTGTGAAAGAGCCACAAGTGGCAAGGCTTTCGAAGCCTGGTGAAAGAGAAGCAGAATGGGATTTAGCTTTACAACCTGCACAGCATGAATCTGTGTGAAAACTGCTGAATGCTGCAATCTAGGCTTCTCCTTCACTAGGCACAAGTGACAAGACTTTTGATGCCTGGAGAAGGAGAAGCAGACCAGGGTGAGGACAGAGGGGCCAGCATGCCAGAACACCTTCTCTGCAGCAGAACGTATGGTTTTCAGCATCATTTCAGAGGCAGATGTGAGTAGTTTGGGAGAGCTGAACACCTCGCATCCTGAAGGCCATCATAGTGAGCAGTTTATACAGAAAAGGCATATAAAGTGTTTGCATGTAATGACTATAATAATATAAAAAAACATACATTTTTATAAGTAGCCCCCATCCAGTTAAGGTCCTGGGCATGTGAGGACACAGAGATGGCCATGGATCATGCAAGGCCCTTGACATCCCGGTAATCCTGTACAGGAGGTAAAAGTGACCATAATGATTTTTTACTCATAGAGATTCTTCCTGCTCATTAGTCAGTCTCTCTAAAAAGAGACTCTCCAAACATGAAACACTTCTGTAAGGTGTTCCAACAGTATCTCTATGCAAAAATACCAAATACAATTATTTCTTTCCACTTCCTGATCCCCAAAAAAGTCAGTAGATGTTAATTAGCTGAAATCTTTTTCTCCTAGGTCATTTTCTCTCTCCTTATAGTCTATGGTTGCTTTTAACAGATTCAGACTCTGATGACCATTCCCTAGCAGGACCCCCTACCTCTTGTATCTCCACTGTTCCCCAGTATGTTGGACCCTCCTTCTCTCTTCACTCTTCTGCACTTCCCGGAAATCCTATCCTAGAGCCCTTCTCCTCAACTCTCTTCTGAGCCTTATCTGTGAAGATATCGGCCCTATACAGCCACTCGCAAAGACACCCTACCCCCTGGGGAGTCCTGTTCCTCCATTGCACATTGACACAATACTAACATCAGACAGGTTAGGTCGAATGCAACCTCTGTCACACTTAGACCAGCTGTAGCCACATATAGCATGTCTGTAAGGGACTGTGAAATTTTCCATGGGTCAGAAAAAGGTCACCCCCTCCCCCTTACATATAGATATGTTGTTGTTTGTTTTTGGTTTTTTTTTGGGGGGGGGTTATATGAAATGGTGGCCAAGACTGATAGGGCCAGCAAATAAGAACCATTCCAATTTGTGAGTTCTCTCTGTGTTCATGCCTGCTGGTGTTTATCAAGTGCTTTATGGTACCTTTTTCAGCCATGGAAAGGTTTAATAAACTGTCACACATGCCAGACATCTGATGATATGCAGCTGGCAAGGGGTAAGGCAGCCCAGCAGAGGAAGACTTTGTGTCAAGGAAGAGAATAAGAGATGCAGTCCATTCCAGCAGAGAGGCACATTATCCACCTGAACTCTAGAGTGATGGAGGAGATAGCAGGCCTCAGGCATGATATACAGGGCCTGAAGAATGTGGTACAGGATAAGATGCAGGTCATGTGGTAAGAGCTTAGGGGCATGCATGAAGAAATGTAGGCCTAGACTGCAGTGTGGAGGGAAAAGCTGCAGAGGATTCAAACCTACCAGCCACTGGCAGCATGCAACAATCAGTGGTATCCGATACCTCCCTGGATACAGCCCCCTATGCTGCGTCACTACCCTGGATGGTGCCTCCCCCTGCAATGGGCTAATTGGCAGCTCCCCCTCTTGCTTCACTGTTGCCCATGATGGCTCTGCCTCCTCTCATGTCTCACACCCTATGCCACCTCCAGCAACACCGCCACCACTACAGAAAGAGGTTCCCCCCTCTCTGAGGGTAAGGGTGGGGTCCTCAGTCTTTGCCATGATGGGGATGAACTGGTGTGGAGTGGATGAGTAGCCTAGTGGTTAGTGCAATGGACTATGAAGCAGGGAAGCCAGGGTTCAAATCCTGCTGCTGCTCCTTGTGATCTTGGGCAAGGCACTTCATCCTCCATTGTCTCAGGTATAAACAGATTGTGAGCCCTTTGGTGACAGGGAAATACATACAGTACCTAAATGTAATCTGCTTTGAAGTGTCTGAAAGGCAGAATACAAAGTAAAATAAATGGGGATGACCTCCCCTAGTGCAGTAGCTGAAGAAGAAAGGTCCACCACTGCTACCAAGCCAAGTCCTCTATAGCCTCACATCCCCTCAATGAATCAATGCTGCCCTCCAGGCCCGTGCAAAGTGGATGATGAGTTTTATTCTAATTTGACAGAATAAAATAGAATTGAGAGAGACTGGAATTGGCTAGAGGAAGTACAGAGAATAATGACTTCCCTGAAACTGGACACAGATGTTCGGATTAACATTTTACCAGAATAAGATTTTAAAAGACTGAAAATTAGACCACAAGTGCATCCAACAAGCATAAAAGTAACTGGCTATTCAGAAGCAATTAAACCAATAAAGTGAAGATGCATTACTGGCATCAAAGATAAAAAGCCTGAGCCCAAAAGCTATTAAATAGCAATACTTTTAACTATCTGGCCATTTTTTCATTATTGTTTACACCAGAGGCTGGAGTTTATTATATATTTGATATTTTCTCATAAGCAGCAGCCCTATGGACCCTAGCAGAGGGGCAATCACACTCCTCAGTAAAATTGAGTGTTAGACTGAATTACAACGTCTGTAGGGCCTGGACTAGTACCAAGTACAAGGCCACATAAACATACATCTTTATAAAAAGAAGATTGATTTTTAAACCGCTGTTAACTCCTCCTGTTCATATAAGTCGAAGCAGCTGCCAGAGTAGTCTGGTTCAGACTTTGTAAATGGAGCTTATGCAGCAGAGAAAAGAGACTGCATTTTTAAGGCGCATGACTCAAGCTGGCTTGGTTTAGGAAGTGCAAGCGCAGGTTCAGGGCAGAAGCAAGCACTGGGGTAGCGTACCAGCATACAACTCCACTTTGAACTCTCAGAATGAATGTCCATGGCACCGCAGCCCCAGCGGTCTCCAAGGGATAGAAAGGGTCTGTAAGAATTGGGAGGTCCAAGAGAAAAAAGGGCGGTGGCCAGTCACAAACAGAATAAAAACACTGGAGCACAGAACCTGCACAGTCCCAGCAGTTAATGCTGTTTGCTGCTGGACAAAGAGTTGTGCTGCCAGGCCTGCATTTTTCCGCACTGTGTGCAAGGTGCATGCTATTGTGTGCACCTGTAAGTGACACTTTTGATGTAAATTGTCAGCAGCAACAGCCACAGTATGCCTGTGAAAGTTGTTTTTTTTTTTAAATTTTATCTCCTTGAAATATATGTTCCAGCAGAGGAATGGGAGGTGGAGCTTTCCCGTCATAAAGCTAATATGACATGATTATTAGAGTTTAGAGAGCCCCAGGGTAATGTATGCTTTTCTGGGCCACATTTTTACTTTTTCTGGATTTTTGTAGCACTCCAGTCAAGATCATAAAAGGGAAACATCTGCCAGTGTCTGGCCAAGTGAATCCCAACCCTCTCCTGGAGGTACACCTGACCATTCGGGTTTTCAGGATATCCATAATGAATGTAAATAAGGTACATTCGCTTATACCTGGCACTCAGATCTATCTAATGCATATTCCTTGAGGCAATCCTGACAACCTGACTGGATAGGTGTGCCTCCAGGAGAGGGTTGGGAAACAGTGTTCTAGCCTGGCATGACAATTATCTGCACCTGATTGTTCAATTTGTTCCAAAATTAACAAGAGATGACTAGGTCGCATGCTTCTTGCTCTGCAACATTTTAGCAAGTTTCTTATAGCGAATTTTATTTTTTAATGACAGGACAAAGATGCTTGCTTCTCCAGTGTCTGAACCATTCAGGTGGGAAACTGTAACTGTAGAATACATTTTAAAAAAAAGCTTTTCTGGCATTCTACACCGCACTGGTATATTGCTATGTTTTATAATTTTCTTGGGTAAAGTCTACAGGTAAAACTCGTAAGCAATGCCAATAGCTTTTCTACCAGCATCTAACAATCAGAAACAAAGGAAAAAATAATTTTCTTTTTTCTGCTAAAAGGTGCTAACATTATCCCTTTAAAAACTGCAGTGCTGTTCCTCTGATAGTGACTACCCAGTGTGCTGCCATATGGGATTTGGAATTGGGTGAGAGCGTTGGTGAACTATCAGATTGCTATGGCAAGCCTCGAAAACAGGGTAACACCACTAATTGACCCAGCTCAATCCTGACAAGCTGATCCAGTTCTGGGTTTTTTTTTTCCAGCCCATCCAAACCATTTTGTGACTTGTAGACCTTTTCTTAGAGACAACAACAACAGCAGCAGCAGCAACAGCAGCAACAACAAACAAACATTTTCCAGAGAAATGAACACTCTGAAACAAGAGTTCCCAGTATGCAGCTCCAGGAAGGCAGACTTAGGAGGAACATCTGAAAACATTTCTTCATTGAAATACAGAACAGCCTCCGATGGTGGAGGTAGAGGCAAAAGCAGCAATGGAACTCACGAAACCATGAGATAAAAAACACACAGGATCTCAAGCGGTGGAGAAATGAGAGGGAACTCATAGGCTAGGGTCTGTGGCATTGCACCAAGAAAGAATATGGAGACATTTTTACCAGTTAATTTTCTTTCCATTAATTCTGCTACACTAATCCATGACCCTCTTGGGAAGTTGGATCTTTGGATGCTGCATAAGTAGACTGCGGTTATATCTTATATTTATGCTCTAGGACGTGGGCCACTGTTTGCTCTGTTGGTGTCCTCCTTCTGGCCTTTTCCTTTAGGGGATAAGTCTCAGGACGTAGGAGAATTTTCTCCCCCAAACTTATTTGGGATTTTTCACGTTATTTACAAGTTCAAGAGTTATTCTATTTTTGTTGCTTTGTCATGAGAATACTGGATCTTTCTCCACTGCATTGCCTCTTAAGTAGTGGTGATGATGTCACGAGAAAAGCCAGTGTGCTGTACCTCCATCTGCTTAGTAGGGGGAAATAATTCACCTGTAAGGATTGGTCTGGACCGGACTGGTGTAGTAAGGTAAAATGGGAATGCAGATTAGATGGGCCTAATACTCCCAATCTGCCATCATATTCTGTTTCTATCTTTCTGTGCGTCTCTGTAACAGCAACAACACGAAACAACTCCTGGAATTCAACAGCATGAACTTTATTTTTTTTCTTTTAATCAATATATTTATTGAATTCAAATAGACATCAAGTACACTTAAATACAGAAAAATCAAAATCAGTATATTGGTCAAGATTCAAAGGCAAATGAAGATCTAATTAGATCTCATCCTGAACTTTAATTTTAAACCATAGCTGCCTATCAATGTTATCAACATTTTAAGATAAGCCACAATTACATAGATTTTATCATTGTCTTTTTATGAACTGTTCCACATTAGTCTTTTCATGTTCAGGCTTTGTAACTGTATTAAGCTGTTATTTTTTTCTGCTTGAAGACAATAGAAAAAAAAACGATAGTGGATCAGTTCTCAAGCAGTGTTGGCTCTAGACAGAAATATCAATGGGACAAATTATGTATGAAGTGGGGCAAACTAATGGTTATTTTAGCCAAACTTTCAGAGACGGCGTGGGCTAAATGTTATAACCCCTCCACCAGAACTTCCCTTCCCAGATGAACTCAATAAGCTACACTAGAGTTTTGTACTTTGTACCTTGTACTTTTGTTCTATATGAACCCATTTCCCTCTGCTTTCATGCAATGCAAAGTTTAAGTTAAACACGACGCAACCCTGTTCTAGCATTTAAGTATTGTTCTATGTTTTTCTCTGTTACCAGTTCGATGTATTCTCTACCTCTCATTGTTCCATGTCCTGGTTTCGATGTAATAAGTTGTTCTACTGTAAACCGGGGTGAAGGCTAACTGCTAAACCTCGGTATATAAAGTCCAAGACATGGTATCAATTTGCTCTTCACTTCCCCCTCTTCCATTAAGTATTCTCTGTATTTTTCCTTCCCCTTTTATCTCTTCTTATTTTCATAAGAACATAATATTAGAACATAAGCCATCGATTGCCTGGCCAGATACCTGCTATTTTCTGCACCTAGGAGCATCTGTAAAATCTGCCTCCAGCTGTCACCTGCCTGTTTGCTGTGCTCTGTGCATCGGACTCCACTCCTGCAACGTGGGTCTATGTTAGCCCCACCCACCAGTGACATCATTGAGCTGCTCCCCATATAGCCTGGGTGTTAATACAGAAGGCACCATGTGCTGAAACAGACACATTTCTTGGAGTGCACACAATGGAGTACAACAAAGGAGCTTTTCCTTTGTGCATGATGAGTGCTGTGAATGAAAGGCTATTTAGCTTGACTAGTGATCAGGTGGGAAGCAGTCATATGGAGCTCTGTAGTGATATCACTATTAATGTCCAGCATATCCTGGCATTAGTTAGGTGTAGTCATTATAACAGTATTAACCAGGTACATTGAAAGAAAGTTGTCTGTTTATCCCACTAAAAAAAGTTAGCTTTGGATGCTTTTTAGTATCATTTTGATTCTTGATTGCCAGGTCAATTAAGAAAAAAAGAAACAATGATTTATGATACCTTGGGAGACCAACAACCTGATATTCTATGTTTGACTGAAATATGACTGTTGTACTCTGATGTGGCTTTATTGAAGTAGTTATGTCCTCCTGCTTATTCAATTTCCTCAAAATTTGGGGCTGGTAAAAGAGGAGGTGAGGTGCGTGTAATAGTGTTAGAGTGCTTTGAAAAAAGTTTTCCTATGAAGCTTACTGCACTGTGAATTTACACTGATTAGACGTAGAATTATTCAAGGTTGCTGATATGTCAGGATATGCTGAAATGCTAGAATGTAAGCCAGAAGTAAAAAATGTTTGGGTTCAGCCTTAAGTTTTGTTCCTGCTTTCTGGGCTCAATTTACAAGAAATGACATGATTTACAAGAAACCCAACCGCATTAACATATATGAGACTGGGATTTTTGTAAATCATATGATTTCTTGTACTACATGTGATGAAACAGGAGTTTCACACATGCAGAAGCAGTCTGAATAAACAAGACAGATTGTTCAGAAGATAGAGGAATCTGTAAAGGCATTTTCAGGGGGAACAATGTCTTAACCTTGGAGAAGGACTGTCACTAGTTATCAAGATTGTGGATGGGAGTGCAGTAGACGAAACTCCATTTACAGAAGATAATGTATGGGAAGAGATAGGAAAACTGAAAGTGGACAAGGCCATGGAACCAGATGAGGTACACCCTAGTATACTGAGGGAGCTCAGAGATCGGCTGGCAAGTCCACTGAAGGACCTGTTCAACAGATCCCTGGAAACAGGAGTGGTGCCTCAAGATTGGAAAAGAGCGGTGGTGGTTCCGCTTCACAAGAGTGGGAGCAGAGAGGAGGCTGGAAACTACAGGCCAGTTAGCCTCACCTCTGTGGTGGGAAAATTAATGGAAACTCTGCTGAAGGAAATGATAGTGAACTATCTACAATCCAGTGGATTGCTCAATCTGAGGCAGCATGTCCTTCCAGACAAATCTGATTGATTTTTTTGATTGGATGACTAGAGAATTGGATCAGGGAAGAGCGCTTGATGTGATTTACTTGGATTTTAGCAAAGCTTTTGATACAGTTCCACATAAAAGACTCATGAATAAAATGAGAAGCTTGGGAGTGGTGGCATGGATTACAAACTGGTTGACAGATAGAAGACAGCATGTGATGGTAAATGGAACCTACTCTGAAAAGAGAACGGTGTTAAGTGGAGTGCCACAGGGATCAGTGTTGGGACCAGTTCTGTTCAATATCTTTGTGAGCGACATTGTGGAAGGGATAGAAGGTAAAGTTTGCCTATTTCTGGATGATACTAAGATCAGCAACAGAGTGGACACACGAGAAGGAGTAGAGAGAATGAGATGTGATTTAAGGAAGCTTGAACGGTGGTTGAAGATATGGCAGCTGGGATTCAATGTCAAGAAGTGCAGAGTCATGCATCTGGGGTGTGGTAATCCAAAAGAGCTGTATGTGATGGAGGGGAAGGGCTGTTGTGCATGGAGCAAGAGAGAGACCTGGGATGATAGTATTTAGTGATCTGAAGATGGCGAAGCAATGCGACAAGGCAATAGCTAAAGCCAGAAGAATGCTGGGCTGCATAGAGAGAGGAATATTGAGTAAGAAAAGAGAAGTAATTATCCCCCCTTGAACAGGTCCTTGGTGAGGCCTCACCTGGAGTAATGTGTTCAGTTCTGGAGACTGAACCTCAAAAGGGACAGAGACAGGATGGAGGCAGTCCAGAAAAGGGCCACCAAAATGGTGGGGGGATCTCCATCAAATGACTTATTATGAGAGATTGAAGGACCTAAATATATATACCCTGGAGGAGAGGAGGTGCAGGGGAGATATGATACAGACTTTCAGATACCAGAAAAAGTTCAATGATTCACAATCAACAACAAACCTTTTCCATTGGAAAGAAATCAGTAGAACTAGGGTCATGAGATGAAACTCCAGGGAAGATGTCTCAGAATCAATATTTCTTCACAGAGAAGGTGGTCGATGCCTGGAATGCTCTTCCAGAGGAGGTGGTGAAGACAAAAACAATAAAAGATTTCAAAGGAGCATGGGATAAACACTGTGGATCTCTAAAGACTAGAGTATGGGAATGAAGAAAAGAGTACAAGGGGGTAACTTGCTGGTGTGGCATTTACTACCCTTAACCAATAAGCCTTTATACTGTTGATACAACTCCATCATTGCTCTCTGCTTCAACTGCAGGGGAAAAGAGGAAAAGGGGAATTAGATTCAGACTGCAGCCAACAAGCACATTGAATTGTACAGTCTGGGAAAACAAAGAAGCATGGGGGTAACTTGCTGATGCGGCAGTTACTACCCTTAACCAATAAGCCTTATTCTTTTGTTGCAACTTCAACATTGCTCTCTGCTTCTACGGCAAGAGATAACGGGGAATTGGATGGTGACTTGTATGGAGCAGTAGATACTACCATAAGCTTGCTGGGCAGACTGGATGGCCATTGGTCCTTTTCTACTGTCATTTTTATGTTTCTATGTTTAACATAAAAAGGGAAAACAAGCAAGTGTTGGCTAGGGTATTGTAAATCTAGAAGGAACATGAAGCACACGACTGCTGGGAAATGTAGTCTGAATATCTTTGGCAAAGAAGCAATTAAGGTTAAGGTAGCAGCCACAGAAAGCTTTGCTAATAATTGAGAAACACAGCTGAGACTAATTACAAAGCTGCTGCCTGGAGTCAGAGTGTCTTTAAGAGAAAAAAAGAGAGATGGGGAGCCTGAGGCGAGAGCTCATCCAGACCCAGAAGCAGACACATTCTTAGGTTAGAGATTTGTGAATCTGCAAAAAGGTACCGCTGGGAAGTGAATTATATATGGTCCTGGAGAACTGGTCTGGCCTATGGCTGATCAGCTGTTATGACAGTGGACCCTTGTTTTGAGGTAGATGACTACCGTCGAAGGGCAAGGCCTCTTGGACTGAAGAGACTTGCTAGAAGACTTCACCCTGGAAGCACGCAACCCCCCCAGGAGGAGCCCGTAGGGGTCCGGCCGCTGGGACTTAGGCGACTCCTCTGAAGACTGTAGAAGGTCTGGATGCAGGCGCCTCCTGCATGTCGTGGGTTCCAGATGGCTGGCGCCTCCAGCAGGTCGAGACAGTCTGAGGACAGAGTCGAAGAAGAGTCCAAAGCCGGTCCGAGAATCAATATACCAGCGGGATCCGAGTCTAGTCCAGGGTCAAAGCAGGAAAAGGGTCCAGAGCCGTACCAGATTCAAGCCAGGAGAAGGGTCCAACGCCGTTCCGGGGTCAAGCCAGAAGAAGGTCCAATGCCGTACCAGGATCAAGCCAGGAGCAGACACGTCCACCAGTCCAGAGGTCAGAAGCCAAGAATCAATCCACGGAGCAGGGGAGAAGAGCGGGACGAAGAATGAAGAACCAGGAGCCAGGAACACACTCAAGCAGGAATCTCAATACCAAGGCAAGGACTGAATGCTCAGCCCTTGCCTTAAGTACAGGAAGCCAGGGGAGGAGCTTCAGGGGGAGCCATGACACTTCCTGTCATGGCTACTTTAAGATTTTCCTTCAGCCATGCGCGCGGCTCTAAGAGCAGAGGAGGAGGATCCAGATCGCCGCGGAGCCACGCTGCCGACTCAGCGATGGCAGTGGCCGAGAGAGAGAGAAGAAGGGCTGCCTTCCCCCCCAGGCACCTTCAACCATACCCGGCGATCTGGGTGAGTTAGTTTTGCTGCGCCCGTCAGCCTTGCCTCAGTCGCGGTCGGCTGCGGCCAGCGGCCATGACACCCGGTCCCGGTCGCGGCCTGCCGCAGCCGATGCCGCTAACATCAGCAATGTATCTTACTGGGTTGGTCCTGGTGCATCAGGACAGGAACTGAAAGCTACGAGTGTGAAGAGAACACTGATGCATGGAATAAAGTTGCATTTTACTGCAAGAGGCTGGCTCTTAGCTGTGTATTCCAGAAAACTGTCATTATGCGGTACAGGGCCCAACCAGCAACCTGTGAAGCTATCTCAAAGGCAGCTCCTACTGCTGACCTGATGGAAAACTCGAATGTTATCTGCAAACAGACAATAACCAACTCCTAGATCAGCCAAGAGGCAGCAAATAGGTTGAATATATATATGTATGTGTATATATATATATATATATATATATATATATATAAAACAATAGGGGAAATGTTTGCTGGAGAAAATGAATTATTCAGCGAAGAGATCATTTGCACTACCTCTTCAGGGATACTGGTTCAAAATGCTCCCATCTGTCCTCCGTCACACACGTAGACTGACTCTCCAAACTACTAATAGGGAAATTGGCACAAGTATCAGAAATTCTGGTCTTAAAAAATGCTGCAAATCTCTCGTAGTTATCAACTACAAATGTCTCAGCTTCCAAGTTCTTTTGCCATGAGTGATTAATATTTTAACAGTATGAAAAAGTTTTGGGGTTGATTAATATCAGAAATAACATAGACAGAACAGAAGCGTTTGTTTTTTTTTTCCCAATTGTTCAGTCAACAGTCTATAATTCTCTAAACAATTTGCATACTGCTCCTGATCAGACATGGAATTAGATTTCTGCCATATCCATTCAGCACATCAGACTTTTTTTTTTTTTGTTTGTTTCCTTAAGGTCAGCTGTGAAGCATGGAGCATGTTTCCTCTATTTAAAGTAATAGAACAGGGGCCTCCTTATTGAGAACTCTCTGAACTGATTTCTGCAATAGGCTCTCAGCTGAGTTTAGATCAGTAACCTTGTTTAGATCCCACATAGGAGCCAAAAAGTGATCATGAATTCTTGGATCTCAACATGGTATCACTTCAAATGTGACTGTAACAGTACTAGAGCATTTCTTCCCAGGAATAAGAATTTTCATTTTCAGAAGGAAATGATCAGACCATAAAACTTTCTGACAAGTTTGTTCTAAACACGCATCTACACTCCATGTATTTTCTACAAACACTATGTCAAATATATATGGAGTAGCCTAGTAGTGCTTAGAGCTGTGGGCTATAAACCAGGGACGTCAGGGTTCAAATCTCACTGCTGCTGCTCCTTGTGACCTTGGGCAAGTCACTTCACTCTCTATTGCCTCAGGTAAAAACCTACAGGGTCATTTATCATTTCATGTTAGGGCCTTATCGCGCGCCATAACGCCATAACGTGCGCAATAATTATTGTATCGCAAATTACGTATTCAAAATCAAAATTAGTATTCAAGTGGGAGGCGTTTGGGTGGAGTAAATGGAATTGAGGGTGTGCTAGCGTGGCGTGCGATAGAGTAATGCACACCGTCGCAGGAGTTAAGGCAGGAAATAACTACACCTTTTTTCTTTGTGGTACAGCGATAAAACTGTTTGTTGCTGGCGATATCGCGGATCGCGTTATTATCGCAATTTTTATCATGCACGATAAAAAGAGGAAATCTAACGGACACACTTTCCAGGCCTTCCTGGCCCAATAAAAACCCCTGTTTTTACCTGGTCTACCTTCCAAAAGCCATAATATTTGTGGCCAATGTAATTGCTGTGACATACTGGATGTGTCGACAGGCTCGCTGCAGACAACCACAACTGGAACAAAAACAAACTCAAGAACAGGCAAGGCCAGTTCCCAGCCCTCTAAGGGAATTACCTGCATCACAGGCAGAGCCTCGGCCACAGCCCAGGCCAGTGACCAGCACGCAGGCGCCCACAGTGCAGGAGATACAGGGAGCATATCATTCCCCCATGCCAGAGGACTATGTGGTTTGTAGGTATCACCTCAGCTCTTCGGCTACCCTGGAATTATAAGAAGAAATCCAAGGGGACCTGGATCCAGTCACCGAAAGGTCCCATGATGTGCCAGGCCTCACCAAACTGTTGGCCACCCTGCATTTCATGGCAAGCGGCTCCTTCCAGATGAAGTTAGGGGTTGTGGGGAGAATGTTCCAAACCTTCTTTTCACGCTGTCTGGACCAGGTCATCACAGCAGTCTCTGACCTCATTAATCGCTACAGAGCATTTCCTCAGGACAGGCAGGACTTGATGGACTTGAAGAGAAGCTTTTATGCCTTTGCAAACTTTCCAAATGTTCTTGGAGCTATCGACTGCACTCATGTGGCTAATATTCCACCCCGTGACAGGGAGGAGATGTACCGCAACTGAAAGCTCTTCCACTCCATCAATGTGCAAGTGGTCTGTGACACTTGAATGCGCATCCTCGATGGCCAGGTACCTGGGAGCTGCGCATGATTCCTTTATACTTAGGTAATCAGGTCTCTTTGGACATTTTGAGGATGGCCTGTATGGTGACGGCTGACTCGTAGATAAGAGAGACACTTCCTTCTATATTCCATCTCTAGCTATGTGTTAGTGACAAATGGCACAGAAATGGGGGATGGCTGGGGGGGGGGGGGGAGGAAAAGCATCGCTGCCATGACAAGTAGCTTGCACAGTTACATCTGCAGCCCAATGACCCAGGGCCTGGTTTTTTCAGCCCATGCTTCAGATGCCTGAAAATCTTATAATGGCAAACAATGCATCGGCCCTAAGCTTGGGATGTGAGCAAGCACTATACACTTTCAATGTGTTCATTTTCAAAATGGCCCCCTTCCTATCCTAACATTGGGAGCTATTTAAAGCTCACAGGTTTATGACAAGCTTGAAGTGTCCACACTGCTGGCACAGCACAATCACGTGTCACCCTCAGTTTGTCTTGAGCCTCACACACCACAACCAGAAACAGTGACCTGTGCATGTTGGTGGCGTGCCATATTCCCTGTGTAGGGCCTCACAAATGGATTTCTATGCAGGACATAGCATTGAGCTGGCATGGATATTCCCAATCACACCATGAGGTAGCGTTTATGCAGCTAAAACAGGTGTGGCAACTCTTATATATCGCTTCAAGGTTGGCAGCCTCCTACACACCAGTAGCCTTAGCTTGGTTGCGAGGGCCTGGCACGCAATTGTTGCAATGCCCAGATGCGATTCAGTTGTCCCGAACAGCTGAGCAACTTTTGTGTACTGCTAGCCTACACATATACTGGGTCACAACAATCAGATATGTTGTTAGGCTACGCAAATTGGCCTTTAAAGGCTCAGGGAAAGGTACAGGCTACCTTATACAGTCTTATAGGATGCTGTTTTGACAGCCAGATATGCAAGTGACAATGCTATGACTGATGTGTCCTTAGCACAAGAGATTCTGGGTATGGTTGCAGGACCTGCCTTCTCACCCCCATTTCCATTCCTAACACGCTGGCAGAGACAAGGTATGAGGCCTTATGTGCTACCTGCTGTGTCATCGAACGCACCTTCGGAGTTCTCAAAAGTGGCTTTCGCTGTTTGGACAAGACATGTAGAGCTTTAATGTATGCCCCACCCAAAGTAGCAGATATAGTGCTGCTCTGCTGTGTCTTCCATAATCTCATTCTATACCATGGACTACAAATGGAGATATATCTGGATCTCCCCTGGATCCCCCATGTGTCCCCACATGAGCCCACGACACCATGATGAATGGCAGCCAGCTTCACCAAAAACTTTTAGAATGCTACTTTGCCTGATAGGCCTGACAATTGGAGGCATTTGGCAACACTACTGCAGACATCAGAGTGGTGTTGTACCATGTCTTGCCTTACAGACTAGGATATCGAGCCTGTAGTACCTACTACCTAGTGCCATTCCCACAATGGGCACAGCTCCTTCCAAGCTAGCATTCTTCTTGGTGATTGCCTGCACCCTGACACAGATGCAGCGTATTACACCTAGCTATGCTATTTAGAAATTATAATGTGCAGAAGGTGAGGGCCTTGGCAGTCGTCATGTCATGTAGGTTCTGTTATCTTCTTGGAGAGCCTACACTAGGATGCATGCCCCGCTCTGTGATGGCATAATTGGGAATCAGATGGTATGCTGCCTTCACTTGTATTTTCCAATGACATCTGCCATGTCACTGTCACCCTATGGTTTCTAAGCACTCTTACAGTGCCCACATCTCTCCTGAGAAAAGGTTGACGTCACAGAAGGTAACGGTAAGGTGTGTTGCAATCTCCCAGCTTCAACTTGCTCATCACAGGTAGATTTACTCAGATATGGAGTTGTCAGGTTGTAGCAAGGGGCTTGGCTGTTATGCCTCACTGATAGTCATGTGGTGCAGCTGTACGGATGTATGGATGTTCCTAGAAAATAGGCAGAGTATTGACAGAGTATTGATTGTACAATCAATTTCTGAAGTTAAAAATCAAATTAAGGAGAACAAAGATACTGTTAGAGGTTTTGAGGTGAAATTACAGAGCCAGGAGGAGCGTTTACAGAAAATGGAGACTTTTCAGCAAAATTTTATAAAATCAGAAATTAGTATGGAAAGAAAAATTGAGAAACTCGAGAATAATTTACGGTTGTTGAACCTATGTGTGTTAAACTTCCCTGTGGTTAGGATGATTTTACCTACTGAACTATTTCAAATATATATGAAAGAAATTTTGAAGATACCAGAGGCGGCTTTACCGGTGTGTACTAGAGCATACTACCTCCCACAGACTGGTCCTCAGGCTGAGTGAGAAAATATACCTTCAATGGACATATCCAAAATATTAGAATTATCGCTAGAAACGGAAATAAAGGAAAGGAAAGCAATGCTCATATCTTTTGCATTTATATCTGATCGAAATTATATATTAAAATTGTTTTTGAGAAATAGACAAGCCCTATTTTATGGGGCCAAGCTCTGGATATACCCCGTTGTTACCAAAATGACACAGCTATGCAGTGTCATTTTGGTATGAAGGTATGAAGGAAAGGGTTATTAGTATGGGGGCTTGATTTGTTTTAAAGTTTCCCTGTAAAGGCTGTGTCAGATATCAGGGAAATAATTATGTGTTTTTCGATCCTAAACAATTGAAGGATTTCTTGTTGGGTCATCCTAATGTAACTCCTGAAGTGTGATCGACTATTAAGAAATAGGGTAACCCTCCTATCTAATTTCCTGAGTATTGAAAATGTATGTTATTCACTCTTATTTTCTCTTGCCTCCAATATTACCTATATTAAGGTGTATATTTATTTACTTTAGTGTCGTTATTCTAGAGATGTTAATCTGGTTTTTCCTGATTTATTTGCACCGAAATTCTTCTGTAACATTTCATGTATTAATATTTGAGAAATTTTGAAAATAAAAAAATTTAAAAACTGACTGCTCCTCAGATAATCATCCAATGTCATCAATAAAACACTTCAATTGTCCTAAAACTGCTTTCTCAAGAAGCTTAGATAGGAATGGTAACTGTGAAAGTGGCTGATAATTTTCTATCTGTAATGAATCAAGTGAAGACTTTTTGAGAACATGGTGAACTTCAGTAATTTTTAATACACCTCTTTTCAGTGAATTATTCAACATAATTTGCACAAGTTTACAGCTCTCTCACTTAGGCCTGGAGTCACCATTCTAACGCAGAATGGAGAATCCAGCGAAAACGGGGGGCAGGGGGACGAAAGGGGGGGCAGACCTGCTGGCTTTCGCACCGAATAGCGACACCATAAAAGATGTAGTTATTCGGTGCACTACTGGCGACTGGCGATGATAACGTGTCTTACCTTATCGCCACCAGCAAAGACATTGCGGAGTCCGCCCCGACGCCACCCTGACTTCTCCCCTCGCCACCCCAACTCTGCCTTGACTCCGCCCCTAGCAAGCTATCGCACGCGAAAAGGGACTTTTCGCGTGTGATAAGCAATAGAAAATTACCCCTTTATTGATCAGAGCAATCCCGAGGAACAAGGATCCTACATTGAAATAATTTATTAAAAGAAATCTGGCAAAAACATCGACGTCCAGCTCCAATTCTTGACCTCCTACCTTTCCCTGAACCCCCCTCTCAAATTTCCTTACGAACTCTAAAAATCTTGCAAGATCAAGTCAAAGGATCATCAAAACAATACAAATAATAACCCATTTCACTTCTAAAACTGCAAACATCATAATTTACAACCCTCCTCCAAGCAACTTTATTTTCCAAGATTTGTTACTTAATTCAAACCCACTCCGCTCACTGAACCTATCAATTCAAAATGCACAAGTGCTCAAAGAACCATGGAGCACTCTCTCAGCTTTAGCCTCCTCTGTTTTTTTAATGGTGCTAACTTCTCAACTGTGCTTACCAACGTTGCTATTTAAGGTCAGTTGGCGTGGGGGATTTCAACTTGCAGTATACATGCTAAAATGTTGCATGCTAGTGCACGCTATTTTGTGTGTTCCTGCTAAAACGTCATTTGCATATGATGCTTCCTAATATAATGCAGTTATGTGTGTTTGTGCTAACACTGATCAGGACCTGTTTAAGGTGCATGCTACGCTATTACGGTAGTAGATAGCATGCTATCTTGTGTGCAAGGCTAAACGTGCTTTGTGTGTACATTAATCTTTAGTGCACAAGCACCAAAAGAGAGATTCTCTGGGCTCTTTTGGGGGCATGATATGAATCTACACATATTATGTAAAATTTCAAGAAGTACATGTGCAACCAGCATGGCAAAAACATGAGTAACTTATACCATTGTTTTACATTGAATTAAATTATGCACATATATTTAGCCACATAATAATTAGATATTCAAAAACAATTTATGCAGGCACCTTATGTTTGAAAGCTGGTTGTTTTAAGTGAGCAATTTTCAAACATGTATTTATACAGGGTGGCCCATGGAAAAGTAGCCGGCCTGCGTGGCACTGATATTGGAGGCGGGCTACTTTTCCATGGGCCACCCTGTATATATATATAGAGAGAGAATTTTCTATATGAATGTATTTATTTACTTATTTATTTATATTGATTGGTTTATTTTTTAAGAAAAAGGTTTAATAAAAAGTAGTTTTGAATCATACTTATTGAACCTGTATTTTATTTATGTAATTCAATAAATTAAAGTACTAGCATAATGCAAACAAACAAAACCAACATGAAAAAACAAAGAAAACTATTCTTATGGCACGGTGTGACATTCCCTAATACAGAGCTAGATAAGATAACCTCTGTCCTTGAGAAGTGCAAACAGGTCTGGTTTTCATACAAACAAAGGTATGGAAATGAATTAGGATCTTAGACCAAATATATGCAAATACCTCTTCTATATAGATTCAGGGTGACTCTATCAAAAGCAGCCTCATCGTTGGTATCGAGGACTGGAGTTCCGCATATATACTATGGTTCTCTAGGCACAGCTATCTGCCTCAACCAGGAAAGAAAGCTAAATGGCAATCCCAACAGAATGCAGGAGTTTTCAGGGGATTAAATCACTTCAGAAGTATAGCAATTTCCTACATAAATTAGTGTTTTGCTGACAAGCTATCCAAATTTGTCCTAAATCCTATAATGAAAGACAAACCGAATGCTCAGGCCCATGTTAGTCTTAGAATAGTTACGACAGGCTGACATTCCTGTGGTAAATGATATATAAACAGTTGTTCTTTTTAACAATCCTTTTTATTTTTGCAACTGAGAATAGTTACCGTAGTTACATTAGAGGTGACAGATTCTACAAACATCCCTCATCGCTTTCCTGCAGCAACCGGGAGGGATCTTTTATTTTGCCTTTATTCGGTAAAGATAGAAACCTAACTTGCCTAAGAGCAAGTCAAAATGGGACAGTAAATTAACAGAGAAAACAAACATAAGTGTTGATCACACTTTCCTTTACAAAAGAATATATATATATATACATATATATTACATGAAAAGTCAAACATTATTTTAATGTATCATTAACAAGGAAAACATTTTCCCATAAAAAACTATTTACCGTATTTTTATCAATATGTATTTTATACAAAAAAAATGTTTAATTTATACACAAAATTCAAAAACAATGAAATGCAAAATAATCAGTCCATAATATATTCATCTCCCTATTTTTAATGAGAGAAATGGAATCTCCTGAAAGTTGACAGTCCTGGATAATCCAATGAAATAATACACATGATCTGTACTTGAACAATAGTTATTCCTCTGGATATTGCTGAAATTTGCAAGAAAGTGCTCTTCATATTGTGTGTTATAAATAGCATTGTTTTATAAATTTCAAGACGGATGTGGCATGATCAATAGACTGTGGATGAAATGCGCTATAAAGCGGAAACGTTTCACATTTAAAGATAAATGATTGGAGTGACTGGACATTTTTCAGTGTGATGGTTTTAAAAGAAGCTAATCTTTTGGTGCAATATATGGAGTTCCCCTGAAGAAGCCTATTACATGGCTAAGCTTAGGCCTATGTTGGGATATTGTGATAATTTATGAGTAGTATGTTACCCTGTGAAAACTGCTAAGATAGCCTCTGTAAGGTGTTATATTCAGGAGGATTTTGGAAGTATGATAATGATGGTTTGACTTTTAGAACTGTGTTTGTTGGTGTGAGCTTTAGTGTAGTGAGTTTGGTATGAATGAGGTGTGTATGCATGGCTTAAAAGAAGGGGGATGGGCAATATGATGTGCAAGTTTTAAAAGTATACATTTTCTAGCAGAACAAAATAAAAGACATATGTAAAAGTCTGGCGGCTGATGATGCTGCTTCTAATTTTTGAAATTGTTTGTGTGCGCCAAAATATTCTTTTGTGCAATTTTTTTAAAAAGCTGAGTTCAAATTTGTGCGCTATGAGCCAATATAATGCAAATAATATTGGGATTTCTTGGGCGTACTATCAGGCCGATGCAGTATTGTTGCGCAGAAAACGGGTGCTCATGATTGAGCAACCACTCTCCTAATGTGCGTAGATCGACCTCTTTGGGGCACCCGATTTAATATTTAAATTGGCTGCTGCGGTAAAAACATAAGAACATAAGAAATTGCCATGCTGGGTCAGACCAAGGGTCCATCAAGCCCAGCATCCTGTTTCCAACAGAGGCCAAAACCAGGCCACAAGAACCTGGCAATTACCCAAACACTAAGAAGATCCCATGCTACTGATGCAATTAATAGCAGTGGCTATTCCCTAAGTAAAATTGATTAATAGCCATTAATGGACTTCTCCTCCAAGAACTTATCCAAACCTTTTTTGAACCCAGCTACACTAACTGCACTAACCACATCCTCTGGCAACAAATTCCAGAGCTTAATTGTGCGTTGAGTGAAAAAGAATTTTCTCCGATTAGTCTTAAATGTGCTACTTGCTAACTTCATGGAATGCCCCCTAGTCCTTCTATTATTCGAAAGTGAAAATAACCGAGTCACATCTACTCGTTCAAGACCTCTCATGATCTTAAAGACCTCTATCATATCCCCCCTCAGCCGTCTCTTCTCCAAGCTGAACAGCCCTAATCTCTTCAGCCTTTCCTCATAGGGAAGCTGTTCCATCCCCTTTATCATTTTGGCGCTAGGGGAAATTATGCAATCCTAGTGCCTCCTCGGCAGTGGGCACCCAGGAGAGGTGGCTGTCAGCGGGTTAGGAAAATGGATGCTCACTAATTGAACCTCCCTTTTCTTAACCTGACTGCAGGCACACATTTTTTTTTTAAACTTCCTCCTTCTTTTTGTTCCTCTGACTTAATATCGTGGAAATATTAATTCAGAGGAAGGACAGAAAAGCAGTATTTTCTGTTTTCCTGTATACCTTTTGGGCTGCTCAAAAATTAATGCCTGCTTCAGGGCAGGCATTAATTTTGGAGAATAAAAATGTGCGTGTCGGGCACACATTTTTCTTTTGCATCAGGGGGAGAATAACTAATAACCTCATTAACATGAATTTACATGTGATAGCTTCATAGGGGGTTGGACAAGCATTTTGGACATGCTAATCCCCTTATAGCATAAAAGGATGTGGACACAACCAAAATGCATATCTAACCATGGGTTAACCAGTTCACTTAGTGTAGCGCACTGTATTGCATCGGCCTGCATGATTTGATGTGGGTAGGGGGTTCATGAGCTACATGTGAGTGCACATGTGCACAGCTTAGAAACATAAACATATATGGGCAGATTTTCAAAGGGTTACACGCATAAATCCAGGAGGATTTACGCGCCTAGGGGGGTTATGCGCGCCGGGCCTATTTTCAAAAGGCCCGGCGGCGCACATAAAGCCCCAGGACGCGTATAAATTCCGGGGCTTGAAAAAATGGGCGGTCCGGGGGTGGGGCGGGGGCATGGCCAGAGGCCTCTGTACAGCTGCTGGGCCGGGGGATCGCGCGCCATAACTTCTACAACAAAGGTACAGGTAGGGGAAGGTACAGGTAGGGGAAGGGAGGGGAAGTTGGGGGGGGGGAGGAAAGTTCCTTCCGAG
Organism: Rhinatrema bivittatum; assembly: GCF_901001135.1. NCBI lineage: Eukaryota > Metazoa > Chordata > Amphibia > Gymnophiona > Rhinatrematidae > Rhinatrema > Rhinatrema bivittatum. The sequence goes on along the minus strand of NC_042615.1, from coordinate 562,588,747 downwards.
GCTGCTCCGATTTCAGAGTGGCCTCGGAGGGAACAGGGAAAGCCAGCTGGTCTCCCCGAGGGCTCAGTGCACGCAAGGTGCATTGGTGTGCACCACCTTGCGTGCGCCGAGCCCTGATTTTATAACATGTGCGCGGCTGTGCGTGCATGTTATAAAATCGGGTGTACATTTGTGTGTGCTGGGTAGCACGCACAAATGTAGGCCACACGCGTAACTTTTAAAATCTGCCCCATAAAGCACAAATTAAAATTTACAACCAATCAACTTAGACAAACGTCCAGGGAAACGTTTTAAACAAATCAAACCTTCACTCTCCATTGCCTGCTCTCCATGCTCTTTCATGACAGGCCTACAGGGCAAGCCTAAAACTCACCTCTAGCCCTGCTTTTTAAAAGGGGAGCATATAACTTACTCCAAAAGGAAGAAGAAGCAAGGAGAGAGCCTTCTAGGGCAGTTAATGGTCCATATTGCCAAACTAAAGTCTGTGATCAGAGAGCTATACAGCTCTAGCCTCCTGCTTGTCTGAGAGACAGAAGTCTGGGATATTAAGAAAGTTCAGAGAAGTTCTGGCAGCTCTGCTTCCATTCAATCATTTTTTTGGGGTAGAGGAGTGATTCCAAAGGATTTGACAAGGACACACGTTGCTTCTTCATAAAAGTGGGAATAGAAAGAAGGCTTATACAGTAACAACAGGTCAATCTGACGCATTGTAATGCTGGGTAAATGAATGGCTTCGTTATTAAAAGGAAGCATTCTGGAGTATCTTGTTTGCGGCAGAATACAGTCTCCAAGGCAGCGTGATTTTACCAGAGGAAGATCATGCCAAACAAATCTGATCAGTAAGAGGTCAGAATTCAAAGGGATCTAGTAGGCTATGTAAGGACTTAGGGCCTCATTTTCCACGCCGCTCGCATGCGATAAGGGACCTTTTGCACGTGAAAAGTCCCTTATCGCGTGCGATTCCAGGATGGGGGCGGAGTCGGCCCCGTAAGAGGAGGAGTCAGGGCGTCACCGGGGCCGACTGCACCGACGCCGCGGACAGCGAAAAGGTAAGTACCTTTTCACAGCAGCTTTCACTCCCAATAGCTACACCTCCTATGCTGGCACTATTGGGTGCGAAACTGGCAGCGATCGCACCACAACGCTGCGATCGCTGCCGGCTAGCGCAGGCCCTCCCCCCGTTTCGGATCCCCACCCCTCATCTTCTAAAGTATCGCAGGCCTGTGATACCTTAGAAAATGAGGCCCTTAGTTGGCTAAATCAAAGTCTTTGAAAACCGATCAACCCTTTTGGCTAAATTTAGCATCATTAATTTCATTAGGTAGATAAAGTCAGCTGGTCAAATTATGGGAGTGAGCTTAGGCTGAGGACAGAAAGGTGGCTTGCTCTGATTTTTAACTGCTAACCCCATAACTTGGCTGGCCAAATCTAGGCCCTCCATCACTACTTCACCACTGTAAATTGTAAAACAAAAGTCCCCACCATCACCTTGCCAAGCTGTCCTCCTTCCCTCCCCATTGTAATTTCCAAATAGATAATGTCCCGTGACCCAGTGCCCCTTCCCTCTCTTCCCCATGTACACATCTTTTAAAAAAAAAAAAATACCCACAGTAAAAAGTACTTGTGGTTCACTTCCTGAACCCTCCCGCCTTTCCAACGGTCTATCCTTGAAAAATTCATGCCTGCCACCCAATGCTCCTTCCTTCCTGATGGTCTATTTGAAAAAAACATTCATGTCCACTACCCAACCCACTTTCCGTCCCTCCTGTCACCCAAAACAATAATTGGCAATCTGGCCAGGGATGTACATGGAAAAACCTTTTATTTTGTTTTCTTGTTTTGTTTTTTGGGGGTAGGGGGTTCCCAGGAATTTAATTTCATTTAATATTTATTTCATTTTCTGTAGTTTACAAAAATAAAATTGAATCCCCCCCCCCCCCGCCCCCCAAATACTGGATTTTAAAAAACGAAACAGGATCACCTGAGGCTCTCCTGCAGCCCATCCCTCACACCTTCCAAAAAATGCCAGGACCAGGATCCTCCCTGGCCTCCAGCTACCCAGTCCAGGGTGGATCCGAAGAAGAGGCCAAGGCCTGAAGCCTTGGCTTTAGGTAAACCTAGGACCCAGGAGGACATTGAGAATCAGGCCCATCACTACCGGGTATGCACATCATGCATTTGCACAGGGTGGCACACCTGGGGGCAGGAAAGGAAGAGGCTCAATTTAAAAAAAAAAAAAATGAGAGGCCCAGGAGGTCACTGGCGTACCCCATCCCTCCGGCAGCTGAAAAAAGAGGAGGACCCCATGAGAGGGAACCCTTTTTCCTGTTTCTCCACTGTGCTGGCCACATGGTATTCAAAACACATGTGCCTAGCATAAGTTCCCTGGTGATCTTGCAATGCATGAGATCAGCGTACAGAAAGTGCTATTCCCACAAGTTTTGAACAGCACAGGGCTAGCTCAGGAGGAGGAGCAGAAGAACGGGGCCTGCCTGGATGCCTGCCTGTGTGTGTGTGAATGGGAGGCTGCCCTGAGGGCAGAGGGCTGGGAAAGGAAGTCATCCAGGAGGTGAGAGGTGTGTATGGGAACCGTGTGTGTATGGTGGTTATGTTTATGGTTATGATTCTTTAATTTATATGCTGCCTGTGAACAAAGATCCTAGGCGACTGACCATTAAAACATGCATAATAAAATACATAAAAATAAGGAATAAAATTATATAAAATAAGGTTCATAAAATATTGTCTGCTACTCAAATGAAACAAGAGGCACAATAGCTCCCAAGGCGTTATTGGTAGGCTTATTCAAACAGTTAGGTTTTCATCTTGTGTGAATGGGAGCCTGCCTGAACGGGTGTGAGTGTGTGAATGGGAGCCTGCCTGAACGGGTGTGAGTGTGTGAATGGGAGGCTGCCTTTGGTGTATGTTTGTGTGTGAGCCTTCCCCTCCACTCCCCCATTAAGCCACAACAATCTCAGGGCATCTGGAAATAAAAAGTTCCCAGGTATGGAAAGAGGGATTTTTTTATTCTTATTTGTTTCGAGGTCAATATTCAGTAGGGAGGTTAGTGGACAAATTATCCGGCTAAATGTTAGCCAGATAATTTGTCCCATATATTCAGTGGGATAAATGTCCCGCTGAATATACTCGCTTAAAGTTATCTGGCTACATATAGCTGGATAATTTTAAAACATAAATGGCTATGTTTGAATATAGACGATTATGGTTTTCAGTTATTTAGCCATGGTTGGCCAGATAACTTGCTACTTAACTGGATATCTTTAAATAATATCAGGCTAAGTAGCTCTGTCAAAACAACAAAAAAGCTATCAAATATAGGGGCCTCTGGGTCAATCCCCTTACCCCCTACACAATATCTTAAGAAAGCTCTGTGGGGCTGATCTCTTCTCACCCCTCAAAATGTTTTTTGGGGACAGGGGCTGTCCCAGTTTTTTAATTTTTATTTTTTTTTAACATTTTCAAGAACAGTTTGCCCCCCTTCCACAAAGAAGAGAAATGGCGTGGATACCCCCTTCCCTCGCACCTCCAGTGATATTTGAAGGCCAGCAGTGCTGGAAGCGTAAGCTTACATTAGGCTTACGCTTCCAGCACTGCCTCTAGCAACGAGAGAAGGGTAGCCAGAGGCTTCCCAGGAAGCGGATAACTCAGCCCCTTCCCAGAATGCCCCTTTTTTTTATCCAGCTATAATTTAGCCAGAGAAGTGGCTGAATGTGCCACATTTGCTATTTAGATGGATAACGTTTGAGTTATCCATCTAAATGGCTTTTGAATATGGATCTCTTTAATTATTGCATGGTGTTTGGTGTGTCTGCTGTTTTGAAATATTTGTTATACTCTCTGGCCTCTTTATTCTGTATTTGGTCAGGTTCTGTCTGTGTTCTGCATGAGTGACCGAGGTGAGGTATTACGCTGACATGCAGTTCCTGTGTAGGGATTTACAACATTCTGATTTTTTTCTGTTTTCCTAATAGGAGGTGCAATGGTAATTTTGTTTATTCATGGCTTTCTGAGGGCCAAGCCTACACCCAACATGCATTACAAAAGGTCTAATTCCATAGGAGTTCCAAGTGTCTTTTTTTGCAGAGTTTTATGGTTGGCCCCACAGGAGTGCATGTAAATATAATATGCATATTGTAAGTGATATTTTTGCCTCAGAAGACTGTACTTTTGAATGTTCTTTTTTCAGGTAAAATCTATTATAAATACGTAATTTATTTATTTATTTTATTTATTTACTTATATGGATTTATATTCCACTATTCACACTTTTTTCAGCACTTCAAAGTGGATTACATTCAGGTACTTTTTTAGGTATTTCCCTATCCCCAGAGGGAGTCATTTATCAAAGTGCGAAAAGCACCTTTAACGCATGCGAAAACACCATAACACATGGTGCGATGTAAATTAGGAAAAGGGGAGGAGTTTGGGGCAGGATTTCTGGCCAAGTGGGCTGGCTTCACAAATTGCGAAGTCATATCGCACAGCTTTAACGTGGATTTTAACTACACCTTTCATTTGCGTTAAGTCGTGCGATATGGCTTTCTACCTGGGTTGAGAGAACATTGCACAAATCTCATCTTTGGGTGAGTTTCCTCACTCCGACGGACATCAAAGCTTCACAAGAGAGCACTGCTCTGTCCATACATCGCACTCTGAATGTCAAAGTGGCCCCTAACCCCTACACTAATACCTAAAGCTCACCTCGAGTAGCTAGGTGGGCCTCATATAGAGGTATAAATATGTACCTAGTATGAGGGTTTCTCTCTCTCTCCAGTTTGCACTAATACCTATGCAAAGCGCACTTTGTGATAAACAGCCTATTACCATAAAACACGCCCCCTTTCCTATCGCATGCGATATTTAGTGCATTTTGATAAATCCAGGCCTAAGTTTGTACCTGTAATTTAATTATGTGTGTGTGTGCCTACAGAGGATATGGGGGTAGAGTGTGTAAAGCTGTAAGGTTTGCCTAGAGCACTTAAAACCCTTCCACTGACCATGGGTTCCGAGGGGTGGGGAAGAAGCACAGAAGGTGTCAGTTATTAAAAATATGGTTTGCTGGAGGGAGGTGGGCTTTTTTGATGAGCCCGGGACAGAGACTGAATGAATTGGGGTGTGGGGGGGGGGGGGGCAGCACAGTAATTGTTCACACAGGAAAGCAAAAAAGCTAGGACTGGCCCACTGGGACTTGAGCATAGGCCAATGCCTGATGCCAAGGCCCGTCTTGGAGGCGGGTCCTGATGGCAAAGCAGATGTTGAAGCCTAGATCAAGAACCAGAGGCCAGGTTCCTACATGGAGGCCTCAGTCTAGGCCAAGGCCCAGGTCCAATGCTGGGGCCCAGCTCAGAGGCTGGGTCTCAATGCCTGGGCCTTGGTCTAGGCTAAGGCCCAGGCCCGATGCAAGGCTTTGTCCCAATGCCAAGGCCGAGGCCTAGGCCCAGGCCCAACACCAGGGGCCAGCCAAGTCCTGGGATACTGAGACAGGGCAGGACTGGTCCAGAAATGGAGGGACATGAAAGGACAGACAAGTATGCGATAGGACAAGGACAAGACAGAATAGAACAAAACACAGAGGCACAAAGGCAGCAGTTGAGAAGTCTTGAAGGCCACTAAGCATAAGGCCCAGAGGCCACTAAGCAAGGGGAGGCCTGAATAGGCCACAAAGCAAGATTCCAGGTAATAGAAGGTCCTGAAGCCACAAGGCAAGTTTAGACAAAGCTGGAAGCCCATAGACTATAGGACTAGGCAAGGAAGAGCTAGAAGGCCCAAAGGCCACAGGACCAGGCAAGGCAGAACTGGAAGGCCCAGAGGCTACAGGACCAGGCAAGACAGAACTGGAAGGCTCAAAGGCCACAGAGCAAGACAAGGTAGAACAGGGACAAGCAGGGAGCAAGTAGACTCAATGACAAGGCATTATATATTGCAAGAGGCAAGGCTAAATTGGCCAAGCACTGCTGAAGCAAGGGAAGATGTAACTCCATGGGGTCTCTGGTGGCAGGGAGGCTGCATAAAAGGATTGATCTTAAAAGAACATCCCCTCTCAAACCCCCCCCCTCCCCCCAGGTCCCACTGGGCAGGAGGATATTGGTCAACAGGGGTATAGCCAGGGTGGAACCAGATATTAGGAGTCATAGGAAACAGGGTCTGAATGAAAGTCTTTGAAGGTTCACTGAGAGCACTTAGGACTGGATTGTCAGACTCTGGGTTTTTTAGGAGCAAAATTGGTGGACATAAATCCCTCAGAGGCAAGTCTGCAAGGATTGAATCCCTCAGAGGCAAGTCTGAAAGACTGGGGTCCCTCAGAGGCAAAGTTGTAGAACTGACTGACAGGGGCTCTTCTCAGAATGGCACAGCTGCTATGGCAGTCTGGAGCTCCTCCTGGATTGACATGGCTGGCTGGGGCTCCTCCTGGAGCAGCATGGCAGGACTGGACTCCTCCCATTTTGGCAGAGCTGACTTGGGCTCCACCCAGAGCAGCAAGGCTGGACTGGGTTCCTCCTAGAACAGCAAGGCTGGACTGGGCCTTTCCCAGGGTGACATAGCTGACTTGAGCTCCTCACAGAGCAGTAAGACTGACTTGAGCTCCTCCTGCAGCTGTATGACTGGAGCCACTATGTTAGCATTCACATTCTGGAGTGGATTGTTCAGAGCAGGATCTGGAACAAAACAAGAGATTTTAACATATTTAGATTTCTCTTCAGGAGATAAAGGCAGACTCTGGGTACTGCATACCAGATCCGTCCCTGGTAAAGTTTCCTTGCAGGAGAGTGAGGCAGAGGATCTGGGGTGGAGTGCACCACTGGATTTTGTTTACTGATGAAATCTGTTTTAAGGCTAGGCTCTGGGCAGGTAATTATCCTGGCTGGTTGAGATACTGTTACAGAATCAGAGCTGGGATTGGTCTCCAATACTGAGATGGTCTTTAGGGCATGACCCCAAACTCAGCTTTAATTAGAGCTGAATTACCTGCAGGTGTAGGTTCAGGGCTAGTCTGAGCAAAGCTGTCAGCTTCCATCAAGTGAATGGAAGACACAGAGATAGCAGGGCTGGGCTATGCAGAATCATCCCTTTCAGAGATGGATTTCAAAGGTAAATTAGCCTTAGCTGGAGATGAAATACAGATGACAGGTAACAATTAGCCTGGTAGAATCAAGAGTTAGATTGGTGTTAGAAAACGCAGAAACACAAGAATCAAAAACAGGTACCTCTGGAACTGAATGGTAATACTTTTCTCTTTTAACTTGATCGCAATGTTTCTTTCCCACTGACTTCTGCAAAGAGATATTGTTTTCAGAAAGAGTCAAAACAGCTGAGTTTAGGAGCTGAATGATATTGCTTTTCCTGTTCCAGTGTCTAGTACTGTGGATTAACTTCTGTGCAACATAGAGGGTTCTGTGAATGTGTGTTACGTGAAGCCAAAGTGGAAACAGGTCTCAGCTGCAAGGCTTCCCTCTTACTTCTAATGGCAACAGGAGTACAGGAGTCTTCTGATATAGAATAGGGATGTGAATCGTTTTTTGACGATTTAAAATATCGTCCGATATATTTTAAATCGTCAAAAATCGTTAGAGGCGCGATACAATAGGAATTCCCCCGATTTATCGTCAAAAATCGTAAATCGGGGGAAGGGGGAGGGCGGGAAAACCGGCACACCAAAACAACCCTAAAACCCACCCCGACCCTTTAAAATAAATCCCCCACCCTTCCGAACCCCCCCAAAATGTCTTAAATTACCTGGGTTCCAGTGGGGGGGGGGGGTGTCCCGGTGTGATCTTCCACTCTCGGGCCATGTTCACGCAACAATAGTGCACCAAATTGAAATCAAACAATTAGAATGAGTAATCACAGAAAGCCCCGACACGGCCGTGTTTCGCGTCAGGCTGAGTCAGGGGGATCAATTCCAAAAAGTCTTGAGAGGGCTGAATCGGCAGCTCGAAACACGGCAAGATCGTGGTATATAAACAAAGCTTCAGGTCGGGAGAATCCTGAACGAACCCTTTAATGGCGTTAACGAGGCGTGGACAGGATGAGTCTGTGTCCTGGGACCACCGCGTAAGTAAATGAAATTCCGAACCGGACCCGAGGGTTTAGAACCCTTGAAATTGTACAGAGTACATATGCGGTTGGCAAAACCATCAAATGAATTGTGCAACTGAACCCGGCATCTTCAGAAACAAAGGTTGTAGTGAAAACCTTAAAGACTCAGACAGCTTTCATAGCGGTGTCCCAGGTGTGCCAGTGTGTACAAACAATAGACACTATATGATGTGCAGTGGTGGTATAGCATAAAACTTAGGTAAGGGCTGACTCTATTTGTTCTGTTCGTGAGACAACAATAACATTTTTATTCATTTAATTTGATTTATAATCTGATTTTTCAGGCATTTCAAAGCAGATTACATTCAAATTCTTTAAGTTAGTGTGTAAAGTCCTTTTATAAGTAAGCAGATAACCTCAGGATAAAAACCATTGTGCCAGATTTTGTGCCTGGGACTTAAACTCCCCTACATCAGAACATATTCATCTTAGTCATGGAAATTGGCTTACTGGGAAGCCTAGTCTAAGGCATCACTGTGACAGCTACTGATTACTGAATAGTACAAAGCTGTTCCGGTTGGTTGGTTTTCAATGCAAAGTACTGTGTATACATAACCCCTGTTTCATAATCCAAACATCCAGACAGGGCAATTGTTGAAAATCATAATGCATTAAGAACAATAAATTATTATCCAAGGTGTTCAGCTATTGGATAGAAGTCTGTAATTGCAAACCGGTAAATATCCATAGAAAAAAGAGGTCGTCACTATAACCACGCCAAATTTTAATGTGAGAAAACCAAGTAGACTGATATAAAAACTATTGCTCAAACTAAGGCGTGGATTTTCCAGTCTCGCAAAGAATGGTGAATCCCGGTGGTAACAGGGGCGGGGGGTGAAGGGGGTGGGCCTGCGAAAGCCAGCAGCAATTGCACCACTGCGGTGTTATCTATGCCGGCTTTCGCACCCAATAGCACCACCATGAAAGGTCATCATTATGATACTCCATTAAACATACTTTGATGTTACGCCCACAGCTGCCCCAGTTGTTGTTGCTCTATATATTATGTTATTCACTGATGAATCATTTCACTATTTGTTATTGTTGAATTGTTGACCTGTTCTATGTTCATTGCTCAATGTTCTATGTTCGATGTAATGCCATAGCCGCGACTGTTCTGTTTAATTGTAAACCGATATGATTTGATATCTTTGTTCAAGAATGTCCATTCTTTCTTCCATAGTCTTCTGTGGTTCCTGAACAGTCGGCAAACACTGGATCCTGCTTGACCTTTGGCTAAAAGAGTCTGTTGTGGACCCAAAGTAGCTCCCTTGATGCTGCTGCTATAATTGTCCTCTGAAGAGCTATCAAACATGATGTGTTTCTTATGTTCTTTATCCCGTTTTGAGATCCAGATTTATACCCACCCAGATTTATAGTCCTGTTAGTGTTACTTGAATTTGTTAACTTTATATTATTCCAGCTGAGCTCTAAAGTGTGTTACCGATAATTTATATTCTTTCAACAATGTTTCATAAATGAAAAGAGTCATACTAGTACTTCCCTTGAGCTTGCTGCTCTTCTGCCAGTGTTAAATGCTATCTTTCACTGACTCTGCCTTCTCCTGTCCCTGCACCCGAGAAATAGAGGTAACTGGTAGCAGGCAACACATATTCTTCCAGCTTCAGCTTCTTCTTGCTTGATGCTGCTGTATCTGTGGTTTCCCTCTGCAAAAAATCTCTCTTTAGCTTGGGTGGAGAGTGCTGGTAGTACTACTAGTGCTACCAGATTTATTGAGATTTTAATTTCTAGGTGTCTTTTCAGAAGGAGGCAACATTTTTCCTCTCCCTCTGCCATTGTTTCTATTGTGCCTACATCTCCCTCCCATTCCCAGTGGCATGATGGAAATTTAACATAGTTACTAGGATTGCCCATTGCCCAGCACACACTGCTCACGGCCTATGGAAAGGGGTTTGCCTTTATTTTTACAAGTACTGTAGTGTATTGTGTGTGTACTCCTCTTTTCACTACTCTCACCTACATTGTCTGTGCCTAGACAGTAGTATTGTTCTTTTTTTTGTTGTTATTCAATAGATGAAAGAACAGTTTGTGGAAAAACAGAATACCACCAGACCCACATTTTACACACTTTCCCACACCAAGATGAGACTTAGAGAAGCAAAATTTCAAGTCTGGCTCCTTTGCTCTGTACACACACACGGCCATGCACTTCTGTAATTTAAAAATCTCTGGGTCAGTATTGCACTACAGAGAGTTCACACTGTGTCTTCTTTTTCCTTTTGCAGTGTTAAAGTTATGATTTGTGTGTGCTGTTTCACTGCAAAACAGATAAAAGATTAGATACTCAATAAGAAAGTGCTTGTCTGATAAGAGGAAATATCAGAGCTAGATCCCACCTCACTTTTTACTTCCCCTAGTTCCAGTATTTTCTCAATCTATTGTCAATCGATGCAGATGCCAGCTAGGATAGGCTAGTTAAAGAATGTTTCACCTAGGTTGATCCTACTCCCTGGCTCATTCCCTCTCCATTCCCATCCTGGTTCTAGTCAGTCTATGGTCAAGTATGACATAGGAAGCAGATAAAAACCTGGCTATTCGAACAGGCTTTTAGCCTGAATAGTTGACCCCGTTTTCCATAGTAGTACAGAGACACTAGGAGAGGAGGGAGAGGAGAGTCTAAGAGGGAAGGAGGGGAGATGGGTGGGTGGAGGGGAGGAGGGTAGATGGATGGGTGGAGGGAAGGGGGGTACCTGGGAAGATGTGGCAGAATTGTTGGGATTTGAAAGGGTTTAGTTTAATATATTTTTAGTCAGCTAGCTTTTGGTTTTAATGTATTTTAGTCATGTACCATGTTTTGTTTTTAGTATATATGTGTTTGAAGGTTGCAACTGCAACTTCAATCAATGTAAACCGCCTTGAAATGAACTTGAAAGCCGGTATATAAGATTGACTAAATAAAATAAATAAATAAATAAATAACTGGTAATTAGCCTCCTTCAGGTGAAAAACCAGCAAGGTAGATCTTAAATAAGTACGTGCAACCGGCGCGAACAAAAGTACGCCAGATTTTATAAGATACGCACGCAGCCGCACGTATCTTATAAAATCTGGGGTCGGCGCACGCAAGGCTGCGCAAAATCGGCAGCCTGCGTGCGCCAAGCCGCACAGCCTGCCTCCGTTCCCTCCGAGGCCGCTCCAAAATCCTTCCACGTCCCCCCACCCCCCAGCCCTACCTAAATCCCCCCCCCCCCACCTTTGTTGTGCAAGTTACGCCTGCTTGAAGCAGGCGTAACTTGCGCGCGCCGCCTCAGCATCCCCTGGCATAGGCCGCAGTGCCAGGGGACTCGGGACTGTGCTCTCAGCCCGCCCCCAAACCGTCGCCACGCCCCCAGACCCACCCCGGACCTCCCCCTGACCCCGGACACGCCCCCTCCTGCCCCTTTTTCGAAGCCCCGGGACCTACGCGCATCCCAGGGCTTTGCGCGCGCCGGCGTGCAAGTGCCCTGCGCGCGTAAATCCGGCAGGATTTACGCGCGCAGGGCTTTTAAAATCTAGTCCAAACTGTTTTGCAATGTTGCTTGTGGTTTCCCTTCACAAAACTAGAAATAAAGAAGAGGTTAGAGACTTCAGGCTGGTTAGTATTTTATTTATATATTTGTTTGTTTATTTACTTATATATCAATTCTTCTATACCACACATACAGCAAGCTGATCAAGGCAGTTCACAACATACAAAATCTAACATCAATAAGCAATATAAAAAATAATATTTAAATACTGCAATCATATCAATATTAAAACGCTTGCTATCACGATTTATTAGGTGGAACTAACCATGTCTTCACTCAGTGGTGCTGAGTTCCAAGTCATTGGAATGTGCATTCATTTTCACCGAATGTGCAATCCGCAACGCACAAGGCCCTGTTCGTTTGATTCGTGGGTTCGAGAAACGCATGGCGATCCCCCACGAATAAAACACATTTATTTATTTATTTTTATATACCGACATTCAAACTAGTATATCAGATTGGTTTACAAAACATAATCAGGGATGTTTTCATGCAATGAACATGATTGGTTACATAGGTATCTTACCAGAGAATCTTAGAGGCGGATTTTAAAAGGCGCGCGAATAGCCTACTTTTGTTTGCGCTCCAGGCGCAAACAAAAGTACGCTGGATTTTAGTAGATACACGCGGAGCCGCGCGTATCTGCTAAAATCCTGGATTGGCGCGCGCAAGGCTATGGATTTTGTATAGCCGGCGCGCGCCGAGCCGCGCAGCCTACCCCCGTTCCCTCCAAGGCCGCTCCGAAATCGGAGCGGCCTCGGAGGGAACTTTCCTTTGCCCTCCCCTCACCTTCCCCTCCCTTCCCCTACCTAACCCACCCGCCCGGCCCTGTCTAAACCCCCCCCTTACCTTTGTCGGGGGATTTACGCCTCCCAGAGGGAGGCGTAAATCCCCGCGCGCCAGCGGGCCTCCTGCGCGCCGGGCCGCGACCTGGGGGCGGGTATGGAGGGCGCGGCCACGCCCCCGGACCACCCCGGGCCATAGCCACGCCCCCGTACCCGTTCCCAAAATGCTGCCGACACGCCCCCGAAACGCCGCGACAACCGGGCCCGCCCCCGACACGCCCCCCTCGGAGAACCCCGGGACTTATGCGAGTCCCGGGGCTCTGCGCGCGCCGGGAGGCCTATGTAAAATAGGCTTCCCGGCGCGCAGGGCCCTGCTCGCATAAATCCGCCCGGTTTTGGGCGGATTTACGCGAGCAGGGCTCTGAAAATCCGCCCCTTAAGGTAGTACAAAAATAACATAGGTGATAGTGATATGGGGGTGGAATGATTTGGTGTGATAAATGTTTTTGATTTTAGCAGACTTAAGTGAAGAGGAAGGTAACACATTAAGCAACATTATAAACAGGAGACATTTAACTTAGACTGTTCAAGAGGTATCTATTTCGTCAGAATGGGTAGGGGGTGGGCAAAGGTGAGTGCGACATTTCTTGACAGGATGCACTAAGGGGGCAAGGTTGTTTCAGAAAGAGAGAATGGTGATTGTTGAAGGGCTGGTTGTGTTCATCCGAAGGCTTTTCAGAATAGCCATGTTTTTAGTTTTTTCTTGAAAGTTTAAGTCAGGGGTTCCATTTTCAGCTCAGCTGGTAGATTGTTCCATAGGATGTGTCCCGCTAAGGATAGTGCATGCTCCCGGATTGTGTTCAGACATATTAGTTTCATTCTTTTGGTTTGCAGTGATTTCTTAGCGGCCGTTTGAAATAGGAAAAGGCCATGTGGGAGTATCCATAGCAAAAACCATCCCTTTCCTGTGAGTCATAAGTGTCCTCACAGCCCTGTCATACAGTAGGTCAGACAAGTTGGCAAGGAGACGAGAATGCAACCTATCAGAGCTAAGCATTTTTCTAATGCAGTCAATCTCCGCTCTCACTCAGTGCTCTGTGACACTGTTCTTGATGACGCTGTACTATTTATACCTTAAGCACGCAGCCTGCAATGTTCTTTCTTTTTGGGTGTTGTCCAGAGAGGTGGCTTTACTCAGAGCTAGTCTGAGTGTCTCAAATCGGTATTCAATTGCTAGCTACTTTGATAGAATTTTCCATTTAAATTGATATTTGTTCATTTTTGCTGCTGTGCCAGCCAAGCTTTTTTTGACTGCACTTATTTTATTGAACTCAGACTGTCTCTCTGTCTCTCCCACTGAGACAAGCTGCCAGCAGTGGCATTTTGCTGCGGATCTTTGGGAGATAAAATTTTGTAGTGTGCACATACAGCAGTCTCAGTTGTAGTGTACATCAAGGCACTGCACTGTGAGTCTGTGGGTAGTTTTCCAGACTCACATATATTGGTACAGCAGTGTTCTTTTAATCCAAATCTCCAGAAGGCATCTTTTGGAGTTAAAATTTTGTTGTGTGCACATACAGCAGTCTCAGCTGTAGTGTACATAAAGGCACTGCACTGTGAGTCTGTGGGTAGTTTTCCAGACTCACATATATTGGTACAGCAAAGCTCTTTTAATCCAAATCCCCAGTAGGCCTCTGGAGTTTACATTTTTTTTTTGTGCACATACAGCAGTCTCAGTTGTAGTGTACACTACAGCAAGGCACTGTACTCTGCATCTGTGTGTAGTTTTCCAGACTCACATATATTGGTACAGAGATGTTCATTCACCAATAAAGAGATAATTCTTTTAACTGAAATCCCTAGTAGGCAGTGACATTAAATCCATGATGTTAGGGAAAGGTAGACGAGTGATTGGGACTGGCAGAGGAGGCACTTCAAAAGGCAGTGCCAGTCCCCCATTAAAGTTAAAAAGGGAGCTGTTCCAATCTAAATATCTCTGGAGGAGCAGGCAGTTCCATCCGGAAAAAAATGAAATTTAACAATGATGCGTCGCCACCACCTGTTTCTGACCCTGTAGTTTTGGAGGTGAGGGAAGGGGAGGCTGAGTCATGTAAGACAAAAGGATGAGACCCATTAAGCAGCAGTGCAACAGCAGACTCTACTTGGTGCTGAAAATGTAGCTCAGGCACTGTTTGCTTCTGATTCTGATGAAGAATCATCTTGTGTGGAATTCTCATCATCAGAAATGGAAGAAGTAATAGCTGAAGAAGGTTTAGGAGGATTAGTTAGTTCTGTCTTAGCTTCCACTTCAGTGCTGCAGGGGAGAGATGAAACTGATGATGAGGAGGAAGAGCAGTCAGCGCAGGCACAGAGTGTGACTGATGCCCCTGGCATTGCTTCTCAGGGTGCATCCACTATTTCAACTCCAGTGCCATCATCCACCCCAAAGGCTATAGAGAAACATAGAAACATAGAAATGACAGCAGAAGAAGACCAAATGGTCCATCCAGTCTGCCCAGCAAGCTTTCACACTTTTTTTTTCATACTTTTCTGTTACTCTTCTCCCTTTAAATACATTTTTTATTCTATTTCCCTTCCACCCCCGCCATCGCAGATAGCAGTGCTGGAGCTGCATCTAAGTAAAGTATCCAGCTAATTGGTTTGGGGTAGTAACCGTCGTAATAAGCAAGCTACTCCCACGCTTGTTTACCCAGCCTGTGCAATTCAGTCCTTGTTGGTTGTTTGAATATAAATCCTCTTTTCTTCATTCCCCCTGCCGTTGAAGCAGCGAGCTGTGCTGGATATATATTCTAAGTGAAGTATCAGGCTTGATTTGGGGTAGTAACCGCCGTAACAAGCAAGCTACACCCATGCTTATTTGTAATTCAGTCCTTGTTGGTAGATGTCTGAATATAAAACATCTTTTCTTCATTCCCCCTGCCGTTGAAGCAGAGAGCTATGCTGGATATGCATTGAAAGTGAAGTATAATGCATTTTTGGTTTGGGGTAGTAACCACTGTAACAAGCAAGCTACTCCCCAGCTTTTATATGGATGCAAATCCTTTTTTCCACATTTCCTCTTGCCGTTGAAGCATAGAGCAATGTTGGAGTCGCATTAACCATGTGTATGTTTATTGAATAAGGATAATCACCTCCAGGTAGTAGCCGTCATTCCCACAAGCCACCCCCATGCCTCTTCTCTTCATTCACATCCTCTAGACTTTATGGATCCACAGTATTTATCCCACGCCCCTTTGAAATCTTTCACAGTTTTGGTCTTCACCACTTCCTCCGGAAGGGTGTGCCAGGCATCTACCACCCTCTCCATGAAGAAATACTTCCTGACATTGGTTCTGAGTCTTCCTCCCTGGAGTTTAAAACGTGACCCCTGGTTCTGCTGATTTCTTTGCAACTGAAAAGGTTTGTCGTTGTCTTTGGATCATTAAAACCTGGGATCACAAAAGAAATCTGTGATATGGAGCCACTTTAAGGTGACGTAGGACCCGCGCTTTGCTCAGTGTAATTACTGTGCCAGGGCTATTAGCAGAGGCAAGCAAATGGGACATCTAACTAATTTTGGCATGATGCATCATATGCAGAAGCAACACCCAACAGTACTGCCATCTGGGGATGTGGCAGTACCAGTCAGGGGACCTCTTTTTCTAGACAGTGTAAAGTGGTTGAAAAGGAGCAGAGTCACCCCATGCCCTCAGCCCCTTCTAGCAGTCAGGTGGCAGGCCAGCAGTCCCCTGCCATGTGACAGAAGCGACAACCCACCATGGAGGAAATGGGGTGGTGTTTGGTAACACTATCCCGGGGAAGGAAGTAGGGAGGCTTAAAAGTTGTAACCAGGAGCATCGGCGAATTGATTGCCCTTGATGAAAAGCCCTTGCAGGTAGTGGAGAATGTGGGTTTCAAGCATTTGCTGAAGGTCTTAGTTCCAAATTACAAAGTCCCCTCCACAACCACATTTAACAGAAAGGTCATCCCCAGCCTGTACAACCAGTGTTGCAGTCACATCCAAGTGCTGCTAGCTAAGGCAGAGGGGAGTGTGCATTTCACCTGCGATATCTGGACCGCCATGAATGCTGCACACTCTTACCTCTCCCTGACAGCACACTGGTGGGACCTGGCTGAGGCAGGGGCAGGCAGCAGCTCTATTAGTGAACAAGTATCACGATGGAGGTGGGCTTTACTGCACACCCACCTGACGGACGAGGCCCATACCTCAGCCAATATTCTAGCATGCATCAGACAGATGCTGGCGGGCTGGCAGCTACACCAGCGAGACAGGAATCTTCAGACAGGGTTCTTTGTCACAGACAATGGTGCAAATATGTGAAAGGCAATATGCAACGGGCACTTTCAGAACATCTGATGTTTTGCACACACTCTGCACCTGGTAGTGAAGTCAGCTCTGGGGTTGGAGTCCAATCACCAAGAGAATGAATACCTGCATACATTAATACACAAGTGCAGGAACATAGCAGCACACTTCCACAGAAGTGTGAAGGCGGGGCAGGTTCTCCGACAAAAGCAGACTGATTTGGAGATGCCTCACAAGTGTCTCTTTCAAGACATTGGCACCCGGTGGAATTCCACCTATATGATGCTGCAGAGGTTAGTGGAGCAGCAGACACCCCTTCATGAACTTTCTGCGGCAATGGACATAGGTGTGCAGAGTCCCCTAGGGCATCATGATTGGTTAGTCATGAGTCAGTTGGTAAAAATCCTGCAGCCCTTCAAGGATGCCACGGAGGAGCTGAGTTCCAGAAGTGCCACCTTGGCTGACATCATTCCTATAGTTAATTTTCTGGAGGAAAATTTGGAGGGCTTTAAACAGGAAGAGGGAAATACAGCAGAGGTGCTGCATTGTCTGGACGTTTTGCAGAAGCAGGTGCAAGAGAGATTAAGACCTTTAACAAAAGACCACACATACATGCTCGCAACACTGTGTGATCCCCGTGTGAAAGGGAAACTCGCCCTACCATCCAATTGTCTCACATTTGTGAAGGATATGCTGTTAGTAAAAGTCCTTGAACAGGAGCGCCATAGGCAGAGTCAGATTAGGCATGAAGCAGAGGAGGAAACAGCAGGCATTTCAAGGGGTAGTGCAAGCCCAAGCAGGAGCTGCACTCTGTCAGTGACAGCTAGTACTTCCTCCTCCACTTCAGAACGCCAAAGCCATGTTACCCCTAAAAAAGCATCTGTTCTGGAACAGGCTAGAGTGAAAGCAGCTGGCAAGAAGGACTCTCAGCCCACCCAAGCAAAGAAGACACCAGCACAAATGTCAGTTACATGGTATCTCACAGAGCCCATAGAGGACATGCAGACAGATCCGCCTGTATATTGAGCACACAAGTCCACTGTCTGGCTACACCAAGCCAAAGTGGCTCAGCGATATCTGTCATGTCCACCAACCAGTGTGCCCAGTGAACATGTATTTTCAATGTCAGGGGATATCATGAGTCCTCATCGCTCAAAGCTGGCACCAGAGTTGATGGAAATGCTAGTGTTTTAGAAAATAAACTTGCTTGGGTTTCCAGATTTTCCCTGTGAATGGCAAGATGAATAAAAGCAATTTAAAGCCTTGCAGCAGCTCCAACTGCCTCATATGCTCCAGATAATATCAGCACATGTATCTGACCTCAACCGCTGTGCCTGTCTGTCCACTGTCCAACCCTTATGTCACTACAAGGGCCTTACCTCAAACACTGTGCCTGCCCATCCAGCCCTTACATCACTACAAGGGCCTGACCTCAAACGCTGTGCCTGCCCGTCCAGCCCTTATGTCACTACAAGGGCCTGACCTCAACTGATGTGCCTGCCCATCCAGCACTTATGTCACTACAAGGGCCTGACCACAAATGCTATGCCTGTCTGTCCAGCCCTTACGTCACTACAAGGGCCTGACCTCAAACGCTGTGTCTGCCCATCCAGCCCTTACGTCACCTCAAGGGCCTGACCCCAAATGCTATGCCTGCCCGTCCAGCCCTTACATCACTACCAGGGCCTGACCTCAAACGCTGTGCCTGCCCGTCCAGCCCTTATGTCACTACAAGGGCCTGACCGCAAATGCTGTGCCTGCCCATCCAGCCCTTACGTCATTACAAAGGCCTGACCTCAATCGTTGTGCCTGCCCATCCAGCCCTTACGTCACTACAAGAGCCTGACCTCAAACGCTGAGCCTGCCTGTCCAGCCCTTATGTCACTACAAGAGCCTAACCTCAAATGCTGTGCCTGTCTGTCCAGCTTAGAGCTTGGATATTTCATATGCTAAATAGTTTTCATGACCTTCATAATATGGGCCATTTACCCTAAATCTTTCTTAGGTGCCAACATTAATGTTTCTAGTACTATAGAAAACTGATGGTAGTTGTGCTCTATTTCATCCTCTGTGTTCCCATAGTTTACAGAGGCACTGTAGGGTTGATATTGTAGATTTGGACTTGAGTAGCAGTTTTCTTATTTCTGAGAGCTCTTCAAGTTCCTTTGTCATCAGCTGAAGTGCATAAGCAGTTAATAGCTTCTGGGTATTCTCTAGATGCCAATTGAACCACCACACGTTCGGGGCAACCCATTCCAGGGAGCCCTTTCCAGCGCAAAGGAAAGGGAACTGACCCCGGGTGTAGCCAGCCTATCTCTTAGTACCTGATGACCCATGTTGAACCAGAACTGCTGTTCACATGGAAACCTCCTCCATATCGACTCTCCACACTTGCCCAGGCTCGTGCCCAACTCTCTGGGCGAACCCATTCTATGGAGCCCTTTCCTGCACAAAGGAAAGGGAACTCTCCCCGGGTTTAGCCAGCCTATCTCTTAGTGCCCACTGACCCATTTTGAACCAGAACCGCTGTTCACATGGAAACCTCCTCCACATCAATAGCCACACTTTGAAGGTTCATGCTCCACTCTAGGGGCCAACCCATTCTAGGGAGCCCTTTCCTGCGCAAAGGAAAGGGAACTCTCCTCAGGTGTAGCCTATCTCTTAACACCCGCTGACCCATGTTGAACCGCTGTTCACATGGAAACCTCCTCTGCCTCGGCCTTCAAAATTCTCATTTGAATATCTGCTACATCCACCAGTTTTTAAAAGACCAGCGAGAGTTCACTAGATGCCAACAGAACCCCCACACTCTAGGGGCGAACCCATTCTAGGGAGCCCTTTCCTGCACAAAGGAAAGGGAACTCTCCCCGGGGCCAGCCTGTCTTCCCCTTATCAAAACCACAGGGACCTGACTACCTCTGTTCTGCCAGCCTGTCTTGCCCCTATCAACTTTCTGCCACTCTGCTTGCTGCCATACACCAGACGACTCACTCTAATCCTTGTGGTGTTCTTGCCACTATCGTGGTTCCTTAGTGTGTTGGTGCTAGTCTTTCTGCTTGCTATGTTCCCCCTTCATTGTGCTCTAGGATGTTGATGCCACTTGTCTTGCCACTTTGCCTGTCATGCTGCCTTTGAGGGTTCATGCAACTGTTATCGGTGCTCTCTTTTGAAGCTGCAGTGTGCTTTTGACACTCTCGCTGCTGCTTTGTACCTCTGTTAAAGCACTCTTGTCACTCCTGGTACCCATTTGCCCCTTTACAGTGCCTTAGGCTATTCATGCCACTTTGGTGCCACTTTGCCACAGTCTAAGTACCTTGGAGCTCTTTTCTCATTCTGATGATTGCTCCCAGAAGTTTCATCAGAAGTGATAAGAAAACCCCAATTCTGCAGCCAAAAATAGGCTGCAAATACTTCTCCCATTGACTTTAATGGGAAAACGAAAAACGAATGAAACTAATAAATGAATTGGTTTTTCCCCCTGTGAAACTAATGAAACAAATTTTGGTCCCGGCGAAACAAAAAACGAAATGAAACAAATTTTTTCCTTCTGCACATCCCCAGCTCACATACTGAAAACATCCTCCTTCAGAACCCCTCTTTTTTTACCTACTTTACATCTGGTAGCTCATACACTTGTCTTTCTGCCGAGTGTAAATTTCATTTTGTATTGTATCTCCACACTTGAGTAAATAGATAGCCCACACTCTTAGATTGATTACTCTTATACATGAAGGTCATAATCTTAAACATAATCTTTTCCTTAATTTGTAACCAATGTAACTTTACTAGCAAAGAATTTGCATTAGTTCATCTAGGACAGCCAAACACCAATCTGGCCACCATATTCTGGATCACCTGTAACAGATGCAAATTTCTCATAGTTACCCCTAGCAAAATCCTGTTACAGTAGTCAAACATTGATATAACCAACACTTGTACAATTATCCAAAAAGGCTCAGTATTCAATCCACTTCTAATTTTCTTCAGCTGTCTCAATTTTAAAAAGATCTTCCTCACCATTAAAGAAATATGGAGTTCAAAAGTAAACTTATCATCATATTAGACCCCCAAATTTCTAACATCTGATCTATGAGCACAGATCACCTCCTCCACCTTCAACTGTGAAACTCTCTCTGGTTCAGCAGAAGTAAAAACCATTCTTTGTGACTTACCCTTATTTTTAAAGATGGCGCCGGCCGTCCATTACTCCTACCATGTGACAGGGGCCGGCCAATGGCATGGATACCCTGTCACATGCTAAGGGCAAAGGGCCATCAGCGCCATTTTGTTTACTGGCAGCCAACGGCCCGAGAGCAGGAGATTGCTCCCGGGACTCCCACTGGACCACCAGGTACTTTTAAAACGTTTTGGGGGAGGGGGTCGGGAGGGTGGGGGATTAGAAAGAATTAAATTTAAACAGTCGGAGTGGTTTTTTTTTCGGCACGACACAGCCAATTTAAACGGGTAAAAACCACTGGAACGAAGATTTCCTGCGGTTTTTACCCGAACCCGATACCGGAAACGAGTCCGGTACCGATTCACATCTCTAATGCCTTGCATTTTTCCTATTATCTGTTTTTAATTACCACAGTACAGGGTACATGTAGCTATGAAGAAGAAGCATGCATGATTACACATTTTCTCAGAAAGGAACTCCTGCACATTTAAAATTCAGTGTTGGATTTTCTTTGTTATTGCAAGATGCCGAGAGCAGAGCCAGGGTAGGGTCTGGTCTGGATCTGAGCATCAGGCAGTGGTGACGTTTCTATGGCATATATAATCAGGTCTGAAGTACACTGGTTGGGAAACATTGGTGTACAATTCTACAGACTACCACCTTCAAAAGGATATAAGCAGGAGTCAGTACAGATACTGGCTACTAAAATGGGCAGTAATCTTCGCTGTAAAGCATATGGAGACAGAATTGAAGATCTAAACAAGTATACCCCAGAGGAAGGATGAAATAAGAGATATGATAGAAAAATGTAAAGACCTCAGAGGTATCAATATACAGGAGGAATGTCTCTTTCAAAGAAATTAGATTCTGGAATGAGGTGTCATAGGATGAGGGTAAAAGGGGGTAGACTAAGGAGTCATTTAAGGAAGTATTTCTTTACAGAAAGTGTGGTGGATGCATGGAACAGCTTCCCAATGGAAAAAAAAGGAGAGCATCTGAATTCAAGTAAGCATGGGAAAAGTACAGGAGATCTCTGAGGGAGTGGTAGGGATTGTAGAGCTCAGCAGTTGTGTGACTGGGCAGACTTGATAGGCCAAGGGACTATTTCTGCTGTCATAGATCCATGATTCCATGCTTGTCCCATAGACTTTAATGGACAATGAAAATAAAGGCAAATTACAATTTCATTGATTTTTGGGAACTGGCCATTTGTTATTTTCAAGGAACCAAAATTAAACTTTCTAATTTGGTTCTTGTGCATTTAAAATGCATTTAAATGCATTTAAAATGAATGCATATCCCTAATGAACTGAAGAGTGATCATTACATAAAACCTCAGAAACACTGAAGGAGTTAAAAGCAAGGAATGGAATTACCTCCTAAGTGTGGAAAGTTTGTAGAGCTATATGCATATTGTACTAAAGTAACAGTCAATGGTAAACAATGTTCTTAGTACTGAAACAGACTTCTGCTTGATCTTAATTGAAAGCTTTATTGCTGTGATTAATCCTTTCAGTCAACACTCCTGTCACAGCATCTTAGATTACAACAAACCACAAATGGCAAATATTTGCTTTCCAAAGTAAAATATTTTTCCTCAAGAGCTGGTTGAGTTTTCACATGTGGACATATGTATTAAATTTAATAGGCTGAAATGTTATATTTTCATGATAAGATGCATTCAATTTGCAAGGTATACTACATCACTTTTTTCTTTTTTCAACTTTTTAAATTATTTTAATTGGTGTGCATTCTTTATAAATTGTAAGACTGCAAGAAATGACAATTGGAAAGGATCACGCATGTCCTATTTCTGATACCAGCTGTCAGCTTTTGAGTTACCTGTCTTTCTTCTTTTAATCTGCCCCTTACAAATTCTACGTTCATCAGGCAATCACCATTTGTGGTCTTCAGTACCTTGTTTCCTTCCAAATCTCATTGAGGCAGACCAAGTACAATAACTGCCTTCTGGATTTGTGAAAAAACTGCAGCTGCCTTCTTGCTGGATGAGTGGTGGGATGACACATTTAGTGATGAAGAACTTGAAACTGTCATTGAAAATGTAATTTTATAGAAAGCCAAACCATTTGGCTAATAGCATTTGAAATTTGGCACTGTTGTCATGGATCATGTTTGAAAACAGAGGTTGTGCATATTGAATGCACTGGTGTTTCTAAAACAGCAGTAATGGAATTAAGCAAACCATGGAATGGTTTGAAATGCAGAATAAAATAAATTTTAAAAAGTTGTAGCAAGTAAGTATTCTGCCCAGATATCAGGAAGGAGACTTTTTCAGATGCTTCTAAACTAAGCATGCAATATTTACATGAAGACGGATAGATTTATGACAGTATTTTGTGCATACATTTTTTAGTCATTACCAGTGCTATCTTTCTTGGAAAAAAGTGCCGGTACTCATATGCATGATGCATGCTGTTTTTGAGGGCCCACATAGCAAATCAAGCAGGTCAAGAAAAAATGCCAGTATTTGGAACTGGTAATTATCGCCTGAAAAAAAGCCCTGGTCATTATTGTCTGTAATCACAGACTTTTAATCACTATGGAATTGATTCAACTAACCCAAGGATTTTAAACATTTCAATGAATAACGATATTTGCATACTATATTGAAAATTTGCTCCTGATGGGCTCTATATATTTTCAAAAAAGCATGACTATTCAGGTTTTAAGACAGTCTGACCTTTTAAGCACATAATATATAATCAGCTTTATTAAAAAATGTATGAGCCTGTCTTTAGCATCCTATCATAGGCCTGAGGCCCACAGCCATGCAAGTCTGCAGATATCCATTGCAGAGTCTCTCAATGTCATCTTGAAAACATCAAAGGTCAGCAAAACCATGCACACTCCATCTCTTTGTCCACACTCCATCTCCTTGTCCACTGGTGTTTCTAGGGCATCACACTGCTTGTGAAGAAGATGCTTTGACAAACCCTTTACATCTTTCAGAATGTTTCATATATATTGGCTCATAAAAATCAGCCATTGAACATAGCTCCCTTGTAAACCTTTCTTCCAATAAAGTCAAAGGAACTGGAATTCTTCCCCACTGGCACCAAGGAGAGGATTCTAGATCTCTTTGCTTTTTCGAGAGTGGATTCAAACACAGCTGACCGATGAGGCAGGTTCAGCTTCTTGAATCTTGGAGCCTTCTGGATGCAATGTATTGCATCTACTTTCTTCTTCATCACAGACACTGACAGGGGGTTCTCCCATCTTCTCATTTGCATCTCTTGAAGGATCTCATGGGTGGGAACTACCCCAATATCCTTAGGGCGGGGGGGGGGGGTACCCAAACTGAAGAATGTCAAGCATTTTGGCCCTGGACTCTTCCTTTTTATACAAATCTAATGAAATGGCCTCCACCATTCTCTTCAAAAAGTCAGTGGAGAGGTCCTCTGGAAGATACCTTCTTTCCTGTGGAAGAGAAGAATCCAAGGAGAAGACCTGTTGATCCTTCCTGATCAAGAAAGTCCCCAGATCCATAGTCATTCCTCCAGGAATACTCCAAATTTGAGCCAGAATGGGACTCATCATAAGCATGGTGACAGTAGGTGTTATGACTTAGGGAATGGCCTCTGCTATTACTGGCATTAGTAGCATGAGATCTTCTTGGTGTTTGGGTACTTGCCAGGTTCTTGTGGCCTGGTTTGGCCTCTGTTGGAAACAGGATGCTGGGCTTGATGGATCCTTGGTCTGACCCAGCATGACAATTTCTTATGTTCTTATTTTCTGAAAGAGAGAAGGGACAGGTGTTAGCTGAAGATGCTATATTAGGATTAGTCAGTACTGTGTTAGACTCCACTTCAGTGAATGGAAGAGAAGGAGACAGGAACTGATGCTGGTGATTGAGAGCATGATAAACAGACAGTGCAGGATCAGAGGATGAGTGAATCCTCTGCCACAATTTCTCAGGGTCCATCAGTCTCCACCCACAAGCAAGGGATCATGAAAGACATCTATGATCTGGAGGCATTTTCAAATCTGGCAGGACCCATGCTTTGCTCATTGCAACTATTGTGCGAAGGAGTTCAGCCGAAGGATGTAACTGGGCAATTTAAGTAATTCTGGGATTGAGCATCACCTGAAGAAACAGTATCCCCTTCAATATGTAGCTGGGGATGGTAGTAGCAGTAGTCAGGGGACCCTTCTGCAAGCCAGAGAACACTATTTGAAAAGGGAGCAAGTGTTCCTCAATCTGCTTTCAAGCCTTCAGCTCCTTTGACCAATCAGCTGGCAGGTCAACAGCAGTAGTCCCCGGCTATAGCTGGGAAGTGAAAGCCAGAATGGAGGAAATGGGGTGATGTTCGATGGCACTGTCACATGGAAAGAGGCATGCAACACACAAAGTGGTGACCAGGAGCATTTGCAAAATGATCGCTTTAGATGATCAGTCCCTGCAGTAGTGGAGAACATAGGTTTCAGGCGATTGCTGCAGGTGTTAGCCTTCCAGGACCACTTTCAGCAGAAAAGTCATCCCCAGTTTGTACAATTATTGCCATAGTTACATCCAGGTGCTGCTGACGAAGGCATAGGGGAACAATCTGCATTTCACAAGTGACATCTGGACATCCACAAATGCCTCACACTATTTCTTCTCTCTGACAGCACATTGGTGGGGCTTGGCTGAGGTAGGGGAAGACAGTAGCTCCACAGGGAACAGAGTAACAGAAAGCAGGTGGGCATTGCTGCACACTCACCTGGCAGATGGGGTCCATATCTCTGTCAACATTTTAGGAGCCATTAGAGAAATGCTGGAGGGCTGGCAGCAGGATCAAAGAGCCAGAAGTCTAAATGCAGGGTTTTTTGTCACTGACAATGGCTCTAATATTGTAAAGGCAGTATCTGATGGTAGATATCAGGGTGTATGATGCTTTACTCACATCCTGCACCCAGCAGTGAAGGAAGACTTGGCATCCAGGTTGGGTAGCAGTGTTGGGCCTGGGTCCGGGCTGAGGCCCTGGTGTCACCAATTGGCCTCCAGGTTGGCTTGCAGTAACGGGACCAGGCCTCTGTGTTGGGTTGCAGTGTCGGGCCTGGGCCCAGGCCCCAGGCTAGGCCGAGATCCCGGCATCGGAACCCGGCCCCAGATCGGGTTGCGGTGTCAGGCCTGGGTCCAGCTGAGGTTCCGGCATCAGAACCCAGCTTCTTGGCCGGGATCTGACATTGGCCTGGGTCCAGGATCCATCATAGGGCGAGGCCCAGGTGTGGAACCTAGGACTAGGCCAAAGCCTTGGTCTTGCATAGGCCGAGGCCATGGCTGAAGCTGCAGCGATCTATGGGAGGGAGAGCTCGTTTACATATTTTGGATGTTTATTTTTTTTAATTGTTTGATTCATTTTTTCCATACAAATGAAACGAATCAAGCAATCCACGAACCAAAATTCATGGGAAAAAAAATATCAAAAACAAACCAAAACCGAAAATGAATTTTTTTTTTCCTTGCACATCCCTAGTGAAAATCCTGAAGTTCTTTAAGAATGTCATCCCCACAGTAAACATCCTATTAGAAAAGTTGGAGGGCTTTCAGTAGGAAGAGGGAATGATATCTTAGGTACTGCACTTTTCTAAGGTGCTCTCTGGCACCTTAGAAAAGCAGGTGACAGAAAGACTAGGACGTCTGACCAGAAACCCCACATACATGCTCGCTACATTGTGTGATCCATGTGTGAAAGGGAGACTTGCATTGCAAGTGTTGCGTGCCCAGGCCACGGCAGGCCTGCGACAAAGCCTACTCACCTCCAGCGCCTGGCTCCCAGACCTGGCCTGTCCTCACTGGCGGCGGTGGGCAGCCACCTGCACTCCCACACCCCGCTGCCTCCTCAGATGCCCCCAGTTGCTCCGTGGACCCCCTCAGGCTCCCGGTGGGTCTCCCCATGTGTGCTGTATGGAGACGCCGCCGTCCAGTGTCCTGCCTCCTCCTAGGTGCACACGCGTCCCGTCGGCCTTTAAAGGGGCCGCGGCGGGAAACTAACCCGCGACCCCAGATGATGACATCATCGGGCCCCGCTATTTAAGGCAGGGCCCGCTACTCACTCCTTGCCTTGTGAAAATTCTCTCTTGGCAACAGGTCTCCACAATAGTCGTGTGCTTTGTTGACCGTTCCTGTTCCTGACTTCGCTCCTGGTTCCTGTTCCTCACTCCGTTCCTGGTTCCTACCTAGCCTCTGCCTTGGACTGATTACTGGCTTTGACCCTTGCTCCGCTGTACCTTGCCTAGTTCTGCCGCCTGCCCCGACTTCAGTCTGTTCCTGACCTCACCTCTGGTATATCTTCAGACTTGGACTTGTTAGGCTTCGGCCTTCTACTGCCCAGGCATTATCTATTCCTGCACTCTGGTCCATCTTTGCCGCATGGGCCTCTGGACTCCTGCCTCCTCCGGACCTGTCTAGGTCCCTCTGATACCTCTGCTGGTCTCTGGCTGCCTACTTCGAACATCCACCGGGATTCATCTGATGGAGGCCCGCCTAAGACCAGCCGGCTCCGGCACCCAAGGGTTCAACCTGCGGGAATGAGAGCTGGTATTGGCAAAGCTCCAGTCGGCCTCCGTCTCCCGGCCTATTCCACCTCCCAACAGTGGGGATTCATGGTTCTTGCCCTATGGATAGCATCAACCCCACCTCGGGCCAAGTGTCCACCACCAGTGCAACAGCAGATCAGCAATCTGATACATATGAAGAACATGCTGACAGAGGTTGAGGCAGAGGATGGATGTAGCACAGGAGGAAACATCATCATTGCTCAGGTCAGACAGTAGTGCAAGTCAGAGCAGCATTCCATCATTGCCACCTAATACTCCCACGAGCACAATAAAACAGAAGCAATTCTGTCCCAGATGATCGCAAAAGCAACAGGGAAGAAAGACACAAGTTTGATACCAGCAAAGGAGACGGCAGCTCAAATCTCAATGACACACTATCTCGCAGAGACCATTGAAGACATGGACACAGATGTGCTAGCATATTGATCCCACAAGTCTAGAATCTGGCCAGATCTTGCAAGTCTGGATCAGCACTACCTCTCTTGTCCACCAACGAGTGTTCCCAGCGAAAGAGTGTCTTCAATGACAGGGTACATCGTAAGATCTCATTGCTCCAGGCTGTCATCTCGCTTGATTGAAAAGCTAGTGTTCCTGACAATTAGTCTGCCTTTTGCTTGGTTTTACAAATTTTCCAGGCGAGTGGCAAGTGGAATAAAAGGAATTTGAAGGTCTTGTAGCTGCTCTGCCTCTCCAACTGTCGTGCCTCAATACCAGCATTGGAGCCTACTCGAAACATCAAGCAACATCCAGTGACTGCATCTGCCTGCTGCATCAAAAACCCATCAGTTGGGCCACACGTCGGCATACAAACAATTAGAGATCTGTTTAGTTTTTACATGTCTGCTCAGGCTTCGGCTCAGGCGACTGTGGAAAACTTCGTTTTCCAATGGGTCATCTTTTTTTTTTTCGGTGATTTTTCACTAAAAGAAAAAACCCACCCCAACCCTTAAAATTTAGTTTATTACAACCTCCCCCACCCTCCGGACCCCCCCAAAACTTGCCTAAAATCTGTGGTGGTCCAACGGAGGTCCCGGGAGCGATCTCCCGCTCTCGGGCCGTCGGCTGCCAGTAAACAGAATTGCGCCAGTGGCCCTTTGCCCTTCCTGCTGGTCCACCACGGATTTTAGGCAAGATTTGGGAGGGTCCGGAGGGTGAGGAGGTTGTAATAAACTAAATTTTAAGGGTTGGGGTGGGTTTGGTTTTTTGGTTTTTTTAAAATAAAGTGCCCCTCCCCCCCCCCCCCCCCTGCGCTAACCCGAACAATGAATTTTCCCCGAAGTTCGGGGAAAATCCGTCTTGGGATTCGGGTCCTCCTATCTATGCCAAATTGGACAATTTCTTTGAAATTGTCCAATTTGGTAAAAAAGAATTCACATCTCTACAAACAATGCTGTAGCCTTCC
Source organism: Rhinatrema bivittatum (assembly GCF_901001135.1). Taxonomy (NCBI): domain Eukaryota; kingdom Metazoa; phylum Chordata; class Amphibia; order Gymnophiona; family Rhinatrematidae; genus Rhinatrema; species Rhinatrema bivittatum. Next base: position 562,559,847 of record NC_042615.1, on the reverse strand, counting down.
AGACCCAAGAAGACATTCCAAGGACCAGAACACACCAATGCTGAGTCCTGCAAGATCCCCTACACTGCCAGCTGGATCACATTTCAACAAACACACTGCCCCTGCCTCCCAGGACTGAGAAGTCATTCTGAGGGCCAGAACATACCAATGCTGAATCCTGCTGTTTCCCCAGCACCCCCAGGTGGGCCACACATCCATACACACATTGATGCTGCCTTCTAGGCCCGAGTAGCCATAACAAGGGCCACAATACACCAATACTGTGTTGCGCTGGAGGTGGACCCTTGGGCCGAGGTGGGGTTGACACTAACCGTAGGAGGGATCCTACGGGTCCCCACCGTCGGCAGGCAGAGAGGGCTGATAGACGGAGGCCGGCTGGCGCTTCACCAATACCAGCCCTCGTTCCCCGCTGGTTGAGCCTTTGGGTACCGGGGCCGGCTTGTCTTAGGTGGCCTCCGTCAGTAGTCATCGATGGGTGGATCGAGGTCAGTCCAGAGGCAGCAACTAGTGTAGGTATCAGTCAGTACTCGTCGAGGCAGAGTCCCGGAGACCCGGGCACCAATAGGAACACAGTCTGACAGAGGACGCCCAAAATGAACCACGTCCAGAACAAAGGCTGAAGAGGCATCTTTAAGCAAGCTGGGATCAGGGCTAGTGGCAATCTGGAAGCAGTGGCAAGAAAGGCTGAGGTCTAGACAAGGAGAGAGTCAAAAGGATGGTCAGGCAAAGCAGACGTCCAGGGCTGGAGAGAGGCAATGGAGTAGTCAGGCAATGCAGAGGTCAAACCAGGTTAGCAATCCGAAGGAGAGATGAAGGAGGGATCCTACGGGTCCCCACCGTCGGCAGGCAGAGAGCGCTGACAGGATCGGGAACCAGGAATTGACTAGCGAGGGGACCTTTTGCAAAAGCAATTTGAGAGAGCGGAGCCCGGGCTTATATACCGGAGCTCTGCTGACATCATCATCCGGGGCCGCGGCCAAGTTCCCGCTATTTAAGGACTAGCTGTGCGCGCGCGCCCCTAGGGAGGGGCACAGCACTGGTCGGGACGGCGTCTCTCCGTGGGCCATGCAGAGAGGCCCGACGCAGAACATCAAGAGTTGCAGCAGAGCCGGAGGCCCCAGGAGCGGTCCGAGGATGGAACCGGAGGCCCACAGCTGCCAGAAACGAGGGATCAGGTGCTGGATCACTTTGAAAGAGGTGAAGGGGCCGAGCCGCGGATCTACTGCGGCCGGCACGCATAACATACTGAGTCCTGCTGTGTCCCAAACAATGCCAATGAAGGGGGGTACTGTTGCTTCGACCTCTGTGCCTCACCTTTCTTCCTTCTCTCTCCTCAAGCCTTGGGAAGATGGCTGCTGCCGCGTATTCATGCCACTCTCTCCGGTGTCCCCGGATCGGCAACAGTGACGGTGTTCGCCATGATTTTCCTGAGGGCCTCCTAGGGAGTGCGCATGCATGCACACCACGTCTTTATCCACGTCATAGCGGGAACCTCGGGGGTTCCCACTATGTGATGATGTCCCCTCCGAGTGACATCATCACATCCTGGTATTTAGCCTGCCCTTCGTTTGCTAACAAACTGAGTTAGCAAGGATTGGATTGCCTCCGGTCTAAGCTGCTCTGCCTCTTCCCAACTGCCGCAGGAAGCTCTCTCTGCCCTTCGGGGTAATTCTTCACTAACCTGGGTACCTGCTCCTCGAGGGCCCTTCTGCTCTATTTCAGGTACCTATCTTGGGATACTGGGTACTCGTTCCTCGAGGGCCTGCTCTCCCTAACCTGGTGCCTGCCATTGAACAACTTCTGCCTGCCAGGACCTTCAACAATACAGCTTTCTGCTTCAGTGAGTACTAACCCTTTCAGTCTGTCTCACCTTCAGCTTCAGCGCTCTGTATCTACATCCGGGACCTCCCTGCTATGCCGCGCTGCCAATCACCTACTTGAGTGTGAGACTGGTCTCCTCTGTTGAGGACCAATTCACTGGGTTACCTTCACTGCTGCCCACTCCCCAGACAGTACCATCGAGTTGTACAATCAGTACAACTTCTTTGTGTCTGCGTGTATAAAGTCTGGCCTAGTACTGCGGTTTCTCACAGGGCTCCTCCCCGTGGGGGTGGCCATCACCGCAGTACCCAAGAATCCACTCCAACACCTCATAACCATAACATAAGGTAACACATACAGATTTAGTATAGGAGAAAAATCTATACAGAATGTTTCCATAGGAATCATCATATAACTAAAGCTTTGCAATACCCTCCATTAAGCTCCCAGTATGGAAGGGGAATCCAGTAGAAATCAAGAGAAGGATATAATAATCATACAAGGAATAAAGGAAGGACTTAACGCTGAAGTAAGATAAATATACTATTGGCCTACATAGCTTAATCACTAAAGCCAATGGTGAAAGATTTCAAAGGGGCCTGGGATAAACGCTATGGATCTCTAAAGGCTAGAGGATGAAAATGAAGAAAAGAATGCATGGGGGTAACTTACTTCATACTGTTGATGCAACTCCATTATTGCTCTCTCCTTTAACATCAGGGGGAAAAGTGGAAAAGGGGAATTAGATTCAGACAGCAACCAACAAGGACATTGGATTTTACGGTCTGGGAAAACAAATATGCATGGGGGTAACTTGCTGATGTGGCTGTTATTACCCTTAACCAATAAACCTGATACTTTAGATGCAGCTCCATCATTAGTCTCTGCTTCAACGGCAAGAGGTTACGGGGAATTGAACTCAGACAGGAACCAGCAAGGGCCCTGACTTTGATGATATGGGAAACTAAGTAAGGGGGTGACCTGTATGGTGCAGCAGATGCTACCATAAGCTTGCTGGACAGACTGGATGGACCATTTGGTCCTTTTCTGCCATCATCTATGTTTCTATAATAGCAAACCATTACATAGCAATCTTTCTATCAGATGTTTAATTAGACGCATTTAGAGGGACAGAGCAAAAAAAAAGCCTCCTACCAAGAGTGGTAACTTCTTGTCACATCTGCAGAAACAGTTTATGCTGTGTTTGCCTGCATACATCAGGGAAGAGCCACACTCTGATTTATAAACATACACTCATTACACCAAAAGAAAATCACTGAATCTTTATCTATCTCAAATACAAATAAGACACACAATAAGAAAGGTGGAAGGACACACATTAAGAAAGGTGGAAGGAAAGCAAAACGATTACTGACATGGTTAAAAGGTGAGGTGAGAGAGGCTGTTGCGGTTCCCAGCTGCGGCAGCCCCAGCCGGTCTCCCCCTACCTTTTCTCCATGCCGCGGTCCGGTGCAGTGAGTTCTGCTCCATGGCAGGCCGACTGCAGCCTGCCACATGGCCCCGTCCAGCGGGGGGGCTCTCTTTAGGTGTGCGCGCACGGGAGGCCCCACCTTTTAAAGGGGCCGCGGCGGGAAAGCTCAGCCGGGCCCCGAAAGATGACATCTTCAGGAGGGGGTATTTAAACACCACTGCAGCTCACAGATCTTTCCCTTTGCAAAAGGTCTTCTCTTCGGAGTGCTAATTGCTGTTCCTGACGAACTGTGTACCAGTTCCTGCTTTGTTCCTGTTCCTGCCTTCGTTCCAGCTCCTGTTCCAGTCCTTGTGATCCAGCTTCCAGTCCCTGCCTTCATTTCTGCTCCTGTTCCGTGCCTTGCATCTGCTTCCAGCCTCATCTCTGCTCCAGTATCCAGTCCTCTGCTTGCACTCCAGGTTTGACCTCGGCTTGTCTTCTCGTCTTTGCTTATCTGCTGTCCGTCTCGACCCCTGGCCTAGTTCTTCATTCTTGTCTGTCTGCTGCCTACCCCGGATCTTCTGCCAGTACTCTGTTTCGCCTCTTTGCTGCCTGCCCAGACCCGGACTGTTGACCCTGTCTCCATTGTTCTCTTCATCCGCTTCACTGAGGCACCTGCACCTAAGTCCTGCCGGCCCCGGCACCCAAGGGCTCAACCTGCGGGGAACGAGGGCTGGTATAGGTGAAGGTCCTGCCAGGTTGTCCTTACTAGCGCCACCTCCCAGAGACGAGATCCATTGGGAGCAATCCCTCATTGGTCACCACCACTCACTCCGGCTCAAGGGTCCACAACCATAACAGAGGCTATTTTAGCCAAAAGATCATACAAAAATTGGAAGAAGGATCCAATTGAAAGAAAATAGGATAAAGCATAAGTGTTGGCAAGATAAATGTAAGACACTGATAAGACAGGCTAAGAGAGAATTTGAAAAGAAGTTGGCTGTACAGGCAAAAACTCACAGTAAAAGCTTTTTTAAATATATCCGAAGCAGAAAGTCAGTTGGACCATTAGATGATCGAGGGGTTAAAGGGGCACTTAGAGAAGATAAGGCCATCGCGGAAAGATTAAATGATTTCTTTGCTTCGGTGTTTACTGAAGAGGATGTTGGGGAGGTACCCGTTCCGGAGAAGGTTTTCATGGGTAAAGATTCAGAAGGACTGAACCAAATCACGGTGAACCTAGAAGATGTGGTAGGCCTGATTGACAAACTGAAGAGTAGTAAATCACCTGGACCAGATGGTATACAGCCCAGCGCTCTGAAGGAGCTAAAAAATGAAATTTCAGATCTATTAGTAAAAATTTGTAAACTATCATTAAAATCATCCATTGTACCTGAAGACTAGAAGGTGGCTAATATAACCCCAATATTTAAAAAGGGCTCCAGGGGTGATCCAGGAAACTACAGACCAGTTAGCCTGAGTTCAGTGCCAGGAAAAACAGTGGAAAGTGTTCTAAATATCAAAATCACAAATATCAAAATCACAGAACATATAGAAAGACATGGTTTAATAAACAAAGTCAGCATGGCTTTACCCAAGGCAAGTCTTGCCTCACAAATCTGCTTCACATTTTTTAAGGTGTTAATAAGCATATAGATAAAGGTGAACCAGTACATGTAGTGTATTTGGATTTTCAGAAGGCATTTGACAAAGTTCCTCATGAGAGGCTTCTAGGAAAAGTAAAAAGTCATGGGATAGGTGGCGATGTCCTTTCGTGGATTACAAACTGGCTAAAAGACAGGAAACAGAGAGTAGGATTAAATGAACAATTTTCTCAGTGGAGAGGAGTGGACTGTGGAGTGCCTCAGGGATTTGTACTGAACCTGTGCCTTTCAATATATTTATAAATGATCTGGAAAGGAATACGACAAGTGAGGTAATCAAATTTGCAGATGATACAAAATTATTCAGAGTAGTTAAATCACAAGCGGATTGTGATAAATTGCAGGAAGACCTTGTGAAACTGGAAAAATGGGCTTCCAAATGGCAGATGAAATTTAATGTGGATAAGTGCACGGTAGTGCATATAGGGAAAAATAACCCATGCTATAGTTATACAATGTTAGGTTCCATATTAGGAGCTACCACCCAAGAAAGAGATCTAGGCGTCATAGTGGATAACACATTGAAATCGTCGGTTCAGTGTGCTGTGGCAGTCAAAAAGCAAACAGAATGTTGGGAATTATTAGAAAGGGAATGGTGAATAAAATGGAAAATGTCATCATGCCTCTGTATCGCTCCATGGTGAGACCGCACCTTGAATACTGTTTACAATTTTGGTTGCCGCATCTCAAAAAAGATATAGTTGCAATGGAGAAGGTACAGAGAAAGGCGACCAAATGATAAAGGGGATGGAACAGCTCCCCTATAAGGAAAGACTAAAGAGGTTAGGACTTTTCAGCTTGGAGAAGAGACGGCTGAGGGGGGATACGATAGAGGTGTTTAAAATCATGAGAGGTCTAGAATGAGTAAATGTGAATTGGTTATTTACTCTTTCAGATAATAGAAGGACTAGGGGCCCGGGGGCACTCCACAAAGTTAGTATGTGGCACATTTAAAACTAATTGGAGAAAGTTCTTTTTTACTCAACGCACAATTAAACTCTGGAATTTGTTGCCAGAGGATGTGGTTAGTGCAGTTAGTGTAGCTGAGTTTAAAAAAGGATTGGATAAGTTCTTGGAGGAGAAGTCCATTACCTGCTATTAATTAACTTGACATAGAAAATAGCCACTGCTTTATTAGCAACAGTAGCATGGGATAAACTTAGTTTTTGGGTACTTGCCAGGTTCTTATGGCCTGGATTGGCCACTGTTGGAAACAGGATGCTGAGCTTGATGGACCCTTGGTCTGAGCCAGTATGGCATGTTTTTATGTTCTTAAGACCAAGAGTAGAACAAGATGCAGTCAGGTCCAAACTATCTGCTGATACTTGGGAGTGGTTTGCAACTATTGACTGCTCCCCAACCTAAAATGGGAGATAGAAAACTCTATTCAAAGGAGGAACAGCATCCCCGGGATTCTTCAAAGTTGTAAAAAATGGCAAATAATGCATGAGTAAAGGTATGTGGTATGAAATGAATCCACAGGCGATGGAAATTGAGCAAACAGACAGTGAAAACTGGTAATAGACTGAAATTTAAATGACTGAAAGCTTAAATGAAAAATCAATAAGAGTGACAATAAAAACATCGAAAACAAAACTCAACGATGGTTATAAGAACATTATAAAATGAAGGATGATTATAAAAACACAGAATATTCTATATCAAGATTCAGACCATGAGGGGACAACGTATTAAAATCATAAATACATTTTTGCTCTATTTGTAAAAGTAATTTATCTAAGTTGCCACTTCTCCAATTCACTGTTGGTTTTGAAATACCAAGAATTTATACTCATTGAATTTGTTTCGCCTGAAGGGAATATATGAGCAATGGTTTTGTTTCTACTCCACGATTAATATTGCTCTTATGCTCTATTATTCTTTTGTTGAATTGTCTTATTGTTTTGCCAATGTACATTTTTTGACACGGGCAGATCGCTGCATAGATGACGCCTGCAGTCTTGCAATTAGTGAAAGATTTGAGTTTAAATTGTCTGTTCTGACCAGGTATTTGTACAGTATTAGTTCTCAAATTGACACTACACACTGAGCATTGTTCACATGGGTGATGTCCTGGAGGTCTTATATCTTTAGAGATGTTGCATGGGAGGGCAGAAGGAGATATGTATTCTTTTATATTCTTCTCTCGTTTATTGGTGATCATTAAGTTTTTTGTTCTGAAAGCAGGTAAAAGCTGCATCTTGCACTGTGGTGGGTAACAGTGAGCAATTTCTGAAGAACAGCAAATCAAAATGTATTGCTAGATTCTTTTTTCACATAAAGTACCCTGCAGGAACTGTTCTAATGCCAAGCTTCATTCATAAGGCCCATATGTAGTGACATGCTCCCACTTTGCAGAATCTCCTACAATTAGTGCTTTGCAGAATCTATGATTTTGCAGCTGTGTGGAAAATTTTGGCCATGAAGCACACATGCCTGTCACTGTTGTGCTGCTCTAGATTGCTGTTAATTCTATGATAGCTTTTCTGCTGCCAAATATTGTTCTATGCATGCAAAAATGTTGGCATATGAATGCAGATATAAATCAAGTGTAGTTAATTGGTTCACTGGACAAAAACATGCCCCAGGACAAAAACATGTTTTTCATGATATGTTATTCTTGCCTTGTGCAGTTAGATCTGCCAATAAAATATAGTATACTATTTATTTAATAAATAAACACATTTCTAGTTTAAATGGTCTCAGCTATTTTTTTCAAGTTTTAACAAAGTTTCTACTATGTAATGCAGGTTTTCTAAATATATGTAAAGTGTTGCATTATACAATATATTTTCATGATATGATTTTTTTCTTTGTTTTCCCATTATGCTCTCCATTTTCACTCCACTATGAACTATGGAATGGCAGGTAACAAATAGTTTAATTAAATAAATACATTTTCAATGCCCCCTTCCCCAAATGGCATGCCTGTATGGTTCAGAGTACCCTTGCCATCCAGAGCCTAGTTGGGTGCCTTTTCCGAGGTTGAACCCTAATGCTGCTCATTGAATGGCAGGGGCTGCTATGATTGTGACCAATATTTTATCTTCCTCCTTGGACCAGAGAACTCCACACCATAATGCACCCAGACCCAATGAGACCCGATGGAGGAAGGATCAGAAACCAGATACCATGTTGCAATACACATAGCCTGATCCAAAGAGCTAGCCTACATCATATATTTTAGAATATAACAGAATTGCTTCAAATAGGAATCGAGCCAAAATCAAAAGTTATTTTCCTCTTATTCTTACCTAAAGTACCTTAGTATACTGGAATTCTGTCTAAATCTTCCCTGGGAAGGCATATACTATAATTTTGCCTATTGTAATTTTCTCCTGCAGCTTGTGAATTTTATACATTTCACAACACAATTGCTACCTGGAAATCATTTTGGCTTTGAAAACCTGACTGAAACCACATACAGACAATGGCTGACTCATAAATAGCTACAATCTCTTCTGCAGGTAGGGAGGATAGCTTTCAAACAAATGTACATGGTGGCATATATGCACATGTATGGCCATGAGCAGATCTATACAAGTATTGTATAACATGCATGTTGTTGCGCCCCTGCCCACAGACCCGCAGACAGGGCCTTACCTTTGCCACCCATGCGGCCTGGATGCTGCCCCTGGACGCCGTTGCTCGCGGCCCTGTGAGGCCCTGTGAGACTGTCTACTCTGGTTGTTTTCGGCCCTGCAGGCCTAGGGTCGCCGTCGCCAGGACCTCCCGGCGCTGCCTGGAGGCAGCTGCCGAAGCTCCATCACCAGCGGCACGGAGCCGCCATACTGAGGCCGGCCTTGCAGCCCCGCGCCACCTCCAGGTCCTGCCCTCCAACGCGGCAGGAATGATGCTGACGTCGCCTGCCTCTGGGTCCTCCTCCTAGCGGCCTAGTGCCGCCACCAGGCCTTCCACCATGGCAGGGAGGCTGCTGTCCTTGGTGCTAGTTCTCTTCTGGCCTTCCTTAGGTGCTGGCGCGCATCTCTTCAGCCCATTTAAAGGGCCAGCGGCAGGAAGAGGCCGCGGCCCCACCGACTGCCAGTGTCCGCCTACTTCCTGGCTCAGCCCTATAAAAAGGGCCTTGCTCCAGTCTTCCAGCATCTTCGAATCAGCTCGGATGCCTTGTTCCTGAGCTCCCTGCATCTGGAATCATTTCCTGAGATGTTCTTCCATGTTCCTGGTCTCCATGTCTTGATTTCGTCTTCTGTTCTCCATTGGAGCCCCTTCGTCATCTTCCTGGTTCCTTTTGTCCCTCATCTTGATGTTCCATGTCCAAGAGGTCCAGAGGTCCGAACCCTCTTGATGTTTCCAAGGATCTGATGTCCAAGTTGTTCCATGTTCTGTTGTCCGAATCCTCCTGATGTCTCGACGTCCTGGAAGTCCCGTTGCCTTCCTGGAGTTCCTTCAGCATTCCCCTGGATTCCGGATGTTCCATGTTCCTCTTGTTTCTGGTCCCCATGCCTTCGTGTTTGTTCCCTGAACAGATGTCTAGAAGCCCTGACATCCCAGATGCCTCCATTGTTTCAGTCCCAGAGGCCATAGATCTCCTGAAGTCCTGACATTCCAGATGCCTCCATTGTTCCTGTCCCAGAGGCCATAGATCTCCTGAAGTCCTGATGTCTCAGATGCCTCCGTTGTTCCAGTTCCGGAGGTCACAGATGTCCAGAAGTCCTGACCTCCCAGATGCCTCCGTTGTTCCAGTCCCGGAGGCCATAGATTTCCAGAGAGTCCTGTCATCCCAGATGCCTTTGTTGTTCAAAGTCCTGATGTATCAGTCCTGATGTTCTCCCTTGTAGCAGCCTGCGCCTCCAGAGGACCCTTGTTTTTAGAGTTCCAAGTTCCGAGTTTTATAAAATCTGCACATCTCTACTCTGCAACATATGTGCACATACATGCAGTGCATTAAAAGAGCATAATTCAATGCATTAAATACGCATACTTTTCCTACCTATTTTAAAACTATACACACATATATTTTATGTGCAAAAGCAAAGTAGGGCTCACTCGTGTAAGTTGACCATTTTAAAACATGCCTGCATAAATGAAATTTACTATTATACCGATTAGTTTACCAGTTCATCCAGCCTTTCTCAAGGAAATCACAACCTTCCTAGTTCTTGAACCTGAACTCCCCCCAGTTCACCCAGACCTCCTACCCAGTCAATACTACACAAAAAACACATTTAATATTACATATGCCAGATAATTAGCAGGTGTAAAAATTTGCAAGCTGGCAAATGTATGCATGTAAGTACCTTTTAAATTAGCAACTTACATGCATAATTGTTGGCCCTGCACCAAAACACCCTTAGATTGCCCCTTTTTTACACTTGTATACGTGCTTGAGAAAGTGAAACTATGCACGTAATTTTTTCCTTGTATAAAATATGGATTATGTTACGCACGATTTTGCTAATTTTTATACATGTAATGTTTTGAAAATTCACGCCACAGGTTTTAAGCATTTTGTGCAGGATGTAGTTCCCCTGTTTCAGTAGCACAATGTTAAATAATGCACATATTCATTCAGCAGCTTTGTACACTACTGATTTTAGAGGAAGTTGTTGCAAAGAAGACATAGCCACAGGTATATACAGATTCTAAAGTATCCTTTTTAGCATTTACATAGATTAGAAGATTACAAAATATACAAGTTAGTAATAGCCCCTGATCTCAGAGCCAGTGCAAGGGTATTAGGCGAACCTTCTGCCTAGCACCTCCCCTGGTCACGCACCCCCCCCCCCCCCCCAGTCTCAGCTCCCCGGTCACGCCCTATGATTACCCCCGCCCCCCAGTCTCGGCCCCGACTCCTACCTCATTGACGCCCGCCGAGTGTATGTTTCTCTGGGCCCCGAGCAAGATGGGCGCCGCTCACGGCCCGCTGAATCTCTACTCCTCTTTGCCGCGAACGGGATAGGGTCCCCTCGCAGCCCCACCTTGCTGGTCTTCGGCAGCCCCTAATGGTTGGTGCCCTAGGCGACCACCTAGTTTGCCTAATGGGACACACCGGCCTTGCCTACTCTAAACAAACTGGTTCTTTATCAATTTGCCTTTTATTTCATGATAAGTTAGGATACAGAATATTCATTAACTTCAATTACCCATTATTCTTGTAAATACAAATAGAGGCAAGTTTCTTTACACTCTTGTTGTAGTGGGATGCAGAAATGACCGCTTGCTGCATTTGGCCCTAGGATGAATTAGTGAAGGATTTTAAGGTTTTTGACTGATAAGCCAACTTCCAAAAGAAGGGTCTTTCTCCTTTATGTAGCTTCCTCCATTGACTACCATTGCAAAGAATTCAAAAGTGGTCACATAAGGGACTTACACGCATCTGCTGTGAAAATTTAGCAAGAGCACGGTACAAAATTTAGGCAGATGTCTGAAAAGAGAACCAACAGAAACTGCTGAAGCTTTTCAAAATATTTGTTTATAGATTAGATGCTCTAAAGTTGGTACTTATATGGTTTTAAAAACACATTACTTATACACACATACATGTTTGTAAAGGGGCAAATATTTTGGAGGCTGCACATGTCTGTATGGGCTTGATAATTGCTTTCCTTGCAGTCCTTCTGTACCATACATTCTTGTTATTTATACAGGGATAAAACATACGGCCTGCGTGCTCTGCTGTTTGACACTTGGACTGCAGTCTTTTGGGAGGATCTATATCTCCCTGTAAACAAAAAAGGGAAACGCTTGCATTCAAGCCAGAAAATATATTCATACATAAATATTTTTGGGATCCCCTTCCAGACCTCAGTGGACACAGCACTGACACAACTTCACAAGGAACTAAAATAGTAAGAGACGAGGAACACACAGCGTTAACACTTCAGGTTACTTTACAGTGAAAACAAATGTCTGGGAAAATTAGAGATAACTTGAACATACAATCAACAGATTTCATGAAAAGTTTTAGAAATAAGCCCAAAACAAATTCTGAAAAACAATCTGATCCCCTACAGAGGGAGAGGAAGTTGCCTAATGGAAGTAAGAAGGGGGCTGAGAACTATAGGCCAATAAGTCAGACCTCAGTGATGAGGATATTAATGGAATCACCGCTAAAACAGAGGATAGTGCCGTTTCTGTAATTCATAAGAACATAAGAAAATGCCATACTGGGTCAGACCAAGGGTCCATCAAGCCCAGCATCCTGTTTCCAACAGTGGCCAATCCAGGCCATAAGAACCTGGCAAGTACCCAAAAACTAAGTCTATTCCATGTAACCATTGCTAATGGCAGTGGCTATTCTCTAAGTGAACTTAATAGCAGGTAATGGACTTCTCCTCCAAGAACTTATCCAATCCTTTTTTAAACACAGCTATACTAACTGCACGAACCACATTCTCTGGCAACAAATTCCAGAGTTTAATTGTGCGTTGAGTAAAAAAGAACTTTCTCCGATTAGTTTTAAATGTGCCCCATGCTAACTTCATGGAGTGTCCCCTAGTCTTTCTACTATCCGAAAGAGTAAATAACCGATTCACATCTACCCGTTCTAGACCTTTCATGATTTTAAACACCTCTATCATATCCCCCCTCAGTCGTCTCTTCTCCAAGCTGAAAAGTCCTAACCTCTTTAGTCTTTCCTCATAGGGGAGTTGTTCCATTCCCCTTATCATTTTGGTAGCCCTTCTCTGTACCTTCTCCATCGCAATTATATCTTTTTTGAGATGCGGCGACCAGAATTGTACACAGTATTCAAGGTGCAGTCTCACCATGGAGCGATACAGAGGCATTATGACGTTTTCCGTTTTATTCATCATTCCTTTTCTAATAATTCCCAACATTCTGTTTGCTTTTTTGACTGCCGCAGCACACTGAACCGACGATTTCAATGTGTTATCCACTATGACACCTAGATCTCTTTCTTGGGTTGTAGCACCTAATATGGAACCCAACATCGTGTAATTATAGCATGGGTTATTTTTCCCTATATGCATCACCTTGCACTTATCCACATTAAATTTCATCTGCCATTTGGATGCCCAATTTTCCAGTCTCACAAGGTCTTCCTGCAATTTATCACAATCTGCTTGTGATTTAACTACTCTGAACAATTTTGTGTCATCTGCAAATTTGATTATCTCACTCGTCGTATTTCTTTCCAGATCATTTATAAATATATTGAACAGTAAGGGTCCCAATACAGATCCCTGAGGCACTCCACTGTCCACTCCCTTCCACTGAGAAAATTGCCCATTTAATCCTACTCTCTGTTTCCTGTCTTTTAGCCAGTTTGCAATCCACGAAAGGACATCGCCACCTATCCCATGACTTTTTACTTTTCCTAGAAGCCTCTCATGAGGAACTTTGTCAAACGCCTTCTGAAAATCCAAGTATACTATATCTACCAGTTCACCTTTATCCACATGTTTATTAACTCCTTCAAAAAAGTGAAGCAGATTTGTGAGGCAAGACTTGCCCTGGGTAAAGCCATGCTGACTTTGTTCCATTAAACCATGTCTTTCTATATGTTCTGTGATTTTTGATGTTTAGAACACTTTCCATTATTTTTCCTGGCACTGAAGTCACCTCAACACCTTTCCAAGGTGAGTAACTGAGCTGAACTATTCAACTTTTTTACTTTGGTATATACTGCTCCTAGCTTATTTCTAGCTTCTGGCTACTTTTTTGTGGGTTTTTTTTTTGTTTTTCAATACAATGCACTCAGTTATTATTAAATAAAACACTTAGCTCTTTAAAAGTCTGGAGGACACTTTAATAGTCAGGCAGACTTTTAAAAAATAAACACACTACCTACTGCTACCTTATTGACTGACTAAAAATACAAACAGTCTAACTTGTGTATTCACTGCCTACCTACTGCTACCTTATTGACTGACTATTTAAAAATGCAAACAGTCTAACTTGTTTATTCACTGCCTGACTATTAAAGGCACAAACACACAAACACACTAAATAATATTCCCAAATAGTTAACTTTGCCCCAATACTTTTAAAAAAGTCAATGTCAATGTCCCAAGCAAAAACTTACTGATTCCTTTCAGCCACCAGCAAGGTGATCCTCTCTTCTCAGTGTTTCCACTGGAATTGATCTTGTAATCAATTCAATTGATTACAAGATCCAAGGCAGCATAGTTTTGCCAGAGGTGTGCCCAACCCTTTTTATGGTTCACACTACACCAAATAGGTCATCAATTTGCAGGCTGATGGAACATGGTGAAATCCGCCATGTGACAACTGAGGAGGAGTGAGAGAGTTGTGTCCTGTTAGCTAAGGATGAGATAACAGGGATTAGACAGATCCACAGGTGAGACCAGTACAGGGGTTGCAGCCAGACTGTGCCAGTCTGCCTGGTCCCAAACAACAGCAGCTACAGCTCTCTAGACCGTCTGCTCTTGGCCTATGGCCATTCTCTACGTGACACAACTCCCTCACTCCTCCTCAGTTGTCACATGGCAGATGATACCATGTTCCAGCAGCCTGCAACAAAACAGTGGTGCAAAATGCCAAGGTGGCTTATTGGCCAAGTTAAATGCCAAAGGTTTAAAGGCAAACCTGTCCCCTAGATTAGACAGCAGATAGCTGCCACCACTTCTATATCTGCATAGTAAAAATATTCAGCTATATATACCAGAATCCAGGTAGACTTACCCTGACAGCGTATACAGATGGCAGGGTAAGTCAAAAGATGTGGCCTGCTGTGACACCCTCTAGGTCAGTGGTTCTCAACCTTTTTCCCATCGTGACACACCAGACAGGCCACGCTCACATGTGTGACACACTGCTCATTACAATTCACGGCGGAAATAAAAAGTAAAGGTCTGGTAATTATTTTTATTGTTTAAAATGACACAAGGAAAAGATACGTATTCTGTCTGAACAGAAATTACAAAAATAGTAAACTTCCCACACCAAAACAGCACCAATTTCCAGCACTTAACAGTAACCACCTTCCTAAGAAAAGGCAACACTGAAAATATTACACCAGGCCTTAAGACAACAATACACCACCTATTAGGAAAACGGACCACGCCAAGCTGCTATAGAGCCCTACACAGAAACTACACGCCAGCAGAAAACCTCACCTGAATCACATGTGCTGACCCTCACCTAACAAAGAATAAAGAGACCAAAATGCATAACTAGAAGCATGCAGACAAAAACTGAATTGGAAACTGCAACAAGCCAGAGTCTCTGTATGCAGTGTAATAAAGGAAAAAAGAAACATCACCCATCCTTATAAAACAAATCAAGAAATATAAAATCAGTAGCAGTAAAACCATACTAACAAAAAACAGATTATTTTGAAACACTGATGAGTGGAATATCCAATAATTAAAAACTCATAAAAAATTTCTAGATACTAATAAAATATGTCAAAATAGCAGACACAAAGACCCAGTAATGAAAAATAAGGATACAAAAATGTTTTTGCTCTGCATACCTGGGAATGTTTGATATCCAGGTCTCCTGAGATTGTTTTGAATTAGCAGGAGGAGGGGTGGTTTGCTTGGAACTTTCTCCTCTCTCTCAGTCACATACGAGCACTCTCTCTCTCACACTGGCTCTCAATTACACACCTATACACACATGCTCTCAGTCACTCACATATACACATTCTTTTTCTCTCGCTTATATAGGCTCTTAATTACACATTTACACACATGCTGTCTATCTTTTCAGGCTTACACACACAGGCTTTCAATCACACACATACATGCTGTCTTTTTCTCTCACACATAGACTCTCATTCACATGCTTACAAACATGCTCGCTCTCTCTCTCTCTCATTTACACACAGGCTCTCAATCACATACTCACATGCTCCCTCACCTAAACCAGCTCTCAATCGCACACAGACACACATGGTCTCTCTTTCTCTCACTTTCACACATGCTCTCAATCACATACTCACATGCTCCCTTACCTAAACCAGCTCTCAGTCACACACAGACACACATGCTCTCTCTTACTTATACACACAGGCTCTTATTCATACATACACATGATCTCTCTCACACACAAAGGATCTCAATCATACACAGGTTCCCAATCGTAAACTTACATTCATGCTCTTTCTCTCACAGGCAGGCTCTCAATCACAGACATACTCTCTTTCACATATACAGGCTCTCAATCCTTCATATACATGCTATCTCACTCTCACACATACACACACAGGATCTCAAACACACATGCTTGCTTGCTCATTCACTCCCCCCCCCCCCCCGGAACTAGCGGCAGCAGCAGCCTCCTCCCAACCCTAACCTCCTTCATTTTCAGCCCTCGCACGGAGAAAGGAGCTCCATGGGCCGCGGGGGTTGACATTCTTCATTTTTTTCTCTGAGCCGCGCTGCTCATTCCTCCGGCCGTGTCTCTCTTCTGTTCTTCGGACAGAGGCTGACCAAACTCGCATGGTCTCTTCTTCCCATGCACGCACCCGATGCTCACCACTTCCGCTTCCGGGCCGCGAGGGTGGAGGGGTGGGTGGGAAGAAAAGACCATGCCGGTGCCTCTGACGCCACCTGATCTGCCGCGTTCCGCCCGGGCTGACAGCATTTTAAGCCCGGGCGGAGGAGGACCGGGGAGCAGCTGGGTCAGCGAGGGACCGGGAAGTGTGGCGACACACCTGCGTGTTCTTGGTGACACACTGGTGTGTCGCGACACACCGGTTGAGAACCACTGCTCTAGGTCAACTGTACATGTTATGGTCTACGGAAAGGAGGCTAAAGAGGCCACTGTCCGAAAAAAGGCCTCTCAAATCTGGGTCTTGGCAGGCCTCATGCACCTGCAACACCCCCCTCCCTACCCCCACACCCACAGGTCTCAATAACATGCTGCCACTGTGCCCCTCCACCAACCCAGTTCTCTGGAGAAGCCTAACGTTGCTTGCATGAGGAGGCCCTTGTGACTCTGCGTTCCAGCCGCACCCACATCCCCACATTCAGGGGACAGCTTCTTAACAACTACACCCCTCCCAAACCTGATAGACCTCCCTGGCAGCAGAGCATCTGAAAACCCTGAACACCCCCATTTTATGGGACTATTAGGACCACTCTCAGTGCTAGGCAGAAAAGCCGCCGGGAGGAGGAGGTATGCAATACAGGCAGATGTGAAGTCATACCAAACTGTCAGACTGCATATCAAAGTTGTGATGCAGCCAACTGTCACTTCCATCCCCAACCCCTCCCCCTCTCAACACAAGCTCTTGCCAGTGATAGGCCTAGGGGCAGGTCAGAGTACTACACATGACGGCATTTTGACAACAGCCCATACTATCAGATCTGTGAGGCAACCCTTGTCACAAGTGGAAGCACTGGATCACTGCTGGCCAAGGACAGGGTGTCCATAATGAATGCGCGCACACACACACACACACACACACACACACACACACTCTGCCTGCTGTAAGGTATGCTTTGCAGAGGTAGGGAGGGAATTACTAGGCCTACATCATTCCCTACATATAGATATTGACAGAAGCTAACACCGCATGTCACTTACCCCCCCCCCCCCCCAACACACACACACTGTGGTCTACTGACTATCAGCACAGATTCATGCGCCTACACATAGGCAATGTGTAGGTTCCTGGCCTCTTTGTAATCAAGCATCTGTGATATATGTGGCGGCCTGCTCCATAACTGTTAATAAGGTAGTCGGAGTCATTACTCAGCATAGACCCTTCTCTACACGGGCGTGCCAGACAGAAATCTGTCTGAGGAATATATGGTATGTACTTTGTCTCAGGTACTGACATGGGCCCCTCAAGGCCTCAGGTGGCATTAAATGCGTGTCTTGAAAGAGACCAACACAGAAAGTGCACAAGCTATTAGGACAGCCACATGAGTCCTCTGGGAGCAGTAGGCCTATACATGCTGCGCTGTGGCTGATTTGGCCTACAGGCAGCTTGTAGATTCCTGGAGGCCCCAGCAGACGACACCTTTTTGAGCCAGGGTGCTATACACCAAGCTGATGATTGAAGTCTCTCAGCACACCTGCCTTGCTCAGCACAAACAGATACAGTGCAAACATCACATGAGACACAGCCTATAGGACAGCTACTCCCCTGAGGGGGCCACAGCAAGGGCCTCTAACACTAAACCACCTGATTTTACCTTTGTCACCCTGGCCCCTGTCCTTTCTGCATGCAGCTCACCCCAGGAATCCTACACCTATGTGCTTTAAGGGTGCCCATAGCTATCGCTACTAACACATATTAATTACAGGTACATACAGCAGCACAAGATGACTAGCCCTCACATCTCCTTGGTGGGCAAAGGCTACCTGAGACCTCTCATGCTAGGCAAATAGCTTCAAACACACTTTTGTGAAGAGTTCAGTTAGGGGAAGCTTTGGTTAGGAGGCATTTTGGTGATATTATAGTCTTTCCAAACCATACTGTGACCTTGACAATGAGGAAGTCACTTTATAATACAGGTAAAGGCATGCCACCATCTGATTCCCTGTTCTGCCTTCACTTAGTCCAAACAGCATTCTTGTCTAGGCTCCCTGAGAAGTTAACATTACCAATATGACATCCCATCAGACAAGGCCTTCACCATCTGGACATAATAGTTGACATTTAGCATAGGTAGCTAGAGGCAGGTACATGTGTGTATGGTTGGACCCAAACCCTTACAGGTATGCTGGCTTGCAAACCCCTGTGAGCATTGTGGGAATGACACTATCCTTGCCATGCTCTTTAGGAAAGCCTGTTACTGAACGCCTGCTAGATGAGTACTCTGACATATGCAGTGGCTCTGCCACAGCTGATGCAGTGCTGATATCAGTGTCTTTACAGGCCCTTGTGACACAAGGCATCTCATGTACAGGTGCATATCGTCAGAAGGACATGGATGTTCACTATGGAATGAGCCAGTTAAATGAGTACTCTGAGAATGATATATTTTACAGTCAACCTGTAGATTGACACTGTGCCTTAATGTTTCTCAAGTACCTAGGCTTGACATGATATCTAGAACTAGTGGCCTCCATGTTCCAGGGCCAGCCAGAGTCCTAGCATAGCTGTCAGGGCCGGTGGGAGGCATTAGGCAAACTAGGCAGCCACCTAGGGTGCTGGAAGTGGGCAGGGCACCGCAAGTGCCGCAGTCAATGTGAGGGCATCGTGCGGCACTCTCATGATCTCTCTCTTTCTCCGCGAGATTGCCGGAGAAAGAGAGAGATCATGTGGTAAGTTGACAACACCGCCTAGGGCGGCTGAACATCCTTGCACTGGCACTGATGGCTATGCCACTATGTCCACAATGTGTCCAAAGCCTAGGCCTAGCCAGCAAATGCAGCAAGCTAGGGCAAGCTATGTACACTGTGTTTGCAGGCCTACACGAGGCCTACACAAACATTATGTAGAGACCTGGCTCTTTTACAGTTACAATCATTCTGAAAACCTTTTGCCAGACACATGTATTTGTTATCCCCTTGGTGTATTTGTATTTGTTATCCCCTTGGTGTACTTGGAGTACACTTTTTCTAGTACAGTCAATTGGAATATTGTCAAGATGAACCCTAACTAGGTCAACATGGTTTCTTCACACAAGGCGCCAGACAGAGGAAGCTCGAGTAAAAGAAAGATTGTCAAGAGGAAAGCTGATGCAAACAATCTGCTCATGCAAACACTCTGCTCAGCTCTCTTACATGGAAGGGGAAGGGGTAATTGATTGCTTACAGGCAAAGTAGAATTGTATCAGGCTTTGGCAAAGCTGGCTGCCACTCAGCGTGTTGTCTTGGCCTTCTGTGGGTAGACATGGATCCTGGGGTAGGTCCTGAAGTATCTCTATTGGTAGACCATGACGTAGGGTGAGATTATGAAATACACAGCATAGCAGCACTATATCTGCTACTATGGGAGGTGCATTCATTAAAGCTCTACCCATTTTGTCCAAACAGCAAAATCTACTTTTGAGAACTCTGAAGTTGCATTCTATGACACAGCAAGTTGAACATAAGGCTTCATTGTACCTCATCTCAGCTGGCGTATTAGGAATAGCAATGGGAGTGAAAAGCCAGGTCTGGCAACCATATCCCAAATCTCCTGTGGCAAACACAGAATGGCTGTATCACTCACACCACCGTTAGTTGGACATATGAATAGCAAGCCACAGCATGCTATAAGACAGTGTAAGGTTACCTCTATGTTAGCTGGGTTCTTCAAATACTGTTTCCCTACCCTAAATCCATGCCATCTTATTTGTTGACAGTATATGAACAGTATAGAACTTTCTCATTCTATGTCAGCTCTTCCCAAATGGGTAACTGCATGTGGGGTTCCTACCAACTTGTGCCTGTCACTCATAAAGCAGTCATCAAACCATGTAGCTGTACCTCACAGCTGCCACACATGTCCTATCAGAAAAGCTTCAGGCCCCTGGGATGATAGAGCAAGACCCAGGCTACTCACTGTACGTCCTCCCTAGATACACATAGATCTGACCTGACACAGTGAATATGCTAGTCCAAATAATGTGCATGCCGCAGCTTTTGTTTTATCTGTGTCATGGTGAAGACAAAGTGCAGATGAGATCTTCACTGACCGATGACTAACCGGCCACACAGGATCTGGGAGTACCAGCAGTGTGGATATAAAAAAGAATGTGAGCAAGCAAACCCATTTCTACTGCTGAAAATTTGAGACTTGGAAAGGACAAATGTTTAAGAGAAGCCTGTGAAACTGTGTAGAGGCTGCCAACTCACAAAGCTTGGTGGCAAGTACATTGTGTGACCACACAACATTATCAGGCCTCTCCAGCATGTGGAAAGAAAGGCACGCCCTGGTGCTCTGGCATCTACACCTAATAGTACAAGCCATTTGGCAGGTAATCAAGGCTGTTACCTCCCCCACAGCACCCCCCCCCCCCTTGTCCCAGCAGGTTAATGGAAACACAGAGCCAGAGAGTAATTAGCAAAAGAAGCATCTGTCTTACCTACAAGCCAACCGTCACCGTAGAGGCCATCCTCAAAATCTTCAAAAAGGTCTGATTACCTAAGTATAAAGGAATCATGCACGGATCCTGGGTATCTGGCCATTACGTCAAGGATGGACAGTCGTGCGTCACAGACCATTTGCACATTGATGGAGTGGAAGAGCTTTCTGTTGTTGTAGATCTCCTCCCTGTGACGGGGTGGGATGATGGCTATGTGAGTGCAGTCAAAAGCTCCCACAACATTTGGAAATTGTGCTATGGCATAAAAGGCTCTCTTGGTATCCATCAAGTGCTGCCTGTCCCAAGGGAATACTATGTAGAGATCAAGACGGTCAGATACAGCTGTTATGACCTGGCCCAGACAACGGGAAAAAGTTCTTTGGGGCATTCCCTCAACTATCCCTGCTGTTGTTTGGAAGGAGTCAGATGCCAAGAAATGCAGGATGGCCAATAGTTTGGTGAGGCCAGGCATAGCGTGAGATCATTCCATGACCAGATCCCCTCTAATTTCATCATATAATTCCATAATAGCCAAGAGGTGAGGTGATTCCTAACTACCACATAATCTTTTGATATGCACAGCAAAGAGGTTTGTGGAGGGAAAATGCGCAACCTGTATCTACCGTGCCATGGCTGCCTGCATGGCAAACGCTGTTGTGGGCCCAGACGCTCTCCCTACGGGGCCAGTGGCTCATGCTTGGGTGCTGGGACTTCCCGGGGAGGGGCTGGATATTTCTTTTCATGTTCTGGTTGTTATTGTTGGTCTTCTTCTTCTTGTTGTTGTTATCTGTTGTGATCCCCCTCAAGCATCCAGATTCCCCTCACAAGTACACTTGCCATAAACATAATGGATTTAGGAAGGCAGGCCAGGTGGGAACAACTGTTTTTATTGGCCCAGGAGGGCCTGGTAGGTGTATTTGCAATAAGACCCAAAATTACCGTGTTCGGTAATAGCCACAAACCATGGAAACAGCCAAATGCGTGTGCTAAAAACTTTTCCCCCATACTGCCCAAACAAATTGGTGTAGTTATTTCTGACGTTAAATCCTGCGTTACTGTGCGTTAATCGGACGCGGGAAGCAGCAAAAGATCCTCTTTTGCATTTTCTCCTCCCATTCTCCTCCCACTTGCATACTTAATTGTATATTTGCATGCGCAATTGTGTTGCAGTATTTATCGCACATGTTAGGGCATTATCACTCACATTAGGCCATTATCGCGCGTATTAAGGTCCTATCGTGAAATGATAAACGACCTGGTAAGAAAGGTCAAAAGAAAAAGAGAAAGCACTCACCAGTAAGCTAAAGGGTGCTGTAAAAGAGGCCAATAAAAACAAAAAAAGCATCCTTTAAAAAAGGAAAGCAGGGCCTAATGAGGAAATTAGGAAGGCACGTAAAACATTTTGCGCGATTTTGCGCAAAATGGCGCCGGCCGTAGACAACACGATTCGACTGCAGGAGGTCGTTCTGGACCCCCGCTGGACTTTTGGCAAGTCTTGTGGGGGTCAGGAGGCCCCTCCAAGCTGGCCAAAAGTCCCTGGGGGTCCAGCGGGGGTCCGGGAGCGATCTCCTGCCGCGAATCGTTTTTCCGTACAGAAAAACCAAAGGTAGCGCCGGCGCCATTTCTACAAGCACCAGAGGTCCGAGAGTGGAAGATCATAGCGGGACCCTTCCTCTGGACCCCAGGTAATTTAAGGCATTTTGGGGGGGTTCAGGAGGGTGGGGGATTTATTTTAAAGGGTCGGGGTGGGTTTTAGGGTTTTTTTAGTGTGCCGGTTTTTTCGCCCTCCCCCTTCCCCCAATTTACGATTTTTTGACGATAAATCTGGGGAATTGTTATTGTATCGTGGCTCTAACGATTTTTGATGATTTAAAATATATCGGACAATATTTTAAATCGTCAAAAAACGATTCACATCCCTAACTTTTATATACCGGTATTAGTGGGGACATCATACCGGTTCACATATTAACATAAGGTTTAGAAATACATTTCAACAGGGAAGGCGAACTGGGCAGGGGGTTAACCTAGGGCAGTAAGGAAAATAGATTAAACAACAAGAAAAAACAAGATATCAGCTATGCGAAAAGCTCTTATTACAAGTTGCACTATTAGCCCAATTTGGGCTACATTGCCAGTATATATCACGGTTCACAGTGTTTCCAGACAGGCCTGTGTCAGTATGAGAGAGAGAGAGAGAAAGAGAGAGAGAGACTTGCTATAGTGCCTCCTCCCTAGACAGGTATTTGTATCCCTATGGGAGGCCCACCTAGTAACTCGAGGTGGGGTTTAGGTATGAGTGTAGGGGGTTAGGGGCCACTTTGACATTCAACGTGAGATGTACGAACAGAACAGTGGTCTCTTGTGAAGATTTGATGGCCTTCGGCATGAGGAAACTCACTCCAAGATGAGATTTGGGCAATGTTCTCTCCACCTAGCTTGATAGACACTCTACCTGGGCAACAACAAGCTAGGTGGAGAGAACATTGCCCAAATCTCATCTTGGAGTGAGTTTCCTCACTCCGAAGGCCAGCAAATCTTCACAAGAGACCACTGTTCTGTTCGTACATCTCACGTTGAATGTCAATGTGGCCCCTAACCCCCTACACTCATACCTAAACCCCACCTCGAGTTACTAGGTGGGCCTCCCATAGGGATACAAATACCTGTCTAGGGAGGAGGCACTATAGCAAGTCTCTCTCTCTCTCTCTCCTACTGGCACAGGCCTGTCCAGAAACATCATGAACTGTGATAAACCTTTACCGGCCTCTAGCGCACAACATAACGCAAATGAAAGAGGTGTAGTTATTGGCCGCGCTAACACTGTGGCTGTTTCACAGCACATGATAAATCCTTCCTACTTTACATTTGCTCCGCCCCCTGAATACAAACTTAAACATTCGTGTTAACGGCTGTTAGCGCAATTTGCGGAATTATCACCCGCGGTAACTCCTTGGAAAATGACCCCCATAGTATCTTTTTTAAAAGTTATATGCTACAACAAAGGTTTTACTTAACATCCTCCCTACAGTGATTATGTCAAATTTGATTGCATTATGATCGCTATTGCTAGATTTCAAAATAGGCCACATTGCTTCCCCCATTGATTTTATTGAAAATAAATGAAATGACACAACAAAATAAAGAAATGAACATGGAACCAAAATGAATGAAATAAATAAAAAATGGCAACCAAATCAATATTTTTTTCTGTGTACATCACTGTTGGAATTATATGTAGTGGCACCTTCCCTGTAAAGAGGACATTTTCCTACAACTCTTGCAAAATATTCAGTCATCTCTGGAACGGATGACAGCTTGCAAGTTAAGAAGAAAGATGGACTTGAGTCCTTTTCAGATAACTCCAGTTCCTTTCATTCTGATCTATTGACTGATCAGGAAAAAAATTTGAACTAAAAGTTCACATAATAAAGAGTTGGAACAGCACAAGCGTTATCCAAATTTTTGTTGTTCAGGAGCTTTCTAGACCATATAGGTCTCTTTTTCAGATGTAGTTCCCAATTTAATTTCCTACTTAACAATTTCACTATTGCCTAAGGAATATTTCACAGATTTCTAGGAGGTGAGTAAGTTTCAAACTAATACTAGATATGGTAGCCAGGTGTTACTAGTCATGCCTATGGCTTTCCTAACTATGCTAGTAGAGAGGAGGAATAAAAAGGCACATATACCCTCTCTGTCACTGAGCACATATTTGGGTTATTAAAAAATCAATTCAAATGTCTGGATAAATCTGGAGGTGCAATGTGTTTTTTGCTTGCAGTCATTGTACGATTCTGAGAGTCACTCAAATTTGATGCCTCCTTAACTATTTGGAAGTTTAGTGGATCCGCATGCAGGTTTGCCTGAAGCTACTGATATAACTCCAGAGGTGACTCCAAATCAACTGCCTAAGGCTGATCCAGGCCACATGTCCTCAACTTTGTCAGGAGAGAGAAGTCATGCCAGAGGACAGCCACAACAAGTCACTGGAGACAACAGCAAATCCCAGGGCTATCTTTTAGCTGGTCAATTTGTGGGTGGGCAATGGGCTAAGTAGCGATCTTCAGTCTTAAACAGAAAACTTAGCCACCTAAGAACCTGATTCACTAAGGGGTAGATTTTCAAAGGTTTACATGTGTAAGTTACACGCGTAACCCTTAAAAAAAAAACCTGTGCACGCCGAGCCTATTTTGCATAGGCTCGGCGGTGCACGCAAGCCCTGGGACGCGCAGCGTAACTCCATCAAATAAGGTAGGGGGGGATTTAGGTAGGGCCGGGGGTGGGTTAAATAGGGGACGGGAGAGGGAGGGGATGGTGGGGGGGGGCGGAGGGAACGGAGGAAGCCTGCATGGCTCGGCGCGTGCAATTTGCACAATTGTGCACCCCCCTTGCGCACGCTGACCCTGGATTTTATAACATGCGCGCGGCAGCTCGCGCATGATATAAAATTGGGCGTAGATTTGTTTGCGCCGGGTTGTGCGAATAAATCTACACCCGTGCAGGTTTGAAGATCTGCCCCTAAGGGTTTTTCCTATCGACACAAAATTTGAGAAAAGCCTTACTGAATCTGGCCCTAAGTTAGACCTGCTCATTAGCAGGTCTAAGTAGCGATCTCTGCAGGGATATTCAGTAGAAGAGCCATGCTGCTGAATATCCCATCTAAGCTAGCCAGATATGTCTATCCGACTAACATAGATACCTGGATATCTTTCCAATATTGACCCCTTAAAGTGTGTAGTGGTATGAAGATTATCTAGGTTACTGTGGATACTGGTTAATGGTTGTTTGAAGGAAAACAAGAAAAGTAAAATTGAAAAATATGGAAAAATACAAAATTGTTCCATTTTCATCCTTCCTGTCTGTTTTATATTTTCTATCTGTGCTATTAATTCTTTTAATTAATGTTTACTCAAATGGGTTTAGTATTTTCAAGAAGAATTATCCTGAACAGTCATGTGCCCTTCTCTAGGGTGTTAAGTTAGGGTAAGGGTTCTCACCTTAACCTAGTGACTAACCGGTGGTTGCTAGGGCCTTCTTCACAACCTACAAAGACTGTTTATTGTTTATATTTTTTATATACCAAAACACTTTTCCAGTTTTTATGTTTATTACATTCTTTATAATGTTCTATTGGGGGGGGGGGGGGGCATTATCTCTATGGTGCCCTTCTCATTGCTAATGCTGTCCTTTAACTCTACCTTATTGTTTATAATGTCACTTTAGAGACACAGCTATATCAACTGTAGTGATGCAATTTTAATGGAAGTGAGTTCCGAAGGCAGCAAATAGCACCAAATAACATTGTTACTCCATTCATAGTGAAATGAGATCTACCATGTATTGAATTATTCAAAGTAGGGGGCTAGGCTACAACAGCAGATAAAGGCGTTATACTTTTTCAAGATATGCTCAGAGCTGTGTTTTGTTTTGCTTTTTTAGCATCCAGTACAATTTTTGTATCATTCACTGAGTTTTTCTGATGGCAATTTTTCTTAAATTTGGAATTTGGGAGAATTGAACTATTAAGTACCAAGCCACTGTTGCTATATCATTACTTTGCTTTTGTATATTTTGTAGTTTAGTACCTTTTTTCAGCAATTTATAACTTCTGTACTAGTAGTAATGTATAACAGGCGGTGTCAGTGATTACTGGACCCTTGTTTCAGTTATGTGGTCTTGGCGTTGCCTCTGAATGTACAGAGAATAAAAGCCCTACAATGATACTGGCACAGCCCACAATGTGGGCATTAATGCTTACACATATTGGGTTGCAGTAGCTGGAGGACTTCTTGGAAACTTTTGTCCTGTGAGTGGGAGAACTAACTGGAAACAGAGATGTGCAAACAAACTCTGCAATGTAGGGCTGTGCCCTGCAGATATTTCACAGTGCTCATTCATGTTTCTGTGCTGGAAATGCAGAATGCTTAGGGAAGTTCATTTATTCTCCATGACTTCTATAGCCTCTTCACTTTGTTTTCTTTCTGAACTTTCAGGCACTGTCAGCTTACAGAAACTTGCAAGCCACTAAAATGTAGCTGTGTTTCAACAGATGTTACTAATTAGTGGCAGATCTATTATTGGTTCCTTGTAAGTTCATGGACAATGGTTTTGAGCAGCTAAAACAACTGCACATGTTATATCAACACAAGCCTAGCAGACTATTAATAATAATGACTATAATAAAGCAAGTTTGTTTTTCAGCTTTTAAATGCTCTAAAGGCTGGATTCACCCACGAGATTTAGCAAAATTTATGGCCAGAAATATTTGACCAATTTGTTGAAGAAAAATAGCAGTGTCCTACGTTAAAACAAGCACATCCCAGAGGCCTGGCATGCCTTGGAAAAACTGAGTAAACCCCTGATATTTGGGTTCTAGACTGACCCATGCATAAACTCATGTAATATTTCATCTTTTTCACGACCCTTATTACCCTTTATCTAATATGCTGTTGGGCTCCTGATAGCATCAACATCTGGTTCTGGGCAGATGTTGGCAAGAAGATAAAAACACCTGCTCATAGTTTAGTGCACCACTCTGCTTCATTTAAATATTGCCACAACTACTTAAGCAGTCTTGATCCATAGGATGCGATAGGAAAATTAAGATAAAACAAAACAGAAAGCATTCATTTATTGTGCCAAAAACACATTTATATTTATAGCAATGTTATACAGGTATTAGGCATGTGTCATGTATGCTGAAGTCAGCAAAGAAGTGAATAAGGCTCTCATGTGCATTGTAGGGGCAACTTTCAAACAGTCCACCTAGGTGCAAAGTCTTTGGAACACTTAGGGGTCAATTCTCAAAGGGTTTAGGCTTCTAACTTTTGGAGTTAGGCTCCTAGGTGCACAATGCATTGATATGAATAGGATACATAGATCCCTTGGAGGAACATGAATGTATCAGCAGGTGATATGCAACGAACATAACAACAACTTTAGGGGCCTGTTTACTAAGCCATGATAAAACAGCACGTTCCTCCACTTTTACTGGGAGTACATTCCTGTGGGACTTACAATTTAGTAAATCATGCGAGAATTTTACTTGTGCTGCCACAGCTGGGAAATTTGCATGTTCCTGGCCATAGCAACAAAGTAATGGTGGTCTTCCATCCAGAGACCATCATGATAAAGGCAACACAAGCCCCTCTAGTAAGTAATTCCCCCTCAAAAAAAAATTCCTGGTGGTCCATGGGAGCAAGCTGAAGCCCCTCCAACCCATTCAGCAGATAAATACTCATATCAGAGCTTACCTCCTCAACATAAGCCCCCCCCCATTGATATTAATCCCACTTCCACTAAAAATATCCCCCTCCCCCCAGTTTTTCCAGCCCTCTTCCAGATCCTACCCTGCCCCAGCTTACTCCATAAGCCTGGATTCCAAACAGAAAGGAGCAATCTCCAGTTGCTTCCTCCTTGTTGGTGCCCAAATTCAAAATGGCATCTACTGATCTCAGGCTATCCTTTTGTCTTCACTTGTCATTTTGAAGGATGATGTTAATGGGGCAGGATTGTGTAGGGATCACTCCTGCCTTCTTTGGACCCTTGTGGGGTAAGTGGGGGAGACTGGAATAATTTGAATGGGGGCGTGGTTTGGAGGCTGTAGTGGGGTACATTTATGAATATGTATGTTCTGAGGTGACTGGAGGGGGGCCAGGGGACTTCACCTTACCTCCAGAATCCATGAGGTTTTTTGGCAGGCGGAATGGTAACATGATGCAGGACCTTGGAGTCCCTTTAAAAGGTGGCCAAGAACATCACCGCAGGATCTTAGCTTTGTGATATTCCAGGCAAAAAGTTAGCTACACCTCTTGAAATGTAGCTAACTCTCCCAGAGCGGTGCAGTGTGCAAAGTTTTTTTGTGATTCATGCTATTCATTTGCATGGCAATGAGCTGCTTCTCATGTATTTGCATTTGCTTACAAAAGAGCTCATTATCAGGCACATTTGTGCCTGATTTGTGTGTGTGGAAATAAAGCACAAAAGTTTATGATAATCATAAATTGTGTATGTTATTTCCAAGTAGCATGGAATAACATGTTTTTACCACATAATATAAGCAGAAATCAGAATTTATCACACACAAGCATGATCACAGCTCTCAGGCCAATACAGAATGGTGTGCTCAGCCGAGTGCACCGTTAGCCCCCGTTTGGACGCCCATTTTCGATGTGCTATTATTATTACCCCTTATACAGTAAGGGGTAATAGCGCAAGGAAAACGCGTGTCCAACTCCCCAAAAACTAATAGTGCCCGCAACATGCAAATACATGTTAATGAGCCTATTAGTTATTCCTGTGCCCTACAGAAAGTAAAATGTGCAGCCAAGCCGCACATTTTACTCTCAGAAATTAACACCTGTCCAAAGGCGGGCCATCATTTGAATACTAAATCGCGGGCCCTCATTTGAATACTAAATCGCGCACCCAAGAGAGTAGCCTGGGCGCGCGTTGGGAGAGCGGGTGCTTGCCTCGGAGTGCCGGCTCTCCCACGCATTTTACTGTATTGGCCCGTTAGTAAATAAGCCATTTAATTTGTTATTTGCTTTTCTAGGTCCTACTGCAAGCAAGGTAAAAACATACATGCACTTAAAAACATACAGCAAATAAAAACATAGATGCACTTAAAAAAGATAAAATGGATCCAAGATGGCGCCATAGCACTTTGCATGGTTCAATTTGTTTCTGTTTATTAATGCTTTACTTTCTGATATGCCTCATTGTGGGCGGAAATGAAGGGCCAAGGAGAGGGTTGTCTCTGCTGACCCCACAAACTGCTCTGTCGTCAGCCCAATGGATGCACATGTGCTTTGAGGAGTATCTAGATCGGGATAGGAATCGCTAGAAGCTGTATGAGAGGAAGAGGTACTCAGCTACTTCCCTGATTCAATAGCATCATTGTCCCTGACCGAAAGAATGGCCCTTGTCAATCCTGCTGAGGCCAAAGGCCAGACCCTACAACAGAAATCGGTGCATGGTGATGACGCTGAAGAGATCATGGCGTCTCAGGGAACAGCCTCAGCTGCCAGTATACCTATCTCCAACATTTCAGGGGATTCTCTTGCTGAAAAAAAAACAGTAGCAGTAAGAAGGAGGACTCTCCTAGCTCAATGCTGTTGTAACTGAATAATCTCTGGTTCCTAAGAGCTCCCCAATTTAAGACCTGCCTCTTTCACTTTGGAATAGATTTGAAAAGCAATTGAGTTTGAACTCCAACATTACCACACAATTAAATCCTTTGGTGGTTATACATTCTGACTTCGACACTCCTGTGCAGGTTTTGGAAATGGCCACTATATTTATGGGGCAACAACTTGATACTTTTAAACAAGGAATGGAAAGTATTACACTTTTGCAAGATGCTTTAATGAAAGAAAATCTGATTCTGTCTAACAGAACTGAAAATTGGAGAACCACGATTTATTATTTTTCCTAGAATTCCTCTTACATCTGCAAAGGAAATGTGGAAGAGATATTTGTTGGAGGTCTTAAAAGTTCCTGAACAAGCTATTCCTCCTGTTTCAAAATGTATTATGTGCCTCCTTTTAAAAATGGGAGTGAAGTTGGACAAAGCATGCAGACTTTATCACCAATGGATTCTAGTAATTTGAATATTTCTGCAGTGTTGGAGACTTCTAACAGTGTGTTGGCTAGACCTGCCACTATGGTTGTATCTTTTATACTGGAAGCAGACAGAGATTGGATTCTTAAATTGTTTTTCAGGCATCGATCGGAAATTTTCCTTCTGTTAAAAGTAAAGAGTATTCCCTGCTGTGGCGAGGCAAACTCAGATAAATTTCTCTTAATGAGGCCTAGAGTCTTGCAATTAGGGGCTCTTTTCTTATTAAAATATCCATGTAAATGTTATATAAAATATAAATATAGGTCTTATATTTTCTTTCAACCATTTCAGCTTTCTCACTTTCTTAGTGACAAGCCATCTACTCACGAGGTGTCTGAACCATCAACAGCCATTTGGTTGATTTTAGTTAGGCAGGATTTATGTTCTTTATTAAAATAGTAATGCCCCTGTTTGCTTTTTTTCCTGTTATCTTAAGTTGCTGAATTGTTTAAAATGTATTTTTTAGTATATTTTTTTTTATTCTTTTTCTTTTTGTCTTCAACTCATCATTGCCTGGAATTGTATCTGAATCCCCATTGTTTGAGGACTAGGATTTGGAATATGGAATGTTTAATTTTTTACTACAGATTCTTCCTAATAAATTACTTATGTCTTTTCATGATTTCCATTTACGTGAATTCTTGAAAATTGTATTGAAAATGCATAATTAAAAAAGAGAAAAGCAAACTAGGATACCAAACAGGAAAAGATAAATAAGTGTAAACAAAAATTATTCAAAATAATTCTCATCATCATACTAATTATATTCTTACACCAATAATAGAACTCATAACCATAAAAAATATGAAACTGGGATACAATGTATAAATCTTTTTTTTATATAATTATATCTTTGTTAAAGATTTTTAATTAGATACAATACAATAAAGTAATGATGATTATAGTCAGGCAAAAATTAATAACAGAACAATAATAATAATAAACATTGCTACCAATCATCAACCTTATAAAAAAGGGGAGAGATACACAGGAAATTACTTTTCATAGAAAGTAAAATAAAAGGTAATATATCAAAAATTCTAAATTCAAGTTGACTAACCCTCCTAAATTACTAAGTTCCCAGCCCAAGTTCAATATATTCTTGTTAGCAATAAAAGTTTCCAAATGCAGTGGATCTGTAAATAAAAATTTGATTGATTGAAAAGTAATAAAACAACTGCATGGGAATTTTAGGAAAAAAGAAGCCCCTAATGCTGTGACTTTACTCTTTAATAAAAGGAAATGTCTCCGACGCACCTGGGTAGGATGACAATATATAAATCTAATCTAAAATTATCTTTAAAATAACAGAAATAAAATCTAATGGCCATTAACTTATCCTAAAAATTACCATTAAAAAGGCTAGGTTTCACTAGGTGGCAAAATATTGCATAATACTTAGTGGTGGTATAGGGTTTATTAAGCAGATGAAATGGGCTTATATTCATGTAGAAAGTGTGAAGGTGTCAAGTGTGAATGATACTGTGTCACACACAGGCAAGAGCTATTGTTATGAAAGAAATTCACAAGAGGTTTAGGAAATGATGAGATTTGACATTCAGCTTCAGAAAAACTGTAGAATGCCTAAGGAACTGGAGAAGCAACTTGTTATAGGCAAGCCCCACTTAACTAGCATGGAAAAGCAGCACTGGCCTTTTTAAAAGAGCTTTGATCATGCAAAATGTAAAGGAATCCATTAAAAGCAAGGAATGTGTAAAAATGTTGAAAGGTCTCTTTTAGAGAGAGTCAAGGACCGGGCATCTGTAAAGCAAGAACCTGCAACTATTAAAAATCAGAGCAAAATTTTAAAATGTTAAAGTGCCGCTAGAAATAATTTAGGAGGTGCAGAAGTGGCAGCCATCCCTTCTCCCTCATATATTTGGGTTTCAACATTCTAATAGGTGAAGAGATGTTGAGTACGATTTTGGGTGAATCAGTCTTGGAAACTGAGTGCCCAGAGTTGTTTATAGGATATATTTCGTTTGTTAAGCCATGGGCTCCAATGCGTGCTCTTACAATGATAATTGTTTTAAAAAAAATCTAATATTTCTTATTGTTTTCACTCTCATGGTCAAAAATATTTGGGGTGAACTGAGCCCTAAATGAAAGATTTTAACTGTGTTTTCAACTTGGAGATGTTTTATACCAATCTCACTGGCCCATTTTGGTCTTCAGATGATTAATTCATTACATTCAGCTGAAGTAGAGGGGACTGAGCTATTTTGTTGTTGACAGCCTGACATGTTGTTCACGTACCTAGGACAATTACATTATTAGAACTAAGGAATGGGGTGTAGTGCTTGCCAAATTCACCCTGTTTTGTTTTGCATCAATTGGACATAATTCCAAAAAGCAATATTAGGGAGGGGGTGGGGGAATTATTGTTTTGAAAATAAACCATTTCTCTGGGATGGAATTATCTATAATTCATGCAACATAGCAACATTTCATCGTTGAAGTACAACTAACAGTAGCACTTAAATGCTATGAATCCTCATAAATGCTGCTAATGCCAATAACAAAAGTTCAGAAAGAAAAAAACATCCATTAAACAATTTCCCAGATATCCAGAGTAAAAGGTTCTGATTGTACAAGATGCCTAAGAATTACAGGATGCCAGTCACTAAGAAATGAATTGGAGAGAAAAGCCCTGAGAAAGCAACCACAGGCGCATACAGTGAGGTTTTTATTCAGTCTGTCTTCTGTGCGACTAGATTCTCATGACTTTAATCATATCTAATATAATCATAACTTTGATTCAAAATGCCTGCCCAGAAATTTTATGCATGCTTTTTTTCCACTGTATCTCAGCATATTTCTATATTTAATTAAATGAAACCAAAGAAAGACATGAAAATCAAACTTGACTTCAAGATTTGCCAAAACTTAGCGGCGGGGGTCCATATTCATTGGCATTTAGCCATTTAACTTGTGAATTATCTGGGTAAATGCTGACTTATGACATTTTCCTCACTTATCCAGCTTAAATTTAACTGGATAACTCATTATCTGGCTGAAATTTAGCAAAATCAAACAGGAGCAATCTGGAGGCATTCTGGAGCAGAGCTAAGTTAGCCGAATAAGTTAACTGGCTGACTTTGGTCAGTCCTAAAGTTAGCTAGACAAATTCTGGCTAACCTTAAGATAGATATATTCAATGGTGCAGCAGAGCCACTGAATATCCTGCCAAAGTTAGCCGAATAAGTATATCCGGCTAATTTGCAAGCCAGCCAGTGGCTGAATATTACCCCCGGTGACTGAATATTACCCCCAGTGTGAACAGTCTTCCTTGGGAAACATGCCTGTTTGGATTGGATGAGCATTCTCACATGCTTGTTTTAATGTAAGCCGAAATGATATGTAACTCTGCTACATGAATTGCGGTATATAAAAAAAATGTTGCGGTATATAAAAATGTTAAATAAATAATAAATAGATAAAAAGCCCTTTAAAATTGATCTGCAAGGTGATGGACTGGACCACAAACAGTGAGGTGATGGCTTAGAATACTGTAGCTTTTATAATATTAACTGAGTCAACATATTATCCCTAGTCAATGTGAATTCACGCAAAACAAAAAGGATCTTATTCTGAACGGTGACCGAGTTTCCTAATTGAAAGGAGTAGAAAAAATAATTGTACCTGATTCACTAACGGATAGATTTTAAATAGGCCGCACGCGTAAAATCTGGCTTTTACGCACGTGGCCGGGCCTTGCCCGCACCGAGCCTATTTTCAAAAAGGCCCGGCCGCGCGCATAGTGGCCAGTTACGTGCATAAGTGGCTGGGGGCGGGGCAGGACAGTGCCATTGATCGCTGCCCTGGAGCCTTGGTCGCCAGCCAGCTGCCGGCGTGCACAACTTACTTCAGGTTGGGCCCTGAAGTAAGTTGGGGGGAAAAAAAAGAAAAGGAAAAAGGTAGGAATTAGGGGTTGGGGAGGAGAGGGGAAGGGGAAGGGGAAGGAAGGTTAGGGAAGGAAAGTTAGGGTAGGTGGGTAGGGAACTGGGGAAGGCCGGGAGCAGCCCAATGATTTTATAACATGCATGTGCCAGCGCACGCATGTTATAAGATCAGCGAATCCATGTGTGTGCACCAGCGAGCCCACACACATGGACACGTGCGCGCACCTTTGAAAATCTACCCCAAGGTTTTTTCCCATAGACAGAAAATGGGAGAAAAGCCTTAATGAATCTGGCTCATAGTCCTTAATTCAGTGAATTTCTGGGTCAAAATCGTATTTTTTTTCAATTATTTTTTCCCTCCATAAATATTAGGAATGTACTTTTGTTTAAAAACACAAATAAAATTGTGTTCATTTTTCATTTTCAACAAGACATAAAGCACCAGCCCTGCTCTAACACCAGCATCCCTACAGAAAAATATCACCAGGGCTGTAAAAATTATAAAATTGAAGTCTCTCCTACCCAGTCCCTTCTTAAAAATGGTGCTGGTTGTCTCTGAGGCAGGGCAATGCCATTTTTTAAGAATCAACCCAGCAGAGCAGGAATGTTTGGGGATTGCTCCTGTCCCATTTGGCTTATCATAGACCAATATATGGGGTACTCTGAGGGGGGAGGGGAGAGGGAGGAGT
Organism: Rhinatrema bivittatum; assembly: GCF_901001135.1. Classification (NCBI taxonomy): domain Eukaryota; kingdom Metazoa; phylum Chordata; class Amphibia; order Gymnophiona; family Rhinatrematidae; genus Rhinatrema; species Rhinatrema bivittatum. Next base: position 562,524,818 of record NC_042615.1, on the reverse strand, counting down.
GAAGGGATAGTGAAAGAGCCAAGAGGACCTCAACCTTTTAATTTTTGTGGTGGCAGTGATGTTTTTATTTGTCAGGAGACAAAGAGCCTGGTCCCTGCATTTTGTTTTGTTCCCTATTTTATTTGGTTTATTTCATTTCAAATAAACAAAATAAAAAACAAAGAAAAATTAACAAAATGAAATGAAAAAAGTGTAAATGCACACCTACAATAAATATCAAGGATCAATCAAAAAATCTAAAAGCTAAGAACAATCAATATCCATTCAAATTTTTATTGTCAAAATATAACTACTTATACAACTCACATACCAAACCCCTAAAAACAGAAATAAAAACAACTGAATAAAATTATAAAAGTAATGATGATAAGCTTCTAATTTCAGGCTTCTAAGCGAGGTTCCTAACATAGGCATCTCTTTTCAGTCAAACTTAGAAACCAAAGTTTTTAGCAGAAAATTTTGCTAAAATTAGGAGCTTAAAAATTAGGGACTAAATGTAGGCCTGTGATTTATTGTAGGAGTCTAAGTTGGATTCCTTATACTGAAAATCAAAGCTAAGCTCCTAACTTTGGACTAGAATAATCATTTTGCTATGAAATATCTTAGTTCCTTGCAAGCGGCCAAATAGTTTGGATATCAACTGTAGGGAAAACCAGTTCTTGCTCATGATAGCGTTGAGACCCTATAATCAATAAACGGTCTAAGAGACCCGTCTTCTTTCCCACAAAGAAGAAACCAGCTCCTGCCAGTGATGAGGATTGTTGAATGAAGCTCTGCTCCAATTTTTCTCTGTTGTAGTCAGTCATGGCCTTGGTTTCAGGAACTGATAGTGAGTAGATTCAGTCTCTAGGAGAAATCTTCCCCGGAAAGAGGTCAATGGCGTAATCATATGACTTATGGGGTGGCAGTGTCTCTACATGTTTCTTGCTAAAGTTGTCAGTGAAGGCGGCATACTGTGAGATACCAGAATGGGCAACTGAGCAATTGTCAATGGTAGTAAGATTAGGATAAGACAATCTTGTTGGCATCTAGGTCCCCATTGTTATGCTCAGGCTTGTGAACCCTTGGGCTGACGGGAGGATGGAATACCTTAGGAGGAAGATCCGAAGGTTCTCCCATTGGGTGGCAAGGCAGGAACAGAAGATGTGACCAGCTGACCCTCGGCTTGAAGACAGAAGTGACTGTGGAGGCAGACGAGGAGTCGAGACGTTTGAAGAGAAGAAGTATGTCTTGGCCACTGGAGGCTCGCGGTCCCCCCAGGAGGAGCCCGTAGGGACCCGGATCGCTGGGACTTAGGTGGACCTTTGAGAGGTCGAGAGTTCGGTGCAAGGGCTGACTGGAGCTTCACCCCTGGAAGTCTGTGGTCCCCCCGGGAGGAGCCCGTAGGGACCCGGGCTGCTGGGACTTAGGCAGGCCCTTGGAGACAACGGTCAAGAAGAGTCCGAGGTCAAGAGCCAGAAGGTCGTCGCTCACCAGTCCGAGGTCACACACCGAGGGATCACCACTTGCCAGTCCGAAGTCACACACCAGAGAATCACTGCTTGCCAATCCGAAGTCAGGAACCAGGAACACCAGACGAAACAGGAACAAGGATCCAAAGCACAAGAACTCACCGAAGCAAGCAGACCTGACTAACCAAGGAAGTTGCCAAGTCAAGGAATGAGCAGAGGAACCTGCCCTTTATACTTCCCCTGCTCAGGCTGATAGAGAACAGCTGAAGCTAGTTAAAGGGATCAGGTCCCTTTAAATCTGTCAAGGAGGCGCGGCCTCGCACCTAAAGATGGCGGCGGCCATCTTGGATTTCCTCTGCGGAGGAAATCGCTGCTGGACGCCGCGAGGGGGGAGCAGGGACGGCTCCCCTTGCGGCAAGCAGCACAGGGACCCGTGCCGGAGTGACGGGCCTCGAATCAGGACTCCCGTGGCAGTTCGCCATCGTGGGCAAGGTAGGGGACCGCGGTCGTGGCCTACCACGGCCGCGGAACACAACACCCATTGTGAGATCTTGAGCATCTGCCAGTCAATGATAGGGTTATATTTAATCAACCAGGGTAGACCCAAGATAATTGGGCTTATGGCTTTAGGGAGGACAAAGAGAGTATTCAGTTTCCAATTTGTAGGGTCAGAGGGATGGTTGTTATAGCCACTTGACTTGGTAGAGGCTCCCTATATACTGAAGAGACTTTTATTGGGGATAATAGAGGGGTCACAGGAAGATTAAACTGGCACACCAAGGCTTCTTCTATGAAATTGCCTATGGCTCCAGAATCTAGGAAGGCTTCTGTGGTAACCTCCATCATGGCGGAGCTGAGGCAGACAGGAACAAGCAGATGTAGAGATAGGGAAGTATGGCCTAGGGCTGCCTCTCTAACCAATCCTAGGTTTGGGAGTTTCACGACTTTTCGGTGCACTGTGTGGCATCGTGCTCTTGGCTGGCACAGTAGAGGCACAGATTGAGGTAAAGATGTTTCAGCTCCTCCTCATTAGTTAGCCTGGACCTCCTCAGCTGCATGGGTTCCTCAGGGGCAGCGGTAGGAGCAGACTCCTTGACCAGAGCCACCATGGATCGTTGGAACCTGGGAACCAATCTCAGATGATAACAGTAGGTATCTCACTCCCTTGCTTGCTCCTGAAAGCAGACATCAATTTTAACTCAGAGCATGATAAGGTCCATTTTCAGCCACTGTGCTGCTTGGCTAGTTAGCTGGATAAACACATCCGGCTAACTTGCAGAGTATATTCAGCAGCGCGGGCAATCTGCTGAATATTCTTGGCTATCCTACAGTTAGTCAGTTATCTCATCCCGCGATGGCCCAATATTACACTAAATCCACAGCATTAATATTACCACCATTTCATTTCTATTAAAGATTCACATTAAGAACATAAGAACATAAGAAATTGCCATGCTGGGTCAGACCAAGGGTCCATCAAGCCCAGCATCCTGTTTCCAACAGAGGCCAAACCAGGCCACAAGAACCTGGCAATTACCCAAACACTAAGAAGATCCCATGCTACTGATACAATTAATAGCAGTGGCTATTCCCTAAGTAAATTTGATTAATAGCCGTTAATGGACTTCTCCTCCAAGAACTTATCTAAACCTTTTTTGAACCCAGCTACACTAACTGCACTAACCACATCCTCTGGCAATAAATTCCAGAACGTTATTAATGAAAGCTTAATAAAAAAAAACAAACTAAATGTTGATATAATATGTGTCCTAGTATCTTTGTTCACACCTATTTGTTTGTAGCTCTTGGTGAATTACATTTATTTATTTATTAATTAATGAACATTTTATATTCTGCCTTTTCCCAAAGTTGATCTCAAGGTGGATAATAAATTATTTTTTCAAATAATGATGTAATGCCTTATACATCATCGTAATTAGCTTGAATTGTGCCCTCTTTTCAACTGGTAACCGGTGAAGGTTCGTTAATAATAGTGTCACACTCACCTGTCTTGGAAGACCAAAACTTAAATGGGCTGCTATATTTTGTGCCACTTACAGGCCCTGTATTCTTTTTTAGGGAGACTCACTAATACAATATTACAGTAGTCAAGCAAAGAGGAAATCAATGCCTGAACCACTAGTCTGAAAACTGACACCTCTAAAAATGATTGTAACCTCCTCAACTGTATGAGTCTAAAACAAGTCCTCTGAACCACTGAAGAGAAGTGAGTATCCATACTAAAAGACTTGTCTAACAACATCCCTAAGTTCCTCACCTTTTGACTTCTTTCAATAACCATACTGCCTATATTCAGATCTAATGGTTCCTTTAGAACATCCTCTCTCCCTATATACATCCAATCCATTTTCCCTGCATTTACAAACAGTTTCTGGGATTCAAACCACCCTAATATCCTCCTGAACCTATCATCTATCCTATTCATCGATTCAGTCATATCTTCACCTACCAGGAACAAACATTGCACATCATCTGCATATATAAACCCAGTAAATCCTTGTTCCTGGATAAATGAACCCAATGTTTGCAAAAAAAAAAAAAAGATTAAACAACAAAGGGGATAAAGGTGATCCCTGTGGCACTCCACATTCCAAGCTAAAAGGTGCAGAAGACATACCCTTCACTTGTACTATGGACATCATCCAAGTAAAAAAAGACAATAACCAGTTCCATCCTGTTTTCCTCAACCCTAACTGCTGCCTTCATCTCTCCAAAAGTAAGCCATGATTTACCATATCAAAAGCATTCAACAAGTCCAACAATATCAAAATCACGGACATACCCTTATCCCTATATCTTAAAATCTCATCTTGTACTGCTGCTATAATCATCTTTTTACCATAATCCCTTTCTAAACCCTGACTGACACCTTTCTAACGCCTTCACTTCTTCCAAAGAACATACAACCCTCTCAATTATTTTGGAATAAAATCCCCCCTCTGCAGGGGGATCGTCTTGGCTTGACCGAGAGCAAAAATAAATACTCTATAGCATTGCTTTGCCTATGTTGTAGGTTTCCTGGCACACCTGCAACAGGGCCCACTATCTCCATTACCTGTTCACACAGAATCATAATCATGCCTCTCCCCTGGTATCATCCTCTTCTTCCCTTCAACATCTCCATCCCCACACTGGCATCAGAAACATCATCACCCAAATACAATCATTATTGACTGACAATCACAAACTATCAAAATATTAATTTTTTTTTTCCAATGAAAAAAATATGTACAAATTATGAACAGAAAGGGGGGGCCAGAATGAGGAGTCCCTGGGGGACGAGGAGGAGCGTTATCAACGAAGCGATGGTGACCAGTTTGGTGGGGCCTGGGCCATAGCAATGAGCGAATGAGCTCCAGTGATTACTCGGAGCAGCTCGATCACTTGCTCCTGGCCGTGCCTCAGGTCTGCCAAGTTGGGTGCTATTTGCACCCTGAGCCCTTCCATGGAGTCCAGACTCTGGCTCAAATGGACCTACAGAGCCAGCACAGCATCCAAGTGTGCCATGATGGGAGAAAGCATGCCATTCTCCCATGGTCCTTCCTCAGGTGGATCCTGGAGCCGTTGAGCGGAGATACTGGGTTGTCCGGAGAGCTCATTGTTATCAATGACGACAACCTTCTCGGCCTCCAGGGACACGGAAGTGAGATAAAAAGTAGCACCTTTTGCCTCCTGAGGTGCTGGAGGTGTTGGTGCTTCCTGCTGTGGCTTTGCCATGGGAGATGCTGGTGGTAGTGGTGGTGGTATACCTGCCGACTGTCCACCTTCCTCTTCATCGGTAGATGTGCTGCTGGTATCTGAAATGATAAATATCAAAGCGTAACAAATAGCATGGAGAAGAAGTGATAGTAAAGGTAGGTCATTGCGGATTTAGTAGTCAAGCTTTATCATTTGAGGACTACAGATACAGGCAAACTCATTTGCATGTACAATTAACAATGGTGTTCACTGCACTTTACATTAAAAACATAAGTTAAGTAAAAGGAGTCATCGCATGCAACATGCGATCAACAATTACAATTTTGCCCTTTACCTTATTGGCATCCCTCTGTAACTTGCTGCACGTGTTGAGTTTTCAGAGAAACCTACACAAATCGTAAATTTAAACTTTTTAATGTACACAAATGACACCTGATATTTGGAAATGAAGTAGTGTTCAACACATATGCATTAGTATTAATTAGTTGGATAGGCTAAGGTTTTTTTTGGTTGAACACTGTATTCATGAATCCAAATATACTCACCATCCGGTGGGCCACACCGGGTGCGGACGGCCTGGAGCCATTCCCACTCCTCGCGCCTGAGCTTCCAGGCCCTCTTCTTCAATGTTTCTACCTGGTGGGTACAATTACAAAAGAAATATTGGTACCTGAACTTTCGACTGTTGTACAAAGGGTGCTGGATTGACACAGTATGAGATTTCATATATTTTATGCCCAAGAAATCCAACAAGTAGAATTGTAAAACAACATTTTGAATATTTCCTATTTTTTCTTTTCAGCTATTGCCATGTAGCTTTTAGTAGACATGCTCCATCAAGAAATGTTCCATTGTTTTGTATATAGTACATAGCAAACTTTCTAAATAAAAAATAAAAATATTTATCACTTTTAATATGGCTACTCTTGTTTAATCAAGGAACTGCCCAAAATAGTAAAAGATACCCTTATTTAATTGGGAAGCTGCCAAAAATAGTCATTGATGCTCATCTGCCTGGACATAGCTACAAAACTATTTCTAGGCACTTCAGGTCTCATCCATTGTACTGTGAGACAATCCAAAATTTGAAACATGCCAACATAACAAAATAAGTGGTTGTAGAGCTCCAACACAAATTTCTTTTCTTGTGGAAAAATTTAAATGAGAGCTTGCATAAGAGCGACATCTTCTTTGTTCTCATTGAAATACAAATTCTTTTTGGAAATAAATCTGGTAAAATGTTGGCTAATTTAATGAGGGAGGGAACGGAAATCCATTTTTGTCTCCGGGGTAGTGATGGGAAACTGGCCACTTCCATTAATGATATTGGTGCTATTTTTCTGAACTATTATCATTAATTATACCCTGCGGAGAAGGACCTCTCTGCTAGAGCCCAGCTTATGGAGAAAATCTCCTTACCAACTCTGGACAGGCTAAATATGCCCTTTAGGGTAGAAGAAATAGCTTCAGTGGTTAAAGACATCTTTTTTTAATAAAGCACTGAACCCAGTTGCGTTACCGAGTCTGAAGTCTCTGTCTCATGCCATGGTGGTCAAGGAGGAGATGCTCCGTATGGCAAATATAATTATGCTTCCTAAGCCTGGCAGAAATTCTCATGATATAAATCACAACAAATTGGCCCTAACACATGAGCCATCAACTTATTGATTGGTTTTTTTGTTAAATGTCGATATTAAAATTTATGCTAAGCTTTTGGCCAATCGCTTGCCAGTTATTCTTCCCTCCTTGGTCTCACCAAGACAGACTGGGTTTGTGAAAGGATGGTGTTCTTGTATCAACATTCACCATATTTCCCTTTTACTTGAACTTTGCAAATGCTGCCATTTTACTGACCTTGTCCTGGTGGGGTTTGATGCCAAAAAGGCCTTTGACCGGGTTTCGTGGTCTTTTTTGAAATTTGTTTTAGATAAAATAGGGTTTTCGGGTTTTTTCTCCCAGGCTATTCAGGTCTTATATGCTAATCCAGGGGCTTGTATTTGGGTTACTAATAGTCTCTCTCCTTCTTTTCCTCTGTCCAGGGGTACCCATCAAGGCTGCCCCTTGTCCCCTCTATTGTTCATCTTGTTGATTGAGCCCTTGGTACATGCCCTTCATGACCTCCTCCAGACTTATACAGTGTTTAGTAATTTTTCTTTTATGAGTATATTCTTATTCACAGATGACATTCTACTTTTTATCCTTTAGGTGAGATGACTTCTTCCTCAAATTTTGGGAATTTTTTTAAAATCTGGTTCTTTTTCAGGCTTCAAATTAAATTTGGACAAGTCCAAGGTACTAGATATTATGGGGCATTTACGAGATTCATGGCCAGATCTCCTTTTGCGCTGGGTGGTGGATTCGCTTAAATATCTGAGCGTCCTATTCATAGGGATTCTGATAAATGTTACCAGGTTAACATTCCACCGTTACTAAGGGATATTCGTAAATGCACTCTGAGATGGATGAAACTTCCTTTATCATTCATGGGCAGGATAGCATTGTTCAAGATATCTCTTCTCCCTAACTTACTCTATCTGTTACAAATGATACCTCTCCTTCTCACTTCCTTAGACCTGAAGGGGTTTTGTATTGTCTGTACCAGGTTTATCTGGGGGGAGCATAAAGTGAAGGTGCCCTCTCTGGAAAGGGGCTGGGATTTTCCTAATTTACAGTATTATAATTTGGCATGTGCTTTGAAGGCCTTAAGAGAGTGGCTTCTGAGTAGTCATGTTTCGCAGATGTACCTGTGGAGCAATGTGTTGCTTCATCTCATGATTTGCAGTTTCTGCTTCACGCGAGTTTGAAAGACCTTCCTTTTCATTTATCCCATAATATATTGGTGAAGTACATGCAGTTTGGCTGGAAATCTGTGAGATGGGGGATGTCACTCTCTTGGAAGACTTCTCCTTGGTTACCCTTATGTGGTAATCCATGATTTTTGCCCGGGAAGGATTGTAACTTTTTTGTGCAGTTGACGTGTGCAGGTCATAGCGCATTTCATGCCAGCAAATTAATTCATTCCCATGATGCCAAGAGTTATTTGGCTTTGAGTCCCAAGTTTTTCACTATTTTCAACTTGCAAATTTTATTGCCAAAAATATTGGACCTAGTCGACCTGCTTACTTTTTGGGCCCATTTCAAAGACTTTTGTCTTTATTTCAGGGAAGGAAGCAATCCTTGGCAGATTTGTACAAATTTCTGCACTACAAAATGTTTGTGGTGCTGGTGAAGTTATGGAATTTGGATTTGGGATTGGAGCTTGATAATGATGATATTTTGTATGGAATAGCTGATTTTTACAAAGCTATTCCATCGGTTGGGTTGTGGGAGCAGTATTTATCGATGATTCATTAGTTAATTATCTTTCCCAATAGGGCATATCAGATGAAACTTATTTCTTCTCCACAGTGTCTTAAATGCTCTTGGGCTAACACATCCTTGAGTCATGGCCTCTAGGAGTGCCCCCCGATTTATAGTTTCTGGGAATCTGTGCTGCAATATTTGTCTAAATTACTGGGGAGTACGGTTCCTGTGAGTGCTTCTATTTGTGTTTTGGGAATTCTCATGGATGAAGTGGGGCGTAGTACTTCTGCTTGTATACTTTTGAGCAAGGGAACTTGCATTGCTCAGAAATGCATTTTATATAAGTGGATTCAGAGTGATGCTCCACTATTTGATTACTGGTTTGCAGAAATGTTAGATGTTTTGAATCTGAAATATAGGTCCTGGACCACGATGTTGCAGGGCAGGAAAGCTGCCTTCCCTAGAATCTAGGAGCCATTTATTAAGCAACTTCCAGTCATTTTGCAGAGGAGGTATTTGCCTGCTCTGCCAGTACGTGATTCTCTGTAATCTGCTAGTTGATACACTACTGTTTTTATTCAGGGATGTTTCCTGTGTATTACTTTCTGCAGCTCCAGGATGTTGGGGGGGGAGGGGATATTTAGGGTTTGGTTTAGCATATTGAGGCTGTTGTCCGCTATCGCATTGTGTTACTGTATATTCTGTTCTTTTTGTCTTTTAAAATTCAGTAAAGACATTTACACAAAATAAGCGGTCATCCTTTCAAGATCATCCCAAGAGCTACCCAGAAAATCATCCCAAAAGAACCCCAGACTAACATCTAAAAATCTGCAGGCCTCTCTCACAGTAGCTTATCTGAGGGGTCATGCATAAAACATTAAAAAAAAACTGAAGGGGAATCACCCAGTCCAACCTACCTCCCTTGGGAAGCTGGCCTGGGCATTAAATGTAGCCCTGAGCCCCAGCCAGGCCCGATCGGCCCGTTCCTGGTTCTGCCAGCACCCAGGCTGAAAATATAGGAGTTGCTCATCCTGGATTATAAATTGTGCCAGCCTCTGAAAAGTTGGACAGTCTGCCCCATGGCATTGTGCTGTAGGCCCTACACAGACATCCTAGATCATGCGCAGAAGACCTCGTCCGTTTGGATGTCCATTTTCTGTATCACGCCCAGGATTTAAGTATCCATCACAAGGATGCCGAAGGCCTGGATGTAGCTGCGAGATGGACACCCAAAACCCGCAACTGTGACGTCCGGGCTGCGGAGGATGGACATCCTAGATCATGCACAGAAGACCTCACCCATTTGGACATCCATTTTCTGTGTCATGCCCAGGATTTAAGCAGCCATCACAAGGACACCTAAGGCCTGGACGTAGCTGCGAGATGGGTGCACAAACTCCACGTATTGCCGACACCCAGGGCTTGGGTGTCCACTATGGACCTGCTACCAGCGCCCAAATCTTGGACGTCTTGCAAAGGCACTTGACACCTTTTATTTTTATTATATTTATTTTATTACTTTGTTTAATGGTAATTCAAAATACATTCAAAATACAGCTGGATAACACTGAGCAGACATAAATACCACTTTAGGCCATCATGAAACATTAATCACCAGCTTTGCATAGTACAATTTTAAATTTCATTTTTTATATCCCAAGATGGTTTTTTGGTTATAAAGTTGATGACTTTTAATTTAATTTTGTTATTTGGTACTACGGCCTGGGTGACATTTTTCATCAAGTGTCCCACCACACTTCTGGTTTTCATGCATGGTGAAAGGCCAAAAGGAGAGGGATGCCAATGCCTGGGGCTTATGAGAGGGTAAGGGAATGGACATAGGGATCACACCTACATTTAGCCTGAGAACATAGTCCATTATTGAAATTCAAGTGAATTTATTTATAGAATTACAAAAAAATGGACAAAAACATCAACAAAATGTTGGGTTCCTGGTCCATCCATTGGCCTCCGATTACAGCTCCTGAAATAAAACACAAAACAGTATTTAGAGTTTCACTGGCTAGTGATGCAAGTTGACAGCAGGGCAATGGGGGGAGGGGGAACACACACCAGCAATGGGAGTTGCTGTTAGCTTGTGCGATGGATGCCTACACTTGCGAGGAAGTTAAGGACATAAGGGATCATATATACATAAATCCACAGGACTGACTCCATTAAAGTTATTTAAATAATTAACTGCTAAAACTGTTTGATCAATTAATTCACTAGATCAATTTTTTTTACAGCTATTACAAGATCAATATATTCAAAAGTGGAAAGGGAATATTGGTATCATAGTTAACAACTTACATGAGAAATCATCATTGATGATCCTTCAGCGAACTTCTGAGTCTCTCACGTTGTTGTCCGCCTCAGCTGCTGGTTCTACAGGTGGATCTGGTGGCAAATGTTCTGTAACCTCCACTTCTATCCCAAAGCGCAAAGCAATGTTATGGAGCAGGCCATAACAATGCTTGCGACCTTTTCCGCACTGTAGTGCAGGGCACCACCAATCTGGTCCAAACATCTGAATCGGCTTTCAGCACGCCAGATGTATGCTCAATTACATTCTGTGTGCTGGTGTGTGCCCCGTTGTAATGCATTTTGGCTGCTATGCGCAGGGACAGGAGTAGAGTTAGTAGCCATGGCTTACAGCCATAGCTGCCATCACCTATAAAAGGGGAAATAAATATTGCTTTAACAAACACAGACACGAATCCATACGTGGTCCAGAAATACTTTCATTAAATAATCAGTATACAACAACATACATCTTTTCCCACAATGGGCCCTGCATGCCTCTGTCCACATATCTGTCTATAACCCCAGCCCAAAGCAAATGTTACTTACCAAGCAGCCAGTCATCACCATATCTTCCCCGTGGGAAATGGGTTCCAAGCGATGAATGGCCAAGAATGTAGGAATCATGGCAGCTTCTGAAAACCTTGACACTATATTCAGTATTCAAATGTGTGCATCACAGTCAACCGGTACATTCATGGAATGGAATTGCTTGCGGTTGTGGAATGCATTCTCATGTTCCCACTTCAGGGTCAATGCAATATGTGTGCAGTCTATTGCACCCAACACATAAGGCATCCCAGCTATTTGGAAGAAACTATGCCGGATCTCCTGAAGTTGGGTTGAATCCTCAGGATAGTAGATCTATCACTTCATTCGCTTCATCACTGCCCTCAAGACTTGTCCTAAGTGATTAGAAACAGAGGACTGAGCCATCCTGAAAGCGATGCCAACAATATTGTTGGAAACTTCCAGTGGCAAAAAACTTCAAAGCACAGAGAAGTTTCATCCCAACCCAGGCATGGTTGCAATTGGGCAGCAGGGGTCAAGATCACTGCACAGGTACTCATAAAGGGTAAAAATTGCCTGAGAGCTGAGCCAGTATCTTCTCACTACATTTGTCTTGTGCAATCCAAGGAGGGTTGTCCTTGGCCAAATAATACGATGAAGGCAGGGTTTATGGATGGCTCCGGGCTGTACCTAAGAACAAACAAATAAAAAGGAATGTAACAACATAAGACATGCCATACTTTGTTAGACCAAGGGCCCATCAAGCCCAGAATCCAGTGTTCAACAGTGGCCAAGCTAAATCACCATCACTTCATAATTAAAGATAACCAGTTAAGAATAGCAACCATTCACTAATCCATGTAAATGTAACTTTCCCCAACTGACTCCTACAAACCTGAACACAGGGAAGCAATGGAAGGACAAAGAAATAGGCCACAAGTGAACAGTATAAACAAGAAAACCAACATTTAATGGAAGGATGTGCATTATTTGTATGTCCATGTGCAAACCATGGGTGCTGGCACTCCAGGCCTGGACGTTCAGGACTTGGGTGCACGAGTACATGCGTGTTACGGTCACCCGGGTCCCGCTCCAGGCCTGGACATCCAGGACTTGGGTGCCCGAGCACATGTTTGTTATGGTCGCCTGGGTCCGGCGCAGGGCCTGAACATCCAGGACCTGGGCATCTGTTCGTCAATTGACAGGTATCCCAAGTTTACTGGAGATATTTGCTTACCTGTGCCTGTTGTCTTACATTCTCCAGATTGTTTGCTTGAATAATCGCTCTCCTTTGCCTTATTCTCGCTTGCATTCGCAAGAGAAAAGTGACAAGGGCAAGAAAATGAATATAATCCATTGCTGAAATGCTAGAAATTGCACAGAAACCTTACAGGAAAGTCAGCTACCATCAGCACTGCCACAATAACACCGAGCTAGATATGGCGCAAAAAGGTACTCTTAAAAGAACTCGTTATGGACGCATTTGTTTTGGGCGCGTGTTACTACATGGGGAGTAATAGTTAATTGGCTCATTTAAATGAAATTTAAATGTGACAGGCGCTATTCGCTATGAGCTGGTTTACACACACATTATGGACACTCTGATCCCTGTTTAGCATTGGACACACGTTTAGCATGTCCAAAACGTGCGTCCAAGGCGCATATAGGGGCATGTTGGTCATAGCGCTCAATATGGCATCGGCCCTAAAGTGTAGCTATACTTCTGACAAAAACAAGGTTCATCTCTAAAGGATAACATTCAAGACCCTGTCATACAGAAACTTTTTTCAAGGGTATGGAATAGAAGATAGCCTTTGGAGAACAGTGCCTGCAGTGTAATTTGTATTACACTGAACAATTTAAATTAACCAGAAATAACCTTATTCTGGGATTAAGATACTTGAGTATGCAGAAGAATAATAAGAGCACCTTCACATCTAAATGACTACATACCCCCTGAGGGTGGTGTTTTGTTACAATCATACCGCACCCCCTCACATCTTCTTGCTTAAAAATGGTATTGCCAACATTCCAAAATACCGTGCCCAAAAAGCATGCCGATAAGGCAATTCCAGCAAGTTAGACTGGGCTGTCAGCTGAAAGCCAAACAAAATCCCCCTTCTTAAACTTGAAAGAGAAATAATCCAAGATAAAAAAGCTTTATCTGAGAGCACATCTATTTGGAAATGCCTCTGGCTTTAGCTGTGTGGTATTTCATGTTTTCATAAAGCATGATCCTGACACTTCAGCTGTAGGGTTGTGCTGTAAGCATTTGCCTGTTTTTGGCATGCCAGTCGAACACCACAATCCCCAACATCTTTAACTAGTAGAGCACAGGGCTGGGAAGGGGAGCAGTCTGGAACACTAGAAGCCACTAGAGAGCTGGGTTAGAATGCCTGCAAAGACCACAAATTAGTATACAAAACTCATGTTTTTCATTATGGTCTGTAATTATGCTGGTCTCTAACATTCTATTGGCTTTTCAGACCTATATTAAAACTCATCCATCCTTTTTTTGTTGTTATATTAGTTAACATTTTTTTCCAGTTTTAGAAAAAGGTTTATTTGATATATAGCATTTTGACATCCTTCCCAAAGAACAATTCAATATAAAAATAATTTCAAATGGAAAAAAATTGCAAAACAAACAGCAATGCTCACATCCTAAGTATACCTCCTAGGCTAGGGTTACCAGACATCCCTGGCTTCCAAGACTATCCCTGAATTCTGAGCCTTTTCCCTGCTTCTTTACCACAATTTGACCAGTAGAAACTTGAATCTACCATGCCTGTGTTCGTCCAAATTCATCTGTTCAAGGTTCTGCCTCCACCCATACTATCCTATTCCCAGCTGGGCACATGTGTGACTGCCAGGAGTGTCCTTCCCCTGCCGGATCCCTGGGAAGAAGCCCGGTTGCGGAGCATCACTGGAAGGTGAAACAGAGCTTCTTCTCCCATGCAAAAAAGAAGCACTCCTGGAAAGCTCAACCCTGTCCTGGGGACCCCCCCAGCCAGTCGGGTTTTCAGGATATCCACAATGAATATGCATGAGAGAAAATTTGCATGTTATGGAGGCAGTGCATGCAAATTTTCTCTCATGCATATTCATTGTGGATATCCTGAAAACCCGACTGGCTGGGGGGATCCCCAGGACAGGATTGAGAACCACTGCTCTAGAGGATAGAAGCTAGAAATTGCTCTTTTCAACCCCCAGAGAAGTAACTACAACTCCCAAGCATTGTGGATATGCCATGTAGGCAAGGAAGAATGTAAGGCCCTAGTCTCCTCTCTGCTATACCCAACTGGAGCCGTTAAGAATTGCCAGCATGAGGGACTAAGCCTAGTGGATGGAAGGAGTGACAAAGGAAGGATGAATGAACAGGAGAGAGAGAGGGGAGGGCAGCAGGGAATGTAATAGGAATATGTATACCCCCCCAAAAAAAAGAGGAAAAATGGCTTACCTGGGGCCTGGCTGCAAGTCCCAGGAGAACTGGAAAGCAGGCTTGATGAAGTGGGGAGCAGTTAGGGATTAGTAGCGCTGCTCGACATTTCAAACAGCTCAGAATACATAAAAGGAAAGCTGTTACCCAGGGAGCACAGATGGCTTGGGTGCCATCAGCCCAGTGACATCAGCAGCAGGGGATAGTAAAACCTTTTTTCTTTTTTCTACAGAGAGAGAGAGAGAGTTTAGAATTTGGAGAGAGCTGAGCTGCAGTGCCACAGAGAGGGAGCGAGGTGCCGGTGCCTCACTTCCAAAGTGAAAACAAGGTGCTCAAAACACCGGCAGAAACAATAGGATACACAACAGAATGGACAGGGATGTGTTTGAATAGTTCCCAATTATTTAAGAAGCGGCAAAGCTAAGGTTTAGTGTAGGTAAATGTAATTGTAAAGATAACTGACCCATGGTAAATCGGTATCAGCACTGATAGTTCAGATGAACGAAAAGGGTAAATATTAATGGGGATTGCTTATGTGAGAGAGTGAACATTCCCGGAAGAAAATGCATGAGACTCCCAGAAACTCTTCTTCCAAGGGAAAGCATTAAGTGGAAATCTTCGCTCAGAGTCGTTGGGTGAAATCAACACTGGAAAACTTTCTATTGGTTCTGGAGAAAACCTGAGACAGGAATTTCTCTGGCAAAAGGGCTCAGGAGAGAAAATGAACTGAGAAAAGAGATTAAACTTCCCACCTGCAAAGACAGTGAGTACTAACCAGTGAGTTTTTAAAAAGAGAATAGAGTAAAAACTGAAATACTCTCTGCACCCAAATAAAAGAGGAAAGTGGAAGATATTTTCTCAGAGAAATAGTGTGAAAGAAGGGGAACATAAGTAACTGAGGGAGTTATTTTCCAAGCTGCGTTATGGGCTTTTCGCGTGCGTTAAGGTGTTTTTCGCATGCGAAAAACTCCATAATGCATGGTGCGATGCTAATTTAGAAAAGGGGTGGAGTTTAGGGTGGGATTTCTGGCCAGGTGGGCTGGCTTCGCAAGTTGTGAACCCATATCGCACAGTTTTAATGTGGCTAATAAACACTTTGTGATGTTTTCGCTCATAGCATTGTTAGTCTTTTAAGCTACTTGCCACCACGGGGGGGGGGGGGGGGGGGGGGGGGGGGGGATGAGGAGAGAGAGAGAGAGCACCTAGCCATAATGCCCACATACTAGGTAGGTATTTATACCTCTATATGAGGCCCACCTAGTTACTAGCGCGCAAGGCCGGTTACGTGCGTACGGTTATTTCTTTGGGCTTGCAAGATGGGGAAATTTTGCCTAGGAAAGCTCAGCTCAGTTTTCTTTCAAGTTATGTCCCCTTGTGAGTGCAAAATGTAATCCTCTATCTTTAAATGCTGGATTTAATGAAAGAACTGAGTGCCGCTTTTCTAGATGAAATGTCCTCAGTTAAAGCTGGTCAGGAAGAATAGCTTATGACTGATTTGCTTTTCTAGCACTGTTAAAGTAAGCAGACTTGAGATTTTTAATTTTTAATTATAATTGATAAAATCTGCAAAAGGATAGTCAAAGTTCAGTCTGAATCTTTCCTCTGGTAAACCAGTGGACACATATGGTATTAGTTCAGGGATTTCTGCTCTAAGTGACTGAACAGGCAGAGATCCAGGCCAGAAAAGAGAAGAAAGGAGAGAAAATGTTTTTCTGACTGGCTCTAAGACTTGCCCAGAACAGGAACTTATGCTAAGAAATTCTGGCCTAAGCAGAAAAAAGGGAGAGATAACATT
The DNA here is from genome assembly GCF_901001135.1 of Rhinatrema bivittatum. Lineage (NCBI taxonomy): Eukaryota > Metazoa > Chordata > Amphibia > Gymnophiona > Rhinatrematidae > Rhinatrema > Rhinatrema bivittatum. The sequence continues at coordinate 562,508,296 of NC_042615.1, read as the reverse complement.
TTTTTCTGGAAGTTGGTTACAGCTGCTGCCATGGGGTAAAATACAGCAGGCCAAGGGAGGTAGCCCACCTGAATAGACAGAAGAAAAAAAGTCAGTCAGAACCCAAAAAGCTAAGATTTTGCTTTTTCTTTTTTAAAAAAAAAGTGAGGAACAGTAGCAAAGCCTCTGTAGTTCCAAGGTTTATTAACTAACTTGGAGCAACTAATGCGGACCCTTGCTGAAGGGCAACAAGAGCTACAGAAAATGGTTCAAATTGTACATAAACATTTTAAGCAGTTAGCTCAAGCAATACAAGCCACTACAACATGTACAACTCAGTTTCTTCCGGTATTATTTAAAATGAAAGGAGGAAAAGGCCCAGGCATCTTCCTAAATAATTTTGAGAGAATCACCCACCTGGCTGGCTACCTGGTGAATCTGCTTATAGACAAAAGCCATGTTACAAGCGTGGCCTTCGGCTACTGTTATGAACCGAGGGCTTCGGGGCCTTCAGATACTGTTGCGAGCGCGGAGGCACGGTCATTTCTGAAACAGGTGATGTGAGCTCTTGGACCATGGCATGACTCAGGGAGGAGCCCCATGACACACCGCGGGAGGTGAGCTGGTGCGAGCATGGGTAACAAGGAGCAAAACAAGGCTGGAGCGAAGACAAGGAGATGAGGGTCTGACCCTCTACCGGACCTGCACACCCCAGGATGACCAACAACGCAATGTTGATCAATGAACAGTTCTCCGACCGTTCCAAGCCCTTTCGGACCTGCCGCTGGGTAATGGCAAAAGGCGGCAGGCCGGACAGAGGATGAGGGCAGATGGAGTCCTTGGAACATGGAAGACTTTGGACGAAGACTCAGGCGAGGACACTGTAGACGAAGACTCAGGCAAGGACACTGTAGATGAAGGCAAAGGATCAAGACACTGAAGACTAGGATCAAGGCACTGTAGGTGAAGGAACAAAGTGTTGGGTCGAGACTGCGATGCAGCGCGCCCTACACAGTCCACCCGCGGGACTGGTCGCGGACCACGCTGAAGTGGAGCAGGTTTGAACAGAGTCTTTGGCATGGATGGACGCAAATGCAAGGAACTCCGAAGACCGGGACAAGATTCAAGCACAGGATTCAAGATTCTCAAGGATTCAAAGACAACTCAGGATTCAAGCAGAAGTCTTCCGGAGGCTTGCACTTTGCAGGAGAAGATGGCCTTGTACCGTGAGGTGCCCTACACAGCCCGCCCGTGGGCTGGTCACGGACCATGACAATGGCATGCCAGGAAGGTGGACATCAATAAACCAAGGCATGGAGGCAGAGGTGAAGGCAAAGGCGACAGGAAGGACATCGGACATCAGGAGGTACAAGCGAAGGACATCAGGAACACAAAGACATCTGGCAGCATGGACAAAGGACATCAGGAACCTGAAGACATCTGGAGGCATGGATGAAGGGCATCAGGAACATGAAGACAACTGGAGGCATGGACGAAGGACATCAGGAACATGAAGACGAAGCCGTCAAAGCAGGAGAAGGCCACGGAGGACCTGGACCGAAGAGAAGACACAGACGACTGTAGAACCCGATCCGAAGGCCAGGAGTGACTGAAGATGAGGTCCTTAAATAGGGCTGAAGCAGGAAGTTGTCATCAGGTGGGGCCCGGGGCATATCCAGCCGCAAGCCCTTTAAATGTAGTGAAAAGGCGTGCGCCAGCGCCTAGAGAAGGAAGCAAGAAGAGGAAGCACCTTGGACAGCGGTACCCAGCCGCATGGAGGAACAGGGCCTTGCAGCGGCACACTGCCGCAAAGAAGATGGAGGAAAGACGCAGGCAAAAACTAGGACGACCCCCCCGCCGTCCAGGGAGGACCCCGACGACAGCATCAGCAGCTCCATGCCGCGGAGACAGGCCACCAGCGGTTCCAGGCCACACGAGGAGCTGGAGGGCATCGGCAGCAGCGGCCCTAGGCCGCGTTGGAGGTCAGCTGCACGGCGGTTCAGGCCGTGACTGCCGCGAGATAGCTCCAGCACTGGTGGCTACAGAAGAAGGTGAGAGGCCTGCTCGCGGAGAGTAGCTCCGTGGGCAGGAATCGTAACAAGCCAAGTGGCTTTCCAAGATGGAAGAGCCAGCTATTCAGACATCAAAGTCACTATTCTGGAAAGGATGGCTTATACTATGAAGACCTACTGGCAATAGTTCTGGCATGGCACCCTACAGCCTGGAGAAAGTCCAAGGAACCTTTTTCATTGGCTAAAGGATACTGGATAGAAGCAGCTATAGATGGGGGTGAAAACAAACCTTGAAATAGCCAACCAGGATCTCCTGGAGCAGTTCCTGGATGAGCTGGACCAGCCCATGTGGAATTGAGTGTGTCAACAGAACTCAACCTGGAGAAAGAATTGGAAGTGGCGGACACCTTTCATCAAGCCCATTTCATGCCAGAACTAATATGAAGCTTGAAAGGGAACCCCTACAGGATCACCAACATGGCAATGAGAGTACAAGATACCAACAATGGTCCTCAGAGTAGGACCGCTCTGGTTCTCTACTCCATCCAGAGACCCTGGTCTGCATACTTGCTTTAATTTTTGAAAGAGAAGTCATTTGGCCAGAGACTGTCTCTATGAAGGGGGAGAAGCTTTGGCGTAAACCTGGTAACCCAGTCAGGACTAAAGTTTAAGGTTCACACTAGCAAAGAAAACTTCTGGAGGGAGCACAACCACTGAGGCTGAAGGAAAAAGGAGTGCCAAGGTTCCAGTACAAAGAAGTAGCAAAGGGGCAGGTATTTTCTCTTTGTGCTCACTTTGTGCAGAGAACAGGCATTAAAAGGAGTTTTTCCCCATGATAAATAAGAAAATGAAGAACCCTTTATAGAAAGCATTGAAGTAAAAGTGGAACAGGCCCCGCAGGCGTGCTCCTATTATGTGGGAAAGACCATGCTATTGAGGATTGTCCATGGCTTGAGGATATAGAGTGGGAACACAATTTAGCAAAGTTTCACAAGTAAGAGCACAATCGACCAAAACTCCACAGCTGTAACTTCAATAATATTTCTTGTTTGGGACTTAAAGAACTTGTAATCCCAGTTGAGTTGGATGAAGTACCTACTCAAACTCAACTAGATTCAGGGTGAAGAAAGAGTATTATTAGTAAAGAGCTACCTCAGGGGAAGTATATCAATTACAGGAAGAAGCCAACACTCTCTTGCATACATGGTAACCAGCAAAAGTACCCAACCAGTCAGATCCTATTGATGACTAGGGATGGGCATTCGGAAAAAACAAAATAGGAAATGAGATGAAATTTAATTTTGTTCTCAAAGCAAAATGATTGAGAATCTGATGAAAAACTGCCCAGGCCTCGGAGGTCTTCTGTCTTCTTTCTTTTTTCTTCTTCAATGAAATGACATTGTCCGCTTGGGAGGTGCTGGAGTTAATTAATTCACGCGCATCCTCCCCAATGGAAGGCACCAGTTTGATGTATAGCAGCACAATTAGGCTGGCAAGGGATTATTAACAATACCGTCTCCTAAATTGGCCCACTTAAACTCAGTAAGAGAGAGAGCACTATCCCTAGCAGAACCAGGGTTATGGAATGCCCTACCACCCGACTTGAGGCTAGAAGCAAACTCGCAGACATTTAAAAAGAAATTGAAATCATGGCTATTCCAGCAAGCATTTACATGATGATGATATATATTTTGTTCTTATGATTATCTTCGTTTAGTTTAGTTTGTAATTGAATGTCTCTCTTTTTGTTTAATATGCTTCCTGTTATGCCTTTTGCTCAATTGTTAAATGTATTCCAGGTTGAACCTTGTAAACAGTTATCATGGCTTTACCGAATGACGGTATATAAAACTCAACAAATAAATAAATAAATAAATAAACTTGGTTTAAAAATGTTTTTTATTATGATCTAATGATTTTGTTTTCTTTTAGATATTTTATTTACAATGCTTGTTTATTTAATTTTTATCACCTTCATTTTATGTGTATTTTATCTGTTATTATTTGATTACATGATGTAAACCAGTATGAAGCTACCACAAATATCGGTATATAAAAATAAATAAATAATGACAATAGTTAACTCCCGCACCTCTTGAGCAGATGGCCTCATTTCTTCAAAGAAAAAGAAGAATGAAGACAGAAGACCTCTGAGGCCTGGGAACCTGGGCCTCGGGCCTGGGTCTGGGTTGAGGCCCTGGCATCAGGAACCAGTCTCTGGACCATACCATAATGTCAGGCCTGGGCCCCAGCTTAGGTTGAGGCCCAGGTGTCAGTACCCAGCCTCTGGACTGGGCTGTTGCATTGGACCTGGGTCCAGGCCGAGGTTCTGGCATCAGTCCCTGGTCTTTGGACCATGCCACAATGTCTGGATCCCTGCCTAGGCTTAGACCCAGGTGTTGGGACTCAGACTCTGGGTCAGGTCCCAGTGTCAGGCCTAGGTCTAGGCCAAGGACCAACCATTAAGGCCCAGTCTCCAGTTCAGGCCCTAGCATCAGGTCTAGGTCCGGGCTGAGGACCGGGCATTGGGACCCGGTCTCTGGACCAGGCCCCAGCCTAGGTAGAGGCCCAGGTGTTGGGTCCAGGCCTCAAAGCCTGGGCCTTGCTTAGGGCCTAGGCCAAAGACCCAGCAACCCTACCATGGTCTAGGCCTTCGCAAGGCTGAGGTTTTGGTCTGGGTCTAGATGTCATAACTGGTCCCAACACCTAGGCCCAGGCTGAAACCTTGGCCTTGCGTAGACCTAGGTTGCTGCAACCTTGGCCTAGGCCATTACACAATGCCCAGGCTTCAACCTGGGCCTAGGCCTCAGCATCAGATCCCCCTTGGACTGAGTAAGTGGGGGCTGGGGAGTATCCTGGCCCTGGCATTTTTTCAGATGGGACAGATGGGTGAGGAGCATGGGAGGCTCCATTTCTTCTTTTTTTTTTTTATGTTTATTTTGGGCTTTTTTAACTAAATAAATGAAATACACTTTAAATGAAATGAAATTTGTATGAAATGAAACCCCCAAAAACAAAACAAAAAAACGAAACAAATGTTTTTCTTCTTTCCACCCTTCTTTCCCACCTTAGTGGGCAAATCTATATATGTTATGGTGTCTCTGATTAAGGAACACCACCCCAGAAGCAGCACAGACCTGCAAGGCAGGACATTGGACTTGGCAGACTCCAATCTTCTGCCTAGCTTGTCCTATCCCCCACAGGTTGGATCCTTGGGTTCTGGGGGCCAATAGGGCTTGACTGTGGTGGCAGTACATCATGGTGAGTCAGTACTATTAGAACAAGACTGGACAAGCTGAGCAAGCTGGAGCAAGGCTGATCAAGTTGGATAAACTGGAGCAAGGCTGGACACAGACCCTGGCTGGAAGCTTAGACACGAAGTGCAGGTAGGACTTGGACATGGAGTGCAGGCAGGGATACAAGGCTTGGTACAGGCTGGGCAAGGCAAGGCTTGAACTGTGGACAGAGACAGGATGGAGCAGGGCTGGAATGGATACTGGGGCTGAACACAGAACAAGGAATGGGGCTGAGGGCACACAGCAACAAGGCAGAGTACTGAGCATAGACAGACAGACATAGGCAAGGCAGAATACAGATCAGGGACTGGAACTAGATACAGGCTGAGCAAGACAAGGCACTGACAAAATAGGGACTTAGTACCAGGAATAGGACTGGTCTGGGCATGGCAAGACCAAACAGAGACAGGACTGAACAAGGCAGACTAGGACAGGACTGGACAAGGACAAGACAACACAAAATAAGGAACACAGAAGCTCAAAGGCAGAGAGGCTGAATGCCCCTTAGGCCCAAAGGCCTCTAGATATAGAGAGTCCTGAATAGGCCAAAAGGCAGGGCACTAGAGTAGAGCAGGCCCAAAAGTCCTTTGTGGAATTTAAACTGAAAGGAAGTTTTCCCATCCTTCCTTTCAGTTTTGTTTTCCTCATCTGGTTCTCTCGGCCTGAGAAGCCTGGTGCCATCATGGCAGAAGTACTGGAATATCAATCATAGGTTGCAGAATCAAGAGAGTGCCCACCCTGTGTCCATCTGGTACAAGACAGTAAGAAAAGGAGAGATGACTTGGAGAATTTAATAGATCCAAGGTATTTGACTGGGGAGATTAAATTGGGACGACATCCCCACCATTTATAGTAACCCAGGGAGGTTTCAAAATTCTAATCCAGAATAAGGAGGGGACTTTGAAGATTGATTAAGTAATAAAAGCACCACAGATTCACTTACTTACACATTTGACTGGTTTATGGATATCATCTGGAAGAAATTTGTAGGGGTGTGCATTCATTTTGAACTTAAATGGAAAACGCAACTTTTTTTTTTTTTTAACTTAAAAAAATGATGAGGCGTAAACGATCGGATTTCTAATCCCCCCCCCAAGACTTACCAAAACTCCCCAAGCTGGCCAAAAGTTCCGTGAGGGTCCGGGAGCGGACGCGTGGGGAATCACGTGACGTCCGCGTCACTCCGACGTGACGCCGACGTCACGTGGTCCATCGCGGGTTCCACTCCCGGACCCCTCGTTGGACCCAACGGCACTTTTGGCCAGCTTGGGGGGGCCTCCTGCCCCCCCCCCAAGCTGGCCAAAACTGCCTTTTGGGCCCAACGAGGGGTCCGGGAGCGAACCCGAGGGGAATCACGTGACGCCGCGTCACTCCGACGTCACTCCGACGTCACGTGATTCCCCTCGGGTTCGCTCCCGGACCCCTCGTTGGGCCCAAAAGGCACTTTTGGCCAGCTTGGGGGGGTCAGGAGGCCCCCCCAAGCTGGCCAAAAGTTCCTTTTGGGCCCAACGAGGGGTCCGGGAGCGAACCCGAGGGGAATCACGTGACGCCGCGTCACTCCGACGTGACGCTGACGTCACGTGCTCCTTGCAAAGGAGTTCAGGAATGGCGTCCTGACCCCGCTGGACCACCAGGGAGTTTTGGTAAGTCTTGGGGGGGGGGGCGGGATTAAGGTGGGTGAGGGGTTTAAATTTTTATTTGCACATATGGACATAGACTCAACTTATGGAATCTCCCATATGTCCATATTGACCGCAAATGGGACCCCCTTTCGACTTATGGACTTATGAACTTAAACTTTTGGTCTGCACATCCCTAGAAATTTGTATAGATTGCCCTATTTTATATTTGGTTATTGGCACTTATAGAAGCAGAACTGTAATGTCCAGGGCCTGGGAGGTTATCCTCTCCTGAATATGGAGAATCCTGTAGGACCAGAGCTAAAGAGACAGTAAAGTGGGAAGGCTGCTTAGCCCTGGATTTTGGATGTGTGCCCCATGACCTCCTAACAAGAACCCCAGTCTCGGGATTACACCAACTTGGAGCAGAAGAAGACTGCCAAGTTTGTGAATTTACAACAGGAGTTTCTGTATCAAAAAGTGACAGCGTAGGTTTCAGAGGAGTTTTAGAGGAGGAGCCCTCAGGATTTTGAGTTGAGATTTCACCTGCTTGGAGAAGAGAATCAGCAACGTTACCCAGGAACCCATGGTAGGCATAATCTCTGAAGAGTGCACTTCTAGGGTGTGGGAAATGAGGAGCCCAGGCCCCCTGGTGCTGCGGATTCTGTAATTCAAAAGCCATCGACGTAATATTGGATTTTAATTTCTGTATAGATTGCACTAGAAGAAAGTGCAGTTTGTCAGGTTAAACATTGCTCATGTACTTCGGGCCTGGTAGCGGGTGAGAAGCTTAACTTTCTGGGCCCCTAACGTGTTCAGTGAATCCAGTCATTGCCAACTCTTGATGTTATTGGGTATTCCCCAGAAGATGCAGGAGGAACAACAGAGAACCCCAGATAAAGAAAATAAACATTGGCCAATAGCAGGCAGTCCACTCACTGTCCATTCACCAAAGGGCAAAAAGGAAAAAATAAACCAAATGGGTGAATTTTAAAAGCCCTACACGCGCCAAAGACAGGAGATATATGTGTGTATCGGCCCAGCGTGTGTCATGCAGATTTTAAGAGGCACCCGGGTACATGCATATCCTAATGCGCGAGTAAATGTTTTTTCATAAAAGAGATGGGGCATGGGTGTGGTCCGAGTGGGGCATTGGTGGAGCATGCGTGTTCCAGGAAATATGAATTAAACCAGCGTGAATTTGTGCACAGCAGCGCACGCTGGGGTCCCTATCTGCATTACTTTACTTCTACAATGGACGACATGTATGTAATGAATCAAAAGAAACTAGACTAGTCAATGGGGTTTTAAGGGTCAGGGCTAATAGGATAAGAGGGAGGCAAGTTAGCTAGGGGGTTTAGGAAGTCCTCTCCTTTACTGGGGTGAACTGGGAATAAACTGGGGAAACAGGTAATCATGGTAGCCCGCATATCTACTAAACACCCCCCCCCCCCCACTTACGCGATCGAGACAGCATTTGTGTGCACATGCACGCGTCAATGAAAAATTGTGCATACATGTACGCGTGTATAGCCAATTTCATAACAGGCGCACAAATACATGCGTATGTTATAAAATTGTGACTTCCATGTGCGCAAGCTGGTAAACGCACACCCATGTGCTCCCGCGCGCAGGTCTTAAAATTCACCTTAAAGAGTCCAATTGGTGTTCAAAATAAAGACAGTATACTTCAACTTAAAGATAAGGATTCAAGCCAAAATGGTGAAAATCAGAAATAACATAAAAAATATGAGTCAGAAAAATCATAGTTTCTTGTCCAATCTGTCCCTCTTAATTGGTCTTCTTTCTGCACTACCATCCATATTCAACAAACCCTCTAGTTGCATTCCAGCTACCCTACTCTACAAGGGTAGCTGGAATGCAACTCCAGTATGCACTGGTCAAAAAGATGGCAAAAATCCCCCAGTACAGTGCAATATCCAAAATCCAATAAGTCAGAAATCTCAAACTGTAATCCAAAACTCTCAAAGTTTCTTCAGTCCGATTAACTTCTCTTCACCCTTGCTGTAAACTGGTCACTTGTACCCAGGTGGAATGTTCAGACAGTTTAGCGGCAGTATGGCTTAATCCTGTAATGGTGAATGGTCCGATGTAAATTGGATCTTTCCAAGTTTTATGCGTTTGGCAAACATTACACATGTTACTTCCTTTTGCTTAATGATTAGTTCAGACTTACATACTATGTTGGGTTCATGTCTCATTCCGGTTTGTAAGGATCCGAACGATATTCACAATGATACTCAATTACCATACATTGGGGAAAAGTGGACTTATGAATCATCCATCAATTGGGGAAAGTAACCAAACATTTGCCTCCAGATGCATTGGAGCTTTATACCCCACATGTCGCAAATCTTGAAAATAACACTTGTGCAAAAATTGTAAATTGTAAAGATCAATGCCGTAAGTTGCCAAAAGGGCAATGGATGATTCATAAGTCCACTTTTCCCCAATGTATGGTAATTGAGTATCATTGTGAATATCGTTCGGATCCTTACAAACCGGAATGAGACATGAACCCAACATAGTATGTAAGTCTGAACTAATCATTAAGCAGACACTTGAGCAAAAAGGTTTCTGATCCAGCCCTTCAGGATACCAGAGAAATGCCCTTCCTTCCAGATATCTTTGGCCACAAAATTCTCACTTGGTCCTCCTTCAGATCAAAAACCCCCAGGGATGAGGGAATGACCATCAGGAGCTCCTACTCCTTCTCTCTTCTTCTCTCACCAACCCACTGACCACTCACATCTGAATATGCTCCGGGGGGGGGGGGGGGGGGGTGTCATACTCACTGAAGACACCCACAAAAAAAGTTGGGGTTAAAGCCAGGGGGACATCTTCAAAAATGCCAAAACCCACTCCCACTGCCTGATGGGAAAAATACCAGGGAAACTATTAATGACATGTAAAGCTGAGTCACAATTCAATTTAAAAAATATTGCACCCACATCTGCTAATAACTTTAAAGTTCTTTTTGCAAACAGAGTTTTTCCCCAGATCATGGAGCTTATTTCTCATCACATTTATTCCAAAACTGAAGACAAGGCTAGGGCTTATCCCTCAGAACCCATGGTACCTCATGAGTCTCAGCAATCCTCAATAGAGAGCTTTGTTGTTCATGTACACTTTCGAATAATAGAAGGACTAGGGGGCATTCCATGAAGTTAGCAAGTAGCACATTTAAGACTAATCGGAGAAATTCTTTTTCACTCAACGCACAATAAATCTCTGGAATTTGTTGCCAGAGGATGTGGTTAGTGCAGTTAGTGTAGCTGGGTTCAAAAAAGGTTTGGATAAGTTCTTGGAAGAGAAGTCCATTAACTGCTATTAATCAAGTTTACTTAGGGAATAGTCACTGCTATTAATTGCATCAGTAGCATGGGAACTTCTAGGTGTTTGGGTAATTGCCAGGTTCTTGTGGCCTGGTTTGGCCTCTGTTGGAAACAGGATGCTGGGCTTGATGGACCCTTGGTCTGACCCAGCATGGCAATTTCTTATGTTCTTATGTTCTTATGGACCTGGTCTCGAGTAGAAAAGATTCATTGCTGGAGATGGTAGGGTGCAAACTCCTGGCTGAACGCTGAAATATCATTAAATCCCAATCATCATGTTGTCCCACCCTGTACTGGGACATGAGAGCAGCAGCAAAGAATGCATTTTTAAATCATGACTGAAAGATTATATTTTAATTTAATTTGAGGTTTTATTCTGCCTTTCATGACTGGAACAGACACTCCAAGGCAGGTTTTGGGAAATAAAGTGATTAAGGAATATTAAATTGAAAGTTATCCCTGTTAGACAATAATACAATTACAGGAGAGCAGATTAGCAAAACATGCCAGTAAAACAATTGCAAGGTAATGGGTTGCAAAAAAGAGAAGTCCCAGAGAAAAATGTTACAGAGCAATTACTTAAACAGTAATATAGTAGGAAGATAGACCATGTGCATCATGAATTAATTGTAGAGATCCTGTCAGATTTTCAGAATATTCCATTTGTGTGGGGAGGAAACAAAGTAACAATATGGGCAGGTAGCTCCCCTTTATGGGAGAGTGCACATGGTGACCACCATTTTATGTTGTAGATTTTCTGTTTTCCCTCCCAGGGGCAGCATGTCCTGGCGATCCTCTGATTTTTCTGTTTAAGTTTTAATGCCTCCATGAAAACTTTTAAATTGGATGGGGGTTTCTTTCCACCTCCCATATTCCTTTTATATTTTTATGCTGATTTTTGTAAGTTGAGTACCTATCAACTAGGGACTCAGCTATTTGCTATCTTTTTTCTGTTTTAATAATTATGGGAGAGATTCCCTTTACTAAAGAGGAATCTAAGATCATTGGGATCTGTGGAGAGGGATGACTTGTAGCCAACCTGAAGAGAAGGAGAAAGGAGTTGGATAGGACCCCAACAGGGCCTATGAACATCTACTGGAGATTTTGGGAGGAGTATCAGAAGTATGGCTCTGATACTAAAAAGGAGATGAGGAGAGTAACTGGTGCCATTCAGGTTTTGTGAGAAGACTAAGGAATGTGAGAAGGCAGCATGGAGAGAAAGGAGATAAAAGACTGTATATGTGAATAGACATCTAAAATTGGATTTCATCTTTAACATTTCATCTACATTGGGAGGGAAGCACTAAAAATTGCTCTATACTAGTGGGATGAGTGAAAAATCAGAATAAAAACTGAATCAATTGGCTTTACCATCTTAAACTTTAAACGAGTAAAGGAAGCTACTTGCACAAGTTCTGGAATTGTTCTAGAGTGAACCAATACTAGCTGAAACTAATAGTTTACATAGGCAATTTAATAGATTATAAGTTGCCTCTTTCAGCACGACTTTGCTTATTTAATATATTTGAAGATCTGAAACCCAGATTACAACTAAGCCAGTTGTTACTGTTGAATAATGTTACAATCCTGCTCGCGGACCCCATCCAGCAAGCAGGCCCTCCACCTACTACCATGAACGGCTGACGCTGCCGCCTCTCTTCCTGCGGCCTGGGCTGCCCCTGAGGCGTTCTGCCTCCTTCCTCTGCGGCGTGGAGCCGCCGGGGTCCTCCTAAGTGGCAGGACGCTGCCTTCTCTGCTGCTGTCTCTTATGCAGCCTTGCACCGGTCCCGGGACCTTCATCGCAGTCTTTGCTGCCGCTGCCACCGCTCACTCTTCCTTCGCAGCTGTGAGCCACACCGCTGACTCCGCCTCTGCAAGCGGGGAAGTCCATGCTGGAATTCCTTCCAGCGGCATGGAGCCGCCGCCATCTTCCTCTCCTCTCTCGGGCATGGAAGCCTCCCCCAGCGTGGCTCTCCTTCGCGGCAGGACGCTGCCACAGGCCTCAGTCCTTATTCCTTCCTCTGGACCTCCTCTAGGCGTGGGCGTGCACCTCTTCCTCTCTTTTAAAGGGGCAGCAGCAGGAAACACTCCACGGCCCCTCTGGATAATGTCATCTCAGCACTTCCTGGTTCTGTCCTATATAAAGGCCCTGCTTCAGTTCCTCAGGGCCTTCGAATGGGATTCCATGTTGGTCCATGTCTCCTCTTCTCTGGTCAAGGTCCTCCGTGGTCTGCTCCTGTCCAGATGGCTTCATGTTCCATGTTCTTCTTGTTCCTGATGTTCTCTGTCGAATGTTCTGGGTCTCGTCCCTCTTCGGACCTTCTTCGTGGTATGTTCCAGTCCTCGGGTTCTTCTTCCAGAAGCCCTGGTGTTCCTCGTCCGTATCCAGATGTCCTGATGTCCTTGTGTCCAGAGGTACCAGTCTCCTGTGTACCCGGTGTCCTTCATTCCAGTCCAGTTCCTGATGAATCCGTGAGCAGCCTTGCCAGCCACCGGACTTCTTCTCCAGCCGACCTTCCTGGGAGTAAATCCGTCTCATTAGATGTCCGATTCCGGTGACTGGAGTCCCCTTCCGGCTGGATCCTTCTTTAAGCTGTGTCCAGATCCCCTCTCTATCCTGTGCATGTCCCGCTCTCCGCGTGGTCCGTGACCAGCCTCTCAGGTTATGTAGAGCACACAGCGGGACAGGGTGGTCCGTGACCAGTCCACGGTGGGCTGTGTAGGGCGCCCTGAAGGACAGTGCTGTCCAAGTACCAAGAATCGACTCGTCCAAGTTCCAAGAGTTTCATCTTGTCCAAGTTCCAGGAGTCCTCATTTTATCCTAGTACTCTGACTCTTCTTCATGTTTCCCAAGTCTTCAAGTCTTTGTCTGTGTCCTCAGTCCAAATCCTCTAAGTATACTGACTCTTTCCGTGTCTCCCAAGTATCCGGAGTCTTCTGTGCCAGGTCTCTGTCTCTTTGTTTCCAGCCCTCTGCCTCCGTCTGACCTCAAGCACTCATCGCCCTCTCATGGCGGGTCTGGAAGGGCTACCAAGTGGCCGGAGGGCTACTCCTGAGACCAGCATTTCGTTGCTGGGTCTCACTGGTGTGTTTTGATTCAGCGGGGGGCTGAATCAAACTTGTTCCAGTTCCTGTGTTCCTGCCTCGCCCATGCCTGTACTCGCTCACCTCCCTTGGTGTATGTCTTGGGCTCCTTCCTGAGTCACCCCGTGGGCCAAGGGCTCACTATCCCCCAGGAGCAGGTGTTCACGCCTCCGTGTCCCTCCTCAGGACCCGCAGGGTGCGTTCATAACAAATAAAGCCTTCCTAATAGCAAAAATGACTACCCTATCCAGCTTGTTGTCTAAGGATGGACCATCTATGGTGGAATGGAAGATTAGATTTCATAGACTTCTGATGTATGAGCATATGATGGCTACTCGTTCTTCTAAAAAGAAATTTGATTTGTTCTTAGAGATTTGGCTTGACTATATAATAGCAATGAGCGTCAAGGCTTGCAGTTTACTATTTAAAACGGTGTAAATCTGAAGTATACTAATGAGTGGAATGATAGGGTCGGTTGAGGAACCAGCTTTCTTTGCAAACTATATAATTATTATTATTGTTTTTTTATTCTCCATGCTGGTTGTTATGCCCATCGGTTGCAGACAGCTGCGACCGCTGTTGCTCACCTCTTGCTTGTCTACACTGGCTCATCTGGGTCGACTCGCAACCTCCGCCAGCTATCGCCAGCCTACACGCCCTGGTTCCCGGGACCCCCTGGATGGCGTGGACGCTGCCAACTGCCATCCTGCCCTTGGAGTCCCTTAGGTGCGCGCTACCTGGCCAGCCTTATGCACATCATGGCGGGAACCTCGGGGGTGTCCCCCTCAGATGGCGTCATTCTTGAAGGACTCTTAAGCTGGCTGGCCCTGCCTACCTTGACTCCCATAACATTCTTTACCCCTCTCAATTCGGTTTCCGGAAACGACTAAACACGGAATCACTCTTACTCTCGTTAACAGACAAAATCCTGATGGGGCTTGACAAAGGCCAATTGTACCTTCTGGCTCTCCTCGACTTATCAGCAGCGTTCAATACCATAAATCATTCAATCCTCATCAAACGGCTAACTGAAATCAGTATCACAGGATCTGCACTCAAATGGCTCAAATCCTCTCTCAACAACCGGCACTACAAAGTCAGAATAAATGATAAAGAATCCCACCCTGTCCACTCCAATCAAGGAGTGCCCCAGGGTTCCTCTTTATGCCCCACACTATTTAATATCTATCTGTGACCTCTATGCCAGCTACTAGAAAGTCTCAACCTTACACACTTTATCTATGCCGACGATGTACAGATCTTAATCCCCATCACGGAACCCCTCTCCAGCACTCTAAACTTCTGGAACAGCTGCCTTCACTCCATCAACCTCCTACTCTCTAGTCTCAACCTGGTACTTAACACTTCCAAACCAAACTCCTCGTCATCACTCCTAATGAAAACAACCCCCTCGTCTGCAACCCAATCTTACCATCAACATCTCAAGTGAGAGACCTCGGGGTGATTCTGGACACTAGAATGAACTTCAAAAAATTCATTCACAACACCACTAAGGAATGCTTCTATAAGCTGCATGTTCTAAAGCAGCTAAGACCTCTCCTACACTTTCAAGATTATCGTTCAGTCCTCCAAGCCATACTATTTTCAAAGTTGGACTACTGCAACACGCTACTGCTCGGCCTCCCCGCCTCCACAACTAAACCTCTACAGATGCTGCAAAAGGTTCTTTTATTTTCAGAATCCACTTGGTGAGGAAAGAATAACCATTCACAATCAATGGATCTTTCTCACAAATAAACTCTTCGCATGCAAGACTTTGGATATCCTCTGTCTAAGAAACGGCTACTTAATGATTTAGCTGCAATTTTAAAATCAGCTACAGAAGAACAAAGTCGGCGTAGTTGAAAAATTGACTCACTGGGAGATTTTCTTTCAAAATTCGTGGGTGGCAACTAGAAAAATGTAAAAAAGTGTTGAAACACATTGGCTTGTGATATAAAGTTGTCAAAAAACCAGATGAAGTTTTATGTATCAAAATATCTAAAAAAGATATGCGATTGGAATTAATATTTGTAGTAAAATGTAAATGAAAATTTAATGAATTCAACCAAGTGATGAAGTGATGAAGGAATCAAATAAGGACATAGAACCCTTCCAAAGTATAAAGATTGTTGTGCATCCCGGCCGCGTGGGTGCCGCAACCGGGCCTGCTCACCTGGCATTACAGTCCACTAGCGCAGGCTTCTCTGCTGCCGTGAACTCCCGGCATCCCTGTCGCTCACTGTGGCCTCCCTCAGTGTCTCTGTCCCTGCAGGCCTCACAGCGGAGCTCCCGTTGGAGCTCCGCGTCTTTGGCCGGCTTGGCCCCAACCCTAGGCGCCTGCGTGTGAGGCTGACCTCGTCTCTCTTAAAGGGAGTAGCATGGGAAAACCCCGGGAGGTGCACGCCGATGACATCACTGAGGCTCCATATATAAGGCAGGGCTCAAACCCCTGATCCCTGCCTTGGCAATCGGGTCGACACCATTGGTGTAATGAGTTTGCCTTCATTTTCCAGTGTCTCCTGTTCCAGTGTCTCCTGCTCCTGTGTCCTTCCCAGGTAGTACCTATCCGGACTGACTTCTTGGTACTGACCTCTGCCTGCCTGACCATTCTTTTGCCTGCTGCCTGGAACTGACCTCTGCCTGCCTGACCATTCTTCTGCCTGCCGCCTGGAACTGACCTCTGCCTGCCTGACCATTCTTCTGTCTGCCGCCTGGAACTGACCACTGCCTGCCTGACCATTCTACTGTTTGCCGCCTGGAACCGATCCTCGCTTGCCACGACTACACACGGACTGACTCTGGTATTGACCCCTGCTTTGACTGACCTCTCGTGGACTGATATTCTGGCTTTGACCCTTGCGCTTCACTCGGACACTCTCTTCCGGCCCCCGGTGACCATCAGGCCTACGCACTTGGATAACAACCGCGGCTTCCACATGGCTAGACCTGTAGGCGCTGCCTGTCTCATTCAGGGGACCTCTTTGAACTCTTGCCTTCCCGAGGTCTCCGGAGCTTCCGGTTCTGGTCTAGTCCATTCCCTCTGCATCAGCCGCACACCCTTGCTCATGGTGGGCACACCTCTTCGATACTTCTCCGGGAGACCACCAGAGGCCCACCTAAGTCTAGGCGGTCCGGGTACCCAAGGGCTGAACCTGCGGAAACCCCAGACTGTTATTGTTGAAGCTCCAGCTAGCCTCTGTCTCCTTGTGTGCTCCACCTCCTGATGGCAGGTGCTCTCTGGGTCCGACCAGAGGGCCATTCCAATCCTGCACCAGGCCAAGTGTCCAGCTCCAGTGCAACAAAGATGTTGTCAATATATCTTTTCCACAAAAGAATGTTAGTTTTGAAAGGGAAATCTGAAAGATGTTTAGCTTTGAAATCACCCACATAAAGATTAGTTAAATACAGGGCCATAATGGCTCCCATTGCTATTCCACAAGTTTGCTGGAAAAACTTACCATTGAAAGCAAACAAAGTTTTTAGTTAAGGCAAGATCCAATAGCTGCACTAGAAATGTGATAGGAATACGATGCGGTCTTGATCGCAACTCAAAATAAATGGTTGCTATTGTAATTGCTTCTTGTTGAGGGATATTCATATAGAGAACCTCGATATTCAGAGTAACTAAAAAGAGGTCCATAGTATCCAAATCTTGATGTTCTAGTAGACGGATCATCTCTTGCGAGATGGTGGCTATAGGCTTTATAGAAACAAGACATCACCAATACATCAAACAACCCACTTGGGGGAGCTGATAAACAAAGGATATGTCGGCCTTCTCCCTACAATAAAGATATATTCCTCTTGGGAGAGACCCACTAGGGCTCTACATTTAAAAGCCCAAATTGTAACATGCTTTAACTCCTCTGCTGGAAAAGTGTGATATACATGAATGATGGTGATGAGGCTGCAGCTAGACAATCACTGACAGCAGGAAGTGGGAATGGACTTCCATCCTCTTAATTTCCTTGTATTGATTCTCTATCTCATTAAGTATTAAATTTAAAATACCTTCATGTACAAAGCCATGAAAGGCATCAATACTACCTATCTGACATAGAAGGTGAATAAGTTTATTTGCCCCTGAAATCTACATTATAGCTAAAAACACCACCTGGCTTTTCCATCACACAAGACTCTACAGCTGAAAAAAACAAGGTTCAGACATTTAGGGAAGGGGCACTTGATATGTGAAACTCACTCCCTCTGCCACTGAAATTCTCCAATGATTAACCTACCTTCTGATGCCAAATGAAGACATAGCTCGTTGGCCAACAGATGTATCAGCTAAATAGCCCTACAGGAAGTGGCAAGTCATAGACTAGCTATGAAGACACACAACCAAGGTCTAGGAATGCAAAGAAGGCAACATCTGATTAAGATATCTTAAAGAAATCATTGCAATTATATAACACCTGGGCTAGTTTATCCTGGATAGTGGTTCCAGGGGCTATATCTCAAATCACAGTTTTAGATGGTACACTTCCCTTCATGTTCTAATTTAATAATAAGTAGTTATCCAAGTACCTATTTAACTCATTAAAAATGTACAAATAGTTCTTTAACCAGCCTGAATGATATGTATCCTAGGCTGTCCACATTAATATATTTTTATATAATTTTTGTTTTATAATGTTAAAAATAAATGACCAACAATTTTGTAAAAAGTCATAAATGGTGCCAAATCTATCTCATAGAAACATAGAAACATAGAAATGATGGCAGAAGAAGACCAAACGGCCCATCCAGTCTGCCCAGCAAGCTTTGCACTTTTTTTTTTCTCATACTTATCTGTTTCTCTTGGCTCTTAGTAACCTTTTGGTTCTATTTCCCTTCCACCCCCACCATTAATGTAGACAGCAGTGTTGGAACTGCATCTAAGTGAAATATCTAGCTTAATTAGTTAGGGGTAGTAACCGCCGCAATAAGCAAGCTACACCCATGCTTGTTTACCCAGATTATGTAATTCAGTCCTTGTTGGTTGTTGTCTGTATATAGATCCACTTTTCTTCATTCTCCCTGCCGTTGAGGCAGATTTATGCTGGATATGCATTGAAAGTGAAGTATCAGACTTTCTCCCCTGTCGTTGAAGCAGAGAGCTATGCGGGATATGCATTGAAAGTGAAGTATCAGACTTTCTCCCCTGCCGTTGAAGCAGAGAGCTATGCTGGATATGCATTGAAAGTGAAGTATCAGGCTTATTTGGTTTGGGGTAATAACCGCCATAACAAGCAAGCTACTCCCCGCTTTTTTGTGAATGCAAATCCTTTTTTCCACATTTCCTCTTGCCATTGAAGCTTAGAGCAATGTTGGAGTCGCATTAACTGTGTGTATGTTTATTGAATAAGGGTATTATCTCCAGGTAGTAGCCATCATTCCCGCGAGCCACCCACTCTTCATTCATGTCCTCTAGACTTTATGGATCCACAGTGTTTATCCCATGTCCCTTTGAAGTCCTTCACAGTTCTGGTCTTCACCACTTCCTCCAGAAGAGCATTCCAGGCATCCACCACCCTCTCCGTGAAGAAATACTTCCTGATATTTGTTCTGAGTCTTCCTCCCTGGAGCTTCAAATCGTGACCTCTGGTTCTGTTGATTTTTTCTGACGGAAAAGGTTTGTCGTTGTCTTTGGATCATTAAAACCTTTCAAGTATCTGAAAGTCTGTATCATATCACCTCTGCTCCTCCTTTCCTCCAGGGTGTACATATTTAGATTCTTCAATCTCTCCTCATAAGTCATTTGGTGAAGACTTTCCACCTTTTTGGTCGCCCTTCTCTGGACCGCCTCCATCTTGTCTCTGTCTCTTTGGAGATACGGTCTCCAGAACTGAACACAGTACTCCATGTGAGGCCTCACCAAGGACCTGTACAAGGGGATAATCACTTCCCTTTTCTTACTCGATATTCCTCTCTCTATGCAGCCCAGCATTCTTCTGGCTTTAGCCAAAATTATATCTCCATTGTCAAGAGATCCTCGAGGTATTTTCTCAGTTTTAGAAGTTTTAATTATTTAAATAAGTACTGGGGTAACTATTTATTTTGGATTTTGTTCATTGTGTTTCCCAGGTATCTGGGTTTGTAGGCCAGGTTTTTTGTACCAATCATATAATACTCCTGATACTCCTCTAGGATTTTCTGAGTGAGGGAATGTTAATTTTCAAGTCCCTTAGCATGGCTAACACTTAAGTCCCAGTTCAAAGTTTCATGCACGGCAGTGATAATAACAGCACTGATTAGTGTTAAAGTCACTAGGCAGTAAAAAGCACACTGGAAGCTGACTTGATTTCCAACATTACTTATATTGATCTGTTATGAAATAATGAAATTATTTTTTACAGCTGTGTGGTTCACTTATGGATGTTACAAGTGAGTTCTTGTAATAAATTTGTGACTTCTTAACATCTTCTTTAAAGCATTTTTCCATTCTTTATAATTTTTAACCTCATGTACACTGTTTCAAGAACACAGGCTAACCAGAGCAACCATACAAAACAAGAGCTATTCACCCCTATTCATTCATTCAGCAACCCCTCCCGCCCAGTCTTTTACAAACAGTTTTCATTCTGATGAGGGCCGATGTACAAAGGTGCGAATTTCCTCACAGCAATGAGCAGGAACTGCAAGAAGTAGTTGTTGTAGTGCTGGCTTATTAAATAGTCATGCAGATGAGCTGCACAGTGATTTTTCAGCAAACATTGTCCTCTCAAAAAAACGTAGGTACACCTCCCTGAGTTGTTGTCAAGTTTTGCAGGAAAAGAGCCATGCGCACATTTTCGCATCATATATTTACTGGTGCGAAATCGCAAATGAACGGTTTGCATGATTTTTCAGCTCATTAATCATTTTACATACATGTGTGATCAGCTTCACCGACAAAAAATAGCACATATGAAAAAAATGAGTAAACCTACCTTATCACAGTGATACCAACTGTGTGAAAGGCTTTGCAAATGGGATCGAGTATGCAAAAAGCCACATAGTGTGCTCTATCACATTTGCAAATTTTAGCACGTGCGATGTGGTATTTTCTTTGTATGTGCTAAAATTTGCAAATGCCGGCACGCATGCTATGCAAATTTTTTGCATACACTATCCCATTTTCAAACCCTTTCACACATCAGTACATTAGCATCAGTGTGAGTAGGTGACGTGCCTTGCATTACTTCCCTAAGCAAACCCATCAGGGTTTGTATGTGTGCGTGTGCGAATGAGTTGCTCCTTTACTCCATTCAGTACATAAAAAGGGCAAATATGAAAGCCCGTTCCACTTGTAAAACATTGTTTTCTCCATAGAAATGGGCTTTTTTAATGATTGCCCACCCTCTATGAGGATAAATATACTTCTTTTTGAGTTCTGCTGCTACTTGTGGCCCAGACTGGTCATTGTCGGAAACAGGATACTGACCCAGCATGGGATTTCTTATGTTCTTACGTGTCTATGTCAACATCACTTGTTCTTTTACCTGCAGGATTTTTTTTTTGGGGGGGGCATTCTCAGGAAGGAAATAGGTCGGGGGGAGGCAACTACATGTGTAGTTTTAAATCAAGACTACGCATATGGCTTTGTCTTGAAAGAGTACCCATGCAGAAAGCAGGCACAAATTAGTATGGGTACTTTTTTGTGGAGCAATAATCAAAGCAAAACCAATTATGCAGTATTACTTTGATTATTCTGGCAAACCCCGCTGCTAAAAAACTACCGGTGGGGTTTGTAGAAATGTGGCCAGTTTGATAATTGCCTTCGCAAAGACGTTATATAAATGTCAAAAGACCACTGATAATATTTTCTACCTCATGACTGAGATCTAATTTAGGAGAAAGATTGTTGGCTATATTTAAATACTCAGTTCAATGCATTTTTCTGTTTGTGCTAGTTCTACTTTGCTTTGCATGAAAAGCAGAACTGCAAGTACAGAGATTTTGTGAGAGTTTTGAGTTCTATGAGCCAGACTGCAGCAAGTATCCCTGATGGATCCAACCAGTCTAAAAGCAGCATAACAGAGAACTTCCACAGATAGTATCCCATCCCACTGCTACATCATTATGCAGTAGCTCCTTGAAGTGTATCACGCCATCCACTATGTTCCTTACCATGGCTTAACACAATCCAGCTGTTTGTCGAGGCCGATAAATAATTATGCTAATTAATATGTTCAAGACACCATGATGTTATTCCCATGGAATGTTCCAAGAAGCTGGAAATGTTTAACAGCAAAAACTACATGTGGTGAAAATCTAACCAATAATTTGCTTAAGAAACCAACATCTGGCTTGCCTGCAAGAAACGGGGGTTAACAGCTTGATAGGGACAGGCAATGGCAGTGAGTAGCCCTAGGATAAAAAGAAATCTTAACTGCAGGAAATGGTCCTGTTGTTGTAGAGTAAGCATTTATTTTGGCTACTCACCAGCAACGGCCTTTACAAGGAGTTGTTTACACTTCTCGGTAGAAGCCTGGTTGGGAGAAAGCCAGATGTTTTGTGTATTTCTGTGTGTGGTGGTGGCGGGGAGAGAGGGGAACCCTCATCAACTCTAACTAAAAATGGTAATAAAATCTCTTCTCCTCAATTCCAAACACTCATCAGAGGCACCAGAAGATGATTACGGTGAGACTAAAAGGCTGAGTAGCTTAAACCCTCATCATTTATTACTGCAGTAGACTGTCAGCCGATTACATGGATTAGTTTTACTGTGTTACACTCATTACCCAAACAGAAGGACTGGTTGCTGGTGGAGATGGAAAAAGGGGTATGGGAGGGAGGGGCTTTTACTATATTTTTTTTTGCTCTTTATACATGAGCCGTAGGTAACCACAGTGTGTAGTAGAAAATAAAGCTTCCTCCACTGCCTTTCAGAGCACCATTCTTAATTCTGTAGGATTACAAGTCATGTTCAGTGATGTGCTGGGATGTAAATAGTGTAAGCTTCTGACAAAATGCAGATGAGTTACTGTATGTGTGTGTGTGGTAGTTACTGTATGCATGTGTTTTTTCAGTGGTTGTGTCACAGGCTGGTTTCACACTGTCCATGAGCTTGCTCATGCCCGGCCAGTACTAGCCTCTAGTCTGAGCCACATCTGTTTCCTCAGGACCTTAACCCTGGGCTCTTGAGCACCATAGAATGTTTAAATTAGTGCAGGAAAATTGAGCCACAGTATCCTTATGTTATAAGTTTTCAGAAGACCAGCCCCATTCTCAAACCAGTTTTAAATACATTCTGTGATAGCTGAAGACCAGGGGTGGTTTTGTCATGAGGCAGGGCGAAGCGGCGACCTCAGACAGCAAAATTTTAGAGCGGCAAAAAGTGCCTTTCAAAATATACCTGTGGCGGCCACCTCACTCTGCGTCCACATCCAGACAGAAA
This sequence comes from Rhinatrema bivittatum, assembly GCF_901001135.1. Lineage (NCBI taxonomy): Eukaryota > Metazoa > Chordata > Amphibia > Gymnophiona > Rhinatrematidae > Rhinatrema > Rhinatrema bivittatum. The sequence continues at coordinate 562,485,586 of NC_042615.1, read as the reverse complement.
AAAATCGCCATCCACCAAAAATAATGGCATGTCTAAGGGGACCCTGGGCCCCGTGGGCAGAAAATCATTAAGCAAAAGCAGCACAGGATTATAACGTGCTCGACAATACCCCAAGCCCATGGGCAGGAAGAAACACCCTCGAGCTGGCGGCACAAGAGTTTGATGTCCCAAACAGGCTCCCAGGCCTGCGGGCAGGAAGATACACCCATGAGCTGGCGGCACAGAATTATGATGTGCACACAAGGATTCCAGGCCCATGGACAGGAGGAAAGAGACCCAATGACTGAGGTGAAAAGGAAGAGGTAGGTGTGAGTGGGGGAGGGCTCAGTGAGAGAGAATTGCATGGGGGAGGGGGTTAAGTAAATGATATAGGATGGAAGGTAAGCAAAGGAGGCTGAGTGAGAGGGGAAGAAAGGGAAAGAGGGGCAAGTGAATGAGGAGAAAAGGAAGAAAAGGAGTTGAGTGAGGGAATAGAAGGGAAGGTGGAACAAGAGGGAGCATGTGAATGATTGCACATGTGTGTGAGCATGTGAGAAAGTCTGAGGAAGAATGTGTGAGAGCATGTGAAAGCATTGGAGTGTGTCTGTGTGCGGATATGAGCATATGAGAGAGTGTGTGTTTGAATATCTGAGCATGTGATAGTGTGAGTATGTGTATGTGACTGAGTGCATGTGTATATGTATGCTTATGAGTGAGTGTGTGTTTTGAAAATGAGCATACGTTTGTTAGAAAGTGTATGTCTATGAGAGAGAATGGACAAAGTCTGGGGCAGATTTTAAAAGGGTTACGCGTAACCCCGAAAATCCGCTCCTGCGTGCTCCGAGCCTATTTTGCATAGGCCTGGCGATGCGCGCAAGCCTCAGGACGCGCATATGTCCCAGGGCTTGAAAAAAGGGGCAGGGAATGGGCAGGGTGGGGCAGTCCGGGGGTGGGGCGGGGGCAGGACCAAGGCCTCCAGCACCGTGGCTGTGTCGGGGGATCACGCGCCGGCACTCAGCCGGCGCGCGCAACCTACACCTGCCCAGAGGCAGGCGCAACTTATTTAACAAAGATAAGAGGGGGGTTTAGATAGGGCTGGGTTAGGTAGGGGAAGGGAGGGGAAAGTGGGGGGGGCGGAGGGAATGGGGAAAGCCATCGGGGCTCCCCTAGGGCTTGGCGCACGAAAGGTGCACAAGCGTGCACCCCCTTGCGCGCGCCGACCCCAGATTTTATGAGATGCGCGCGGCTGCGCATGCATGTTATAAAATCAGGCGGAGATTTGTGTGCGCCGGGTTGCGCACACAAATGTACGCCCGCGCGTATGTCTTAAAATCCGGCCCTTTGTGTGCAGCTCCGCTTCCTACACTAATCCAGGACAATTTCAAGGTGACTAAATCAAAAGTTCCCAGATATGGAAAACTGGGAACTTTTTTTATCCTTATTAGTTTTAATGATTATTGGATGTTATTTGATATATCTGCTGTTTTGAAATATTTATTGACTTTTAGGAGCTTTTTAAAAATTTGTATATGAATTAAAGTATATAATGGTATTCTATTCATCCCTCTCTCGAAATATGTATTTTTATTAGTATGGTTTTATTATTATGATTGATTTTTATTTTATGATTTTATTGTTTTATGAGGCATGGTGATGTTTCTTTTTTCCCACTGATGATTTACATACAGAGTTTGGCTTTTTGCAGTTTCCAGTACAGTTTTTGTCTGTGTGTTTATCTTTATATTTTATGGTCACTTTATTCTGTATTTGGAGAGGGTCTGTTCTAGTGTATGATGGAGGTGAAGTATTCTGCTACTGTGTAGTTTCTATGTAGGGATCTACAGCAGCCTGTATTGATCTGTTTTTCTTAGTATTGGTGTTTTAGGGCCTGGTGTAATATTTGCAGTGTTGCATTTTCATGCATAGGGTTCTTACTGTTTGAGTGCTGGCATTTAGTGCCATTTTGGTATGGGATGTTTGCTATAATGTAATTGTACTTCAGTTTATTCATGTCTTTCTGAGGGCCAAGCCCAAACCCAAAATATTTTACAGGTCTCCAAGTGTCTTTTTTGCAGGGTTTCCTCATTGTCACCAGCGCACTGGATGTACATTTAATATCCATGTTGTTGTAAGTGCTATTTTTACATTGGAAGTCTGAACTATGAATGTCTTTTTCTCATATCAAATATTATAAATGCATAAGTTTTACTTGTGTGCGTGGTGAGATCTGATGGGGAGATGGGTGCGAGGCTGTAAGACTCGCTGAGTGCTTAATACCCTTGCACTAGCCCTGAGAGAGTGCGCTATACACAGACACTTGCCATTCACTTGTTTTCCCACATTCCAGGATGCAAATGCTAGGGAAGGTTGGGCTGCAGATGATAGGGTCCCCAGCTTCTTAGAAATATTATCGCTGACATTCTTACCTACGAACTCTGACCTCTGCCTGCCCACTTCCACAGCATTTCAACTCACCTAAAGAGCCAAACTCCAAGGGGACCCTTGCCTTCCCCTTCCCAGGGCCATCTTGGTGATTTAAAGTGCATCGTGCTTTGGGGGTGGGGAGCATCATCTTATCCCTCGCCTCAGGCAGCAGCTTGGCTTGAGCCGCCCCTGCTGAAGACCATATATTTTTAGAGTTTAAAACAGTTTCTAAAAGCATTAGCTAATTAAGTTAAATGAGGCCTGCACTGTAACATTTGAAGGCAGCTGTTCTTAGCAACAGATTGTGTTTAACCCAATCACTGTTAAAATAATTAAATGTTTAATTGTAAGACAATTTTTAAACCAGTTTTTTTTTTTTTATTAGTGTAGAATTCTTGTGGCTGTATTGAAAACTTTAGCAAAAATCCCCCTTAAGTGGTGAAAATATGTAGAACTGAAGTGTTTGCAGTAATAATCCTCCAATTCAAAAAAAAAAACAGTCATCCAGTTCAAAACTCTCCTTTTGTCCAGTTCTAGAAAAAATGGCATAGGATGGGATGTTTTATTCATTGTTTGCATAGGAAGAATGGGCTGTGGGTATCAGATGGCCTTGATGCAATCTATTTAGTCATTTTTCTTGACTCTGTCCTTTTCCTAGACTACACCAAATATAGATCTCAATAATAGATTCAACCTTTTCCTTCAGAAAATGTTCTTACTCAAAACCTCTCTTGAACTAGAATAAAAGTATAGAATGACACAGCCACACCAGGTTGTTCTTCTTATATAGACTTCCACACTCTAGCCACACCCATCTCCCTTTTCCATTTTTGCTGCTATTCTTTTATTTACTTTAATACAAGTAATGTATTAAATGGCAGAAAACACCTTCAATATCCACAGATCACCACAATCCATTGAGAACTGAGCATCTGCCATCCTTCAATCCAACTTGTAAACTATAAAGCCAATATTTCTCAATGCATCCCATAGGATTACCTTGGGCCAGCAGCATTCTCTCCTTTTTTCCATCTCCTACTTCCTATGGTTCTTCTCTCCCTTTTTCTGATGCTTTCCTTATCTAACTTTAATCCCCATTGGAAACCAATACAAACATTAAGTGCGTGTTTTACTTTTTCTCCCCCTAAGCCATTCTGTTTTCTTCCCTTTTTGATGCCCTTCAACTCAACATAATATTATAACTTTTATCCAGACTTTTTATCTCTCTACCTGTGAGTATTTTATGCTCGTTACTCTCATTATACCTCTGCTTCTCTCTATCCTCTCTTCATCCTCCTTCTCTTTTCAGCTGGGGACATCAGCCTCAATCCTCACCCTCCAAGATAACTGTCACCCCATCAATATACTAAAATCTGTCACCCCCTCCAACCTTATTCCTATGCCTCTCCTTCCTGCCTCTTCTCTCCCTTTCTTATGTTCCTTCTGGAATGCCCGCTCAGTTTCCTGTAAGCTTGCCTTCAGTCATGATCTCTTTAACCCTCATTTACTCCATCTTCATGGCTTGACTGTGACCTCCCTTTCCCCTGAGGATTCTGTTTCTCTTGCTGCTCTCTATCATGCAGGTCATCATTTCTCCCACACATCATGCTCAGTAGGCAGTGGCCATGGTGTCAGATTACTACTCTCCTCCAGGGATTAATCCAATATTCTCCCCCTTCTCCCACCTCCCCTCCCCCCCCCCCCCCCCCCCCCCAATCATTCACAGCTCTGAGATCCCTAATTTTTGCTCTTGGGTGTCTCCGACCTCCTATCCTAATCTACCCTCAACTGAGTCTCAAATTCTGATATCACATAGAGCTGCAGGCTGCTGATGCTATGTCTGCTCCAGCCCCTCCCCTCATGTTTCTTCCTCCTCCTCCACCATCATTGACACAGGAGGAGATAGGGAGAAGCTGGAGTTGACACAGCAAAGCAGAAACAGTTGCACCTTAGGGATGTGTAGTCATTTAAAATGACATAGAAATTGTCTACCACATTGAGATAGAGGGCCTCAATCACTATCGGGCCGATACAGTAAGGACGTGTAAGATAAAGTGCGGCAGTGCCGGGCGCACCCTCGTTTGCTGCCCGCACAATTTGGTTCACAAGCCGCTCGATTCAGTATTCAAATTAGACGCAAATCCAAGCGGCGGCAAACGAGCGTCCAAAGGGCGCCTATGAAGCGGTAGGCGTTTGCAATGCATTTTACTGTATAGAGCGGAGAGAGTATCCAGGGTGCACATTTGAAATGTCATTTCACATGTCATTCCACCAGGTAAGTGGATGGTTCTTTTCTACAGAACCCGCATGGACACTGGGGCCACCTCCCTGAGCATCCGTACATCCTTGTTCCACGTCCAGGCGTCTGTGAAGGTCGGGGCCTCCGAGCATGGACGCCCGGAAAAAGAGGAATGCTGCCTTCCAATGTCCATGGACGTTGCCTTGAGCGCCCGCCCGGACGTCCAAGCTCGAGGCTTCCATTTATGGACGTTCCTGCCGGGCGTCCTTGATCGGAGCTTCCGTTCATGGGCAGAAAAGTCTAGAAATGAGCTAAAATCTAGGTGTTGGTAATAGGTCCACCAGAGAGGATGCCTATGTTTTAAAGCAAGAAGAGTCAGTTAATACTACAATGTGTACCTCAGGGAAGGCCTTGAATCTAAGATAAAAGAATTGTCATTGGAAAATACCATGGTTAGGGTTGGAGTTGGGGATCTTGGTTAAAATGAAGATGGCCATAAGGAGAATAGGAAAAGAATACATTATAAGACTTTTCTCCAAATATTCATAAGAAAGAATATACTGGATTACCAGAATACAATTTCTGCTACCATTCAAAGAACTATTACAAATTTAGTTTTGGGGGATCCTGAAGATGCTTAAGAGAGGATGCACTATAGGGCTCAGAATGGAGAGTGTCGACGTGGTTGTTGAGCAAGGTGCCAAAGTCATGGGATTTACAGTAGTAGTGTCATGCAGGTAAATAGAATATGCCATTAACCCTGTACTAGGCGGTAGGAAGATTTATTTTCAGGAATGGAGAGCATGGATCTCCCTGGGTGTGCAAGTGCACTTGGAGAGGGGAGGTATGTGACAAGGAACTGGAAACAGTTCAGTGGAGGAAATAACCAGCCAGGGACACAGAGGGCACTGTAAAGAAAACCCCCAAAGCGAAAGTGAAAGTCTGTAAGAAGCAGGGATGAGGAAGAAGCAGCAGCAGCAGCAGCAGCAGCAGCTGGGAGTTTGGCCTGTGACTGGCAGGAGAAAGAAACGGATGGAAGAGACAGGTAACATTAATTGGTGAGCCCAGGTGAGACTAATCAAGGGCTTATTTAGAGAAAGCAAAGGTCTTCTTTGGAGGAGGCTGCCAGGAGGAGGCAGAGCCTGACTGGACAGTGCCAGGATATTTCAAGAACTACTTCCCAGGAGGGGATATCCATGTAAGAAGGCCCAGGTGAATCTACTGCTAGGATTCCAGCTACTTAACAGCAGACAGCAGGAAAGGGTGTTTTGTTTGCAGTGCAGAGTTTTATGTTAGCCTTTATTTAAATGCCTGCTGTACAAGTCTGAAATGACCCTTGAGGGTGTTGAAGTATGTTGTGGTCGCTGAAGGAATGGATGTGAGAAGGAAATATAGACACCACTGTCTGCAAGTTGCTTGGCTGAGCAGTTATTTCAGGCAATTCAGCAGGGGTTCAGAGCAGGTCACAAGCAGTCACAGGGTAGAAAAGTATTATAGAATCATATTTTTTTCATGAGGCCTTATTTTTTTAAGTCAGTGTATTTAAGGTATTTGCTTTATTGTGTCATATCAAAAAAGGAATAAAACAAAAATCTTGCAAGTTGCAGAGTTAGGCACAATAGTAATACCTGTTAGTTTAACCCCATGGCGCTAATGGTTCTAGAATTATTTTTTAATAATAATGCAGTTCTGGAAATACAGTTCAGTGTAACACAGACCAATGAGAATAATACCAGTTCCCCAAGAGGTTAATCTGCTTTAAAATGTTTCTTTCAACTGTGCATACTGCAAACTTGACTCTGTTATCTCTAGTGTGCTGTCTTAATCCTCTTTCTTTGTACCTCCCACCTGCTTTCTTTCTGCTTTAAAAAGATAAGCTTTTTAATATTTTGGTGATTTACTGAATAACTACGGAAAGGAAACTGGGGATTATAGTATTTATGATTTGCCTGGGGCTTACACACGTAATCTGTGAATCTACCAGACTCAGGTGGCTTGAGACCGGTGTTCATAGCTAATACAGATGTGCATTTGTTTTAATCCAAATGGAAATATGTTATGAATGAGGCCATTTTTGGTTCCGTTTGGGGCAACCAAACTAGATGGGCACAATCCCCCCCAAAAAATCCGATTCATTTTCTGTTTATTTGCTAGGGATGTGCACTGATTTTTTTTTTTGTGTCATTTCCATTTCAAGTCGTTTTCTGTTAAATTTCATTTTTATAATAGTTCGGGAGGTATTTATTTTGGGTTTCCCTAATTTCGGACTAAGTGCGCACTAACAGGAAGGAGCAGGACTTTGCTGAGCACTCACAAGATGTTCGTACGCATTAAGCCCCGTTAGTGCGCATTGCCTAGTTTTCCTAATTTCGGAGTTAGTGCGCCCTAATAGGACTTAGGGCGCACTAACTCCATAGAAGGAGACAGCCAATGGGAATGCAGAACCATACTTCTAGCTAACGAACTACTCCCCAATTGGCACTTTTTAACTTATCCCCCAAAATAATTTAAAACAATGTTGGAGCTTAGCTTTACCCAATCTCCCAACCCCCAAAACAATTAAAAGAAAATGCAGTCCATAGAGGCCCAAGGCACCCCTTGCCCTCCAACCATCAGATATTAAAATCAAATTCTCAAATCCTACCCCAACCCATCCTCTGGACCCACTTGAAATTCCTGCCCCCACCTTGCAGTCTCCCCAGCCCCCAAGGTTGAGCCAGGAGGTAGGAGAATCTTAGGGTCTGATCTTCACTTTACCCTCCATTGCCTCCCTCAGGTACAAAACTTAAGTTGTGAGCCTCTGGGGACGGGGAGATACCAACAGTACCTGAATGTAATCCACTTTGAAATGGCCGAAAGGCTGTATAGAAATATAAATACATTTTAAAAAAAAATTTCAAAAACATTTACATGTATAAAACTGGGTTTTACATGTATAAGTGCACCTTACCCATGTAAGTGGGCTTTTGAAAACTGGTACAATACATGCAATTGAATTGCCAATAGGTTTTACCCGTGTTAAGGGCACTTAACATGAATAAATCAGCTTTTGAAAATTGCTACAATAGTAAATTACATTTGCATGCATAACTCCATTGAAAATTCACCAGTTACTGTGCATCCAGCCACATTCGGTGATGCATGGGGCAGCTGATGCCACCAGGTTCGGCATTATGGGTTTGTGAAGGCTCTGAGTGGGATAGAAGATGGGGTTTGGGATTCTGGGTGGAAGGGCATGAGGGCTTCTGATGCCAGATTTTTGATTGATTGGGAGTAGTCTCAGTCCTCTATGCATTGCATCTTTGTTTAATAATTTTGAGGGATGGGGGATATCAGGATGATAGATCAGGCCTGCTTAACTGAGAGGGGTTTGTTTGGGGGGGGGGGGGGGGGTTGCACTTAACCAGCTATATTTGGAATATAGTCTTTAAAGGTTTAAAATTATCCAGGAAACGTTATCTGAACATCTTTAGCCTTGTATATTCAGCAAGAGATTTGACCTTCTGAATATTTGGCCTACTGAATAAGGTGAAGGTGGCGGACCTCACAAGTCACCTAGATAGGATTATAGACAGTGCTAGGGAGGAACTGGCTGTCATGGAACAAGTGAGCACCAACAACATAGGAAAATGTGGGAGAGAGGTTCTGGAAGCCAAATTTAGGCTCTTAGGTAGAAAGCTGAAATCCAGAACCTCCAGGGTAGCATTCTCTGAAATGCTCCCTGTTCCACGCGCAGGTCACCAGAGGCAGGCAGAGCTCTGGAGTCTCAATGCGTGGATGAGACGATGGTGCAAGGAAGAGGGACTCAGTTTTGTAAGGAACTGGTGAACCTTTTGGGGAAGGGGGAGTCTTTTCTGAAGGGATGGGCTCCACCTTAACCAGAGTGGAACCAGATAGAGCAGCTTTTAAACTAGAACAAAGGGGAAAGCCAATATTTGCTCAGCAGTGCATGGTTCGGAGAGAGGTATCTTCAAAGGATACTAATGAAGCATTAGAGTTAGGGCATCCAACAAAGAGGTTCTAAAAATTAGGCAATGCCTGTAATTAAAAACTCACTGAGCTAAAAGATTCCAATTTATCCCTGACAACTGAAAAGCAAAACGTTAATACAAACAAAAAACACACTTTAATATGTTTGTATGATAATGCCAGAAGTCTATGAAGTAAGATGGGAGAATCAGAGTGTATAGCAGTGAATGACGGTATAGACTTAATTGACATCTCAGAGATATGGTGGAAAGAGGATAACCAATGGGATAGTGCCACACCAGGTTACAAATTATATTGCAATGACAGAGAGGACCATCTTGGTGGTGGGATGGTGCTTTATGTCCAGAATAGCATACAGTCCAACAGGATACAGATCCTACATGAAACAAAATGCACAATCAAATGTTGATGGGTAGAAATCCCTTGCGTGTTGTGGAAGAGTATAGTGATAGGAGTATTCTACTGTCCACTGCTGTGCTTGGAGGTGGACCATTGTCCTGGAGCAGTGGAGAACGGCTCCCTGGTAGGGACCAGGAAGCACCTGCCCCCAGGGGGCAGAGCACAGGAGGAGACAGAGGCTAGGATGAGTTTCACCACTGGAAACCTGCGGTCCCCCCCTGGGTGGAGCCTGTAGGGACCCGGGCCACTTGGACTTAGGTGGGCCTCGCAGGGTCTCCTGGAGAGGTAGTAGAGAGGCATGTCCATGAGCAGCAAGGGAGCACGGTCGGACTCTAGGCTGTAGGTCTGGAGGAGCAAGGAAGTCCAGTACAGTGTAAGCGATGACAAGGCAAGGGACAAAGCCAGAATCAAGAGACATGGTCAATGGTAGCCGAGGTCAGAATCTGAGGATCAGTCCAAGGATTAGTCAACGAAGCAGGGGTCAGGATTCCAGAGGTCAGACGAGGTCACAAGACAGGCAGAGGTCAAGATCCAGGCAGTGAGGAGAATGGTCAAGGAATAGGCAGAGGTCATTACCAGAGAGTCAGTCCAGAGGTACTACCTGGGGAGACAGGACAGACAGACACTGGAACAGAAGGACGCTGGACAAGGCTGGAACAGTAGGATGCTAGAACAAGGCTGGAACAAGACTGGAACAAGACTGTGAATGTGGAGGCAAACTAGTACACTTGCAGTGCCGACCCAATTGCCAAGGCAAGGAAGTGCAGGCAGGGACTTTCTTATATCGTTCATTCAATCAGGGCACGCTGCGGAGCTAGGACCCGCCCCTGGCCCTACAATGGGCTGACGAATGGGCATCTTGGGTCTGGAAGCTGAAGGCAAGGACCAGAACAGAAAGCTGAAAGGCAGCTTGGGCTTTGGGTGTCCACACACGAGTGTCAGCCCCTTTCTTGGTCATGGCGGTGAGCGGAGCAGCTAGGGTAGAATAATTGGCAATGAAGCTCCTATAATAATTAGTAAAGCCAAGAAAACACTGTAAGGCCCATAGGCCTTTTGGCTGGGGCCAGTTTTGGATCCCCTGGACTTTATCTGCATCCATGGAGAAACCTCGATCAGATATGATGTACCCTAGGAAGGTTAAGCGAATTTGCTTGAAAAGGCACTTTTCTAACTTGGCATAAAGATGTTTTTCTCTTAGATGCTGGAGGACAATCCGAACATGATCTTGATGGGATTCAAGGTCTTTGGAAAAGATCAGGATGTTGTCAAGATACATGACTACGAATGAAGAGGTCTCTGAGTATTTCGTTCATGAGGCGTTGAAAGACTGCTGGGGCATTGCATAGCCCAAAGGGCATCATGGTATATTCGTAGTGACCATCCCTCATGTTGAATGCGGTTTTCCAGATATCTTCAGGTTGGATGCGTACCAGATTGTACGCACCCCCCAGATCCAACGTGGTGAAGATCCATGCTCTTGAAGGCGGTCAAGCAGTTCACTGATAAGGGGCAGGGGGTACCAGTCTTTGCGGGTTATGGCGTTGAGCCCTCTGTAGTCAATACATGGGCATAAACCGCCATCCATTTTCTTGACAAAGAAAAAGCCCGCTCCAGCGGGAGAATCAGAGGGATGAATTAACCCTTTTTCTAAGTTCTCCTTGATATACTCAGACATGGCTAGGGTTTCGTGGTGAGACAATGGATAAGTTCTGCCCTTGGGAGGAGTTGTGCCCGGCAAACGTTCTATGGAGCAATTGAACTTGCGTAACGGAGGCAAGGTATCCGCCTTCTGTTTCGAGAAGACATCTTCAAACTCAACATACTGGGTAGGCAAACCAGATAGAGTGGTAGACTTCAAGACAGAGACTACTGGAGATACTTGACGTAGACATATCTTCTGGCATTTGGAACCCCACTGCACCAACTGCAGGGAATGCCAATCGAACTGGGGTTTGTGGACCTGGAGCCAGGGCAGCCCCAGGATGACTGGATGTGTAGAACGTTTTAACACATAGAAGGACATTTCCTCCTCGTGGTGAATGCCCATGGTAAGACAGATAGCCAATGTTCAATGGGTGATGAGCCCTGGAAGATGTTCTCCTTGAATGGAGGCGATGTGGAGGCTCACATCTAATGGCTGAAGAGTATAGATGTGCTTCGTTTATCACGAATTAGGCAATTTCAACAAAATTGCCTAATTTGTCGTGGGTCAGGGGCCTTTGGTCCCCCAAGACTTGCCAAAAGTCCCTGGTGGTCCAGCGGGTGTCCGGGAGCGATCTTGCCGTCAGTTGCCAGTAATCAAAATGGCACCGATAGCCTTTGCCCTTATTATGTCACAGGGGCTACCGATGCCATTGGTCAGTCTCTGTCACATGGTAGGAGCACAAGATGGTGCCGGTCATCCATTGCTCCAGGCTATCGGCGGCATTTTGATGCGAGGCAGGCCGGAAAGCCCAACAGTAGGGAGGGAGAAATCGCTCGCGGGACTCCGCTGGACCACCAGGGATGTTAGTAAGTCTTGGGGAGGGATCGGGATGGTGGGAGGGTTGTATTTAATTTATTAAAGTAAATTTTAATGCTTGGGGTGGGTTTTTTGAGCTTCGTTTTCCCGCGTTGTTTTTTGGGCCCGTTTCATTTTTTTCCGTTTAGTTTTTTGTTCGTTTTTCCAAAAAACTAACCGAGGAAAAACAAACTTTACCCCGAACCGTCCGACTCAAAAAAACGACCCGGTAGAAGAAAACAAAGCTCATCTCTACTGAAGAGGAATGTTCAGAAGCTTGAACAATGTCATACATGATGAAGCTGCCACTTGCTCCTGTATCAACAAGAGCAGTGGTGGCGAAGGCATGGGCCTCAATGCCCAGAGAGACTGGAAGCAGGAGTTGGGGGCCGGTGACAGTAGCGCCTAAGCTCAGGACTCCCGCTGGGCTCAGGCATTGCACTTTTCCAGACGGACCGGACAGGACTGCCGAAGATGTCTGGATATGCCACAGTAAAGGCAAAGACCCTCCTTCCTCCGATGGAGACATTCGGTCGGAGACAGTCGCCTACTCCTCGAATTGATCCTAGGATTCTGACCTCGGCTACCATTGACCACATCTCCTGATTCTGGCTTTGTCCCTTACCTTGTCATCGCCTATGCTGTATTGGCCTTCCTTGCTCCTCCAGACCTACAGCCTAGAGTCCGACCATGCTCCCTTGCTGCTCATGAGCATGCCTCTCTACTACCTCTCCAGGAGACCCTGCAAGGCCCACCTAAATCCAAGCGGCCCGGGTCCTTTAGGGGCTCCACCTGGGAGAACGCGGGCTTCCAGTGGTGAAGCTCATCCTAGCCTCTTTCTCCTCCTGTGCTCCGCCCCCTGGGGGCAGGTGCTTCCTGGTCCCTACCAAGGAGCCATTCTCTACTGCTCCAGGACAAGGGTCCATCTCCAAGCACATCAGGTTGCCAAGGCCACGGACTCGGCGGAGTCTCCCACCTCCAGGTTTGGCCGCCACAGTCCAAGAACATCACAGGGCTTTGGAATCGCTAGCCTCTTCGGTGGAAGAGCTTCTTTCCCAGCTGCGAGATACAGCTCTGGCCAATCCTGTGGGCCTATTGCCCTCTATGCTACCCAAAGCATCGTTGGCGCTCCCTGCACCTCTGCGATACAACGGGGATCCACGCTCCTGTCGTGGCTTCCTCAATCAGTGCTTCATGCAATTTGCACTGCAACCCTCCTTGTTGCTGAAGGAAACCACTAAAGTGACCTTCATCCTTTCCCGTCTGGAAGGGAAGGCTCTTGCATGGGCCTCTCCATTATGGGAACACTCTGATCCCATGCTTTCCAAGTTATACGAGTTTGTTGCTCTCTTCAAGCAGACCTTCGGAGACCCAGGCCGCCTCACCCAAGGTGGATCTTGAGATCCTCTGTTGCATTTCTGAAGGGCTTCAGTACACATATCAACTCTGGGAGCACTGTCTCCAAATGGGTTTGTTTTGTGCAGACCTCAACAGGAATGAACATCATTCATAAGCCAGGGTATGTTGGAAATTATCTCACTCTTTCAGTTTTACTGCTAATGCCCTTCTGAATATTTATTTAGACATTTTATATACCATTGTTCCATGTATAGATCACAATGGTTTATAAAGTGACATTCATAGTTATAACAACAGACAAACAATGATTGGTTATAGATATAGTATCCTACACAGGTATTAATATCTATTTAGAGAGTTTTCTATTACATATCAACAAATGGTCTAGTACTTAAGGCAAGAAGTACGAGGATTTGAAATGCTAAGATAATTTTCCACTTTATTTACTCTCTTATTGGGTTCATTTTCAAGTTTCGATTATTGTTTTAGTCATTCTTGTCTTTGTGGCTCTCTATTTTCTGGTGCTTTTTGGCTAGTTTATACACATTTTTGAATAGCCAAGTTTTTAGTTCCCATTTGAATCTCTTTCTATCAGGTAATGTCTCGGGCAGAGAATTCCATAGCTTTGGGCCCACTTCAAAAAACATCCGATCTCTTATTTGTGTTAGACGTGTGCTTCTTATTTTGGAATAGTCAGTAGTCCTTTGTTTTGGGATCTTAAAGTTCATTGGGGTGAGTAAGGTTGTAGAGTCACTCCTAACAATCTGGGGTTATTGTAATGAATTATGTTGAAAATTATCGTTAGAACTTTGTAATAAATTCTGGCTTGCACTGATAACCAATGCAGTGTGATCAGCGTGGGTGTAATGTGATCGTATTTTCTGGATCCTAGTAGGAGTCTTGCTGTGGCATTTTATAATAGTTGCAGTGATTTTAATTGACATGCTGGAAGACCTAGTAGTAAGGAGTTGCAGTAGTCTGGTTGGCATACTTGCACTATGCAGTAGTCTATGCAGTAGACTATGCAGTAGTCTAGGTTGGCATTCTTGCACTATGCCAAAGAGAACCTCATTCTGGAGTTCAAATGATGTACCAAATTTTCTGGTGTATGTCGCGGGTTGTTGTTTTTTTTTAATTTCCATCAGTGTGTCTTATACGGTGGTGACTCATATGCTGTTTGTTTTATAAATCACTTCTCTCTCTCTCTCTCTCTCTCTCATCGGAGCCCTGCAAGGAGAAATGCAGGTGCATCCTATATAAAGGTGAGACTTATGTACTAACTGTTTTGTAAAAATGGCTGTTTATAGAGGGGTGCAATTTATACAACAGTATGACAAATACACCAGAAAATATGATATGAATGAGCAACTTATCAAGGTGTGCTTGGAAATTCTTCTTAATCAGGCCTTTGGCCTATTTCTGTATCTTTCTGCCACATTTTCTTGGTCTATAATTGTATCTCTTGGTATTTAAGGATTTTCTCCATACGATCCACAGAATAGTCTATCAGCAATGTCATTCTTGTGTTTTTCTCCTTTGTGATTTTCTAGCATTGATGTTCCTATCGTTTGGAATAGAGCTGCCCCAGGGGCCCATCTATACTTATGTCACCTTCCAGAACCAAATCATGAAAGATTTCCCATTGCTTCAATAATCTCTGAAGCATTAGATAAGAATTCCACCTGATGCCTAAAACCTGGATCAGCCAGAGCACAGGTAACGTCACTGCTTCCTGCCTTTCATGCTGTTGATGCCCATCCTTCATGCTCCGGTGAAAATATCCATTATTTTCCAGCAATCAGTCCTTTCAAGACTAAGCTGCCGTGTTCCTGCTTGGCCCCCAGGGCATCCTTTACTATTTAGGTGCAGCAAAGATGCAAAGCAATGGATCCTGTCTCTCTGCTGCAGTTGCCAGCTTTCCATCATTTTTCTTATTGTGCTAAGATATCCAGCAAGTAGTGGTTGATATCTATCACCTAAGTTTGCAGCGCAGCCTACCTGAACCTTGCTGCTCTTCCCCCAATACTCCTGCTGCCGATCTTTGCCTCAGACAGTTGCCCCCCTTGTGTCATCAAGGAAAGACAGGTGTGTGAAGCATTCTGGATGATCCACAGGTCATTAGTAAAATGAACTCTTCCCTCTCCACTATGGCTAGCTGCACCCGGATGCACTGAGTGTACCTGCTGCCTGCTGAAAGCAATCTGGGAGGGAACCTTGTAACTGGGGGCAAACAGCTGCTGCAGCTACTTAAATCCCATATTCGCTACCATTTGTAAAGATTGGTCACCCAGGGCACCCCAATGCAGCGTATGACCACCTTTGATGCTGCCTGCCTTATATTAAGAAATAGTGAGGTGGTGGCACCCTCCCCCCACTCCACCCGCACCCCCCCTCTGATGTTGTTGATGTAGGGTTGGGAGCTGATTGCCTGTCTCCGCACTGGATGAAGATACTAGGGGCAGCTTGGGAGCCTTCTAGCATTTTCCTGCTGCTGCTGCTGCTACTGTTTCTTTGACTGACAGATGGGGTCCATAGGCTAGTACTGGCACCCTAACCTGAAGGCCATCCTAACAGGTGTCCTCTGTTTTTAAGATGCCCCAGTACTTTTTCCCTGCTGATGGACTTTCAACAGTGAATGCACTCTGCATAGCACAAGTCCTACTTTGCTTTGTTTTCTTAAGGGCCTTCCTCTCCTCTGATGGCTTGGGGGGTTGAGGGTGGACTGAGAGGCACAAGAACAGGGGCATTACTAAAGCCCTCCACTACCTCCTCGTCCTGAAAAGTGCTCTTTGCCCCAGCAGTATTGCTTTCTGCATTCAACCTAGCCAATGAATGGAAGATAGCCTGCTTAATAAATAACTAGACACCCTCAGCCCCACCCCCAAGGTCTCCTCAGATACTAGCTTTTCTGTCTCTTCAGATTCAGAGAATTCATGATAAGATTGTTCAGAATCAGTACTTACTTGCAGGACCTGTGGCAGACATTGCTTAGGAACCATTCTGGAGGAGAACTGTGCTGATTTTGGTACTGGCCTTGACCTTCCACTGTCAGTGATAGTGCCACCCTCTCTGCCTTCTCCTGCCCCTGTATCATAGGAATAGTGCTAACAGTGGAAGCAATCAGCACATGTTCTTTCAGCTTCAGCTTCTTCTTGCTTGCTGCTGTATGCGTCTGTTTCCCCCTGAGAAAATAATCTCTCTTTAGTTTGGGAGGAGGAGAAGAGCTAGTAGTACTACTAGTGCTGCCAGATGTACTAGGATTTTTACTTAGAGCTGTCTTTTCCAAAAGAGTCAAAGCTTTTCTTCTCCCTCTGCCATTATCCCGGAGCTTTCCTCCTCCTATTGCCTGTGGTATGATGGAAATTTGACACAGACAGTAGGAGGGCCCATTGCCCACTGCCTACGGGAAAGTGTTTGTCTTTTTACAAGTTGTGTACATACTCCTCTTTTCACTGCTCTCACACATACTCACCACTGAGGAAACTGTCACCCAACAACCACACACACAAATAGAAGCTGCAATGCACTCAAGCACCCACTCTTCCTCAGAAGAATGCACTCTGCTAAACAGCCAGTGCTTGTGAATACTTGCCTATGCCTAAATGTGCCTGGGCTAGTAGTAGATGGGTACTGTTATTTCCCACAGATGACACAGTTTATAAAAAAAAAAAACAGCACACCACTACACAGTTACCTTATAAATGTTAGCGCTTAGAGTCCAAGATCAAACTTGGAAAATAAAAAAAAAAAGCCTGGCTCCTTTGTTGTCTATCCTAGTCAGTCACACAAATACAGTGCACTTATTACTTCAAAAAAAAAAAAACCTCTAGTAGCAGAGTGCCTGCACTGAGTTTTTCTTTACAATAAATTTCCATTTGCACTGTGTGTGCTCAAAACTCACTCTGTTACTGCAAATTTGGAAAACCTACAAAATATTTTGCATAGTGGACACACAGGGACTAAGTGTCTATGTCTGAAAAAAAGAAAGCACAGGTATAGGTCTCCTTATTCTAATCCTAGAACCTCTTTTCTGGACCTTTCTTCAGCTCTCACCAGAGATAGAAATCTACCATCCAACCTGCTCTGAAGCCCAGAGACAAGTGAGATAAAATGATGCCTGGCTCAAATTTACTTTCACTTTGAGTTTGAAAAAAAAAAAAGAGGAAGTCATTGTCAATCAATGCAATGGCAACTAGGATGGCTGTTTTAAAAAAATGCTTCACCTTGAGTGTCCCAACTTCCTTGCTGTTCCTTCTCTCTACCTTAACCCTGGCTCCAGTAAGTCTAGTGTCAAGTCTGTGACATCACTGGTTGCTAAGCAGTGAGCACTGTGCTTAGTGTGCTAGCTGGCAGCTGCCTTGAGAAGAAAGCAACCCTTGAAGTCTTGCTTTTCCCATACACTTAAATGGGAAATAAAAGCAAATGAAAAAAACCTTTCATTGATTTTTGGGGCACTGGCCATTCATATTTATTTCCCAAAATCTGAAATGAATATACCTGATTCAGTTTGGATTTCTTATTCGTTTTAAATTTATGTACATCACTAAAACTGGACCAAATTTTAAAAGTGTTGCTCACACTAAAAATCCCATATACATATTTTGAAAGCCAGAAATTATGCGAGTATATACACATGCGCAATTTAAAAAAAAAAAAAAGGGAGGCAGAATTGTGGGCAGGGAATGAGTGTTTTGCAGCGAGGCTAAGAATAATGTACGAGACTCTGCATTTTAAAACCGGAGGCCAAGGCGCATGCCAGTTTATTATCCGCATAATTTTACTGCTGCACCTGATAAGCAAGTCTGCAGATCTCATTTTTTGGGTTTACGTGCCAGGGTGAGGGGTCTGGGTCAACTGAGGGGAGTGCAGGATGAAGAGCCAGAGTGTTATGGATGACCTTGAGGTAAACTGGGCAAACTGGTGGACTAACTGGAAAAACTGTGAACATCTCTCACGAGAGCATGTTTTAAAATCCACTTACATAAGCAAGTTAAAGCCAACAAAGTCCTATGGAAGATACACGAAGCAGGTATGCTTGAATAACCTCTTAAAATGAAGAGCATACTTATGCGTGTGAGGTGTATTTTAAATTTTATGTGCGTAAATGTGTGCACAATTTAAAATTCCAGCGTATGCTCACTCGCGCACCCATACATGCATGTATGAGTGGCTGCATACTTGTTTTAAAATTAGTCTGTTGATTGGCCCAAAGCCAGCTAAGGAATCATTCAATGCCTGGGATTCTGAAGGTATATTCTCTTCCCTCCAGTGGACTATTCATACTAGTGAGTTAGAATAATAAGTCAAGGATTCAGCCTTGGAACAGAGTTTGAGCCCCTCATCCATAGATGAGGATTTGTATTGTAACTGCATGAGCAATAAATTATTGTTATTATTATTATTATTATTATGGGGTTCCAACAGCTTTTTTCCAGCATCATACACATTTATACAATATACCAAGCAATGAATATGAATGACTGCAGGAGTTTTTTGCTTATGTGGCACCCATGCCTATGGCTATGGTGCTCCTATCTATCCTAGGTTTTGATTAGTAAGGCGATGTATGTCTTTAAGGCCCCTAACAAACGGAGTCTGGAAACCCTTAGTATGTCAGTGAGTATGAGACCTCTGAGTGCATATTTTTGTTCAAAAAAAAAAAAAAAGTCTTCAGGAGGAAGCCTAAGAGTCAGCACCTATTTTGTTGTGTTTCTGGGGGTTTGTTTTTTTTTCCAGCATGGAGAGTTTTTCAGCCTCTAGATCAGGGGTCGAGAACCCATGGCTCGCGAGCCAGATATGGCTCTTTTGAGGGCTGCATCTGGCTCGCAGACAGTCGCCACACTTTCCCGCTGACCCAGCTGCTCCCCGATCCTCCTCCGCCCAGGCTTAAAATGCTGTCAGCCCGGGCGGAAAGCGGCAGGAGAGCTGGAGTCAGCGGCACCGGCGTGCTCTCTTCTTCCTGCCCCCCCCCCCCCCGCGGCCCGGAAGAGGAAGTGGAGAGTATCGGGTGCCTGCGCGGCAAGAAGAGGCCACGCTAGTGCGCTCGGCATCGGCCCGAAGAAAAGAAGACTGCAGCGCGGCTCGGAGGAAAATGAAGAGGTTCAACTGCGGCCGATGGGACTCTGCCTCCGCGAGGGCTGAAAATGAAGAGGTTAGCGTTGTGAGGAGGCTGCTGCTGCCGCGAGTTCCCGGGGAGGGGGAGAGAGAGAGTGAATGAGCGAGCAAACACACATGCTTGCTCGCTCATTCACTCTCTCTCTCCCCCCCACCCCCACCCCGGGAACTCACGGCAGCAGCAGCCTCCTCCCAACGCTAACCTCCTTCATTTTCAGCCCTCGCGGAGGCGGAGTCCCATCGGCCACGGTTGAACCTCTTCATTTTCCTCCGAGCCGCGCTGCAGTCTTCTTTTGTGTGTGTGTGTGTGATTGAGAGCCTGCCTGTAAGAGAGAGAGAGAGAGCATGAATGTAAGTTTACCATTGGGAACCTGTATGTGTAAGTTTGTGATTGAAAACCTGTTTGTGTGAAAGAGTATGTGTGTATGATTGAGATCCTTTGTGTGTGAGAGAAATCATGTGTATGTATGATTAAGAGCCTGTGTGTATAAGTAAGAGAGAGATCATGTGTGTCTGTGTGTGATTGAGAGCTGATTTAGGTGAGGGAGCATGTGATTGAGAGCCTGTGTGTAAATGAGAGAAAGAGAGGACATGTTTGTAAGCATGTGAATGAGAGTCTGTGTGTGAGAGAAAAAGACAGCATGTATTTATGTGATTGAAAGCCTGTGTGTGTGTGTAAGCGTGAAAAGATAGCATGTGTGTAAATGCGTAATTAAGAGCCTATATAAGTGAGAGAAAAAACATGTGTATATGTGAGTACTGAGAGCATGTGTGTATAGGTGTGTCATTGAGAGCCAGTGTGAGAGAGAGCGCTGGTATGTGACTGAGAGAGGAGAAAGTTCCAAGCAAACCACCCCACTTCCTGCTAATTCAGAATAATCTCAGGACACCTGATATCAAACGTTCCCAGGTATGCAGAGCAAAAAAAATTTTGTATCCTTATTTTTCATTACTGGGTCTTTGTGTCTGCTATTTTGAAATATTTTGTTGGTATCTGGAAATGTTTTATATGAGTTTTTAATTATTGGATATTCCACTCATCAGCTGTTTCGAAATATGTTCTTTTTGTTAGTACAGTTTTACTGCTGATGATTTTATATTTCTTGATTTGTTTTATAAGGATGGGTGATGTTTCTTTTTTCCTTTGTTACACTGCATACAGAGACTCTGGCTTGTTGCAGTTTCCAATTCAGTTTTTTCTGCATGCTTCTTGTTATGCGTTTTGGTCTCTTTATTCTATGTTAGGTGAGGGACAGCACGTGATTCAGGTGAGGTTTTCTGCTGGCATGTAGTTTCTGTGTAGGACTCTATAGCAGCCTGACTTGGTCCGTTTTCCTAATAGGAGATGTATTGGTGTCTTAAGGCCTGGTGTAATATTTTCAGAGACTTATTGTACTTTAAAAGTGTAATCTTACATAAAATGCACACATTTACTTGTATTTAGTTTTAAACATATTGTATGGCTCTCATGGAATTACATTTTAAAATATGTGGCGTTTATGGCTCTCTCAGCCAAAAAGGTTCCTGACCCCTGCTCTAGAATCTGGTTTACATCAACAGCCACTGCGAGGATTGTGCAGAATGCCAACTGATCTATTGATCCTTGAAAGGCTCACCAACCACTCTACATGGAGGACTTAGTTAACAACTCTAATCGGTTTTGGGGAATTGTGAGAAGTTGAGGAGAAAGGTAACTGCTCCCTAATTTCAGAGAGTGTTGGGTTATAACTTCTGGATTATGGATGTCTGCCGAGCTCTCTTAGGAGCTGAATTCTTCACTATTATATTCCCTGATATATACTATTTTTGGGGGGGGGGGGGGGGGGGGGGGAGTATTGTTGCTGCTATTATTGGAAGGCTGTTAAATGTACCATCTTTGCATGGATTTGGCTGTGAATGTGGTGTCTGTGTTTCCTCACTATTTTCCATGAATAAACACGCCAGTGGAATCACCAATATTTCATTCCTGCTTAAGTGAATGCTAGGATGGGATTGTGCTCCATTAAGCACTCTCCAGTGGTTTTTCCATCTTCACCTCAAAGTCAGTGTACATAAGGCATTGTTTCCATGACAGAGAGGTTGGTCAGCCCTATCCAGTAAAGAAAAGCACCCAGTCCACTTCATCATCTGCTTGACCACATTCAAATAGGAACACAATAAACAGAGAGGTGTTTAGAACGCCCTTGCAAAGTACAGGTTACACTCACATTATAGCAACATCACACATGTAACTGGATTTATTAGCTGCAGCAGCATATACTTCCCCTGCTGAATAATTACAACATATGCTGCTGTGTATCAAAATGTCATTTAGCACACTATAGATGGCAGAGGAGTGAGTTTTAGATAAATCAGTTAGGCCAATGAAATCTTTGTGTATTGTGTAATTTGTGTCTATTCAGTGAAATAAAGTGACCAGTTCTTCATTTTCAATATCCTTCATTCTGTCTGCAAGGAGAGGGTGAAATCCCATCTCATGCATTTTTAAAAGCAGTCTCCAAAAGATGTCCATTGTAAGAAGATGAATTAATTTGTTAATTATGATATGGGGCATATATTTTATCACAGAAAGCCAGCAACTAAGATCAGGACACTCCTCAACTCATAGTTTCATGAAGTGATTATAAATTGCCACTGTGGACTCATGACTCTCTTGCCATCCTTGTCCCATTAGCTGTTTAATTAGCATTTCTTAATAACATGTTTGTTGACCTTTGAGTCAACCTGAGTAACAATGCTTGGTTGACGTGACATATATGCTTGCATTTGAGTTGTGGCTTCTGGTGACATTTGGGCTTTTCATGTTCTCGGAAGGATTTCAGAATATGTTTCCAATTCTGAAAACCACTAACATCAAATGCACCCTCATTTGTTAGGTCATGTAGAGGCCTTTGATTGTAGAGAAACAGCACTTTGTGCAGCTCAGTTTGCCCCACGTTTCACACAAAGTAATTCTGTTAAAGTCCTTGAATCAATTTGATTGAACTTATTGAGATTGCTCAAATGATCCAGCTTCCCATAATATTTTAGTGCCCTCCAGCACTGCAGAGTCATCTGATTGACAGGGCCTGGCAAACACTGTGCAGCATTCATTGGAGCACTGGTTGACAATACAATCCAAGGAGAAAGCCACAAAAGACTCTGTTTTCTTTATCTCATTATGGAACTCTGTCTTCCTCAGGGCTGGTGGAAGGACTAGGCCTGGGCCTAGGGTGCGCCGAGCCACTGATGGCCGACATGAAGGCTCATGCGGCCGCCAGTGAACCTCATCCCACTGGCGGCTGAGCAGTGAACTACTGCTGTGCTGTGTGCTGGATACACACACAGCAAGAAGATCGGCAGGGCCGTGGTGGAGCTCACGTCACCATGGCCCGAAGAAAAAGGTCGCATCTAAATGTGCAGGTGCTCCTCCTCCTTCCTGCCCACGCGGCCCCAGAAGAAAAATGTTGCCGGAGCCGCACGGGCAGGAAGGAGGAGGAGCATCAGCCGTGTGCAGAAGAGGAGCAGCACTTCTGGGCTGCCACGAATCCCAAGTCACAGCGGCCTGAGAAAAGGAGGAGGCCCGGTAGCAGGGCCGCCACCGAGGATCCCACATTGCGGGCAAACCAAGAAGATCAGGGCCACTGCAGAGCCCATCCTGCAGCAACCCGTGAAGAGGAGGCCCAGAGATGAGAGAGAGGCTGAGGGCCTGTAGAGTGTGTATGTGTGCGTGTATGAGATGAGTTGAGAGATTGTGCGTGGGAGTGAGGACCTGAATGTTTGCAGAGACAGCATGTGAGAGCCTCTGTGTGTGTGAGAGAGACAGCATGTGACAGTGAGAGCCTTTGCTTGAGCAAGACAGCATGTGGGAGTGAGAGAGAGCCTGTGTGTGTGAGAATCAGACAGCATGTGCCAGTGAGAGACTGTGTGTATAAATGATTGTATGAGAGAGAGCATGTGAGAGTGAGAGCGTGTGTGTGTGTGTGAGAGAGAGAGAGAGAGAGAGAGAAAGCATGTGAGAATGAGAACCTGACTGTGTTTGAGGGAAGAAGACAGATGGGGAGAGAAAAGAAATAGAAAAAAAGAAATATAAAAGGAATTGGCAAAAAAATAAGAAAGGGAAGGCGGAAAAAGAAAGCCTGTGACCAACCGATTAGAAAATTAAGATCATGAGTAAATAAAAACTTACAAAAAAAAAAAAAAGAAAATTAAGATCAGACAACAAAGGTAAAAAAAAAAAAATTACTTTTTACTGATTGGCACATGTAATCTTTGGGAATGTGCAAGAGAAGCACTTTCTCTATGCCGATCTCGCAATGTACGAGTTCAGCATTGAGAAAGTGGAAGCCCACGGGGCCTGCACAGAGGAGGCAGCAGGATGGGCTTCAGTGTCAATAGCAGCAATCGGCACCTCCCCAATAGCCATGTGGCAGCAGTGACAGTGGCAGCAGAGGAATGAGAGAGGCTCCGAGGTTGCTGGCAAAAGAAAGAGAGGGGGTCTCTGCCTTTAGTGTGTGCATGTGTATGAATGGGAGTCTGCCTGGGGGTGTATGTGTGTGAATACATGGGTGCCTGCCTGAGGGTGTGTCTGTGTATGAGAATGTATGGGTGTCTTCCTGGGGTTTGTATGTGTGAGAATAGGTGCCTGCCTGTGTGTGGTGTATGTGTGTGTGTGAGAATGAATTGGTGCCTGCCTGGGGGATGGTGAGGGAGTGGTGTGAAAATGAATGGGATCCTGCCTGGGGTTTAGTGTGAGAATGATTGGGAGCTTGCCTGGGTGTGTGTGTGTGAGGGAGCCACTGAGAGTGAGAGCATGAGTGTATGAGAAAATCCAGGGGAGTAAGAGGTTGGGGGGGGGGGCTGTGGAGGGGGAGAGTGTGTCTTATAGCCTGAGAGTGTGTCAGTGTCTCCCTCTGAACCATGCACTGCTGAGCGATTGTCAGCTTTTCCCCTTTTTCTAGTATAAAACCTACTCTATCTCCTTTTTAAAGGTTAGCACTAGCAGCATGGCTCTACCCTGGGTAAGGTGGTGCCTATCCTTTCTGACTAGGCTCCCCCTTTCCCAAAATGTTGCCCAGTTCCTAACAAAACTAAAACCCTTTTTTCTGCACCATCATCTAAGCCATGAGTGAGACACCAGAGCTCTGACTGCTTCTTCGCATGGAACAAGGACCATTTCAGAGAATGCTACCTTGGAGGATCTGGATTTCAACTTTCTACCTCAGAGCCAAAATTTGGCTTCCAGAACCTCCCTGCCACAATTTCCTATCAGGCCGATTCAGTAAAAGTCGCGGGAGAGCGGGCAAGTGCCCGATCTCCCGGCGCACACACAGGCCACTGTTCTGTGCGCGCGATTCAGGGGGGAAGAAGATGCAAATTAGGACCCGCGGTAAAAAGAGGCGCCAGGGACACTAACGCGGCCCTAGCGCCTCCTTTTTGACAAGAGCGGCAGCTGTCAGCGGGTTTGACAGCCAACGCTCAATTTTTCCAGCGTCGGTTCTCGAGCCCGCTGTCAGCCACGGGTTCGGAAAACGGACGCCGGCTAAATTGAGCATCCGTCTTCCGATCCATGGGCCGCTGGCCAATTTAAAAAAAAAAAAAATTCTAATTTTTGATTTTTTTTTAAATTTTGGGGCCTCCGATTTAATATCGCTATGATATTAAGTCGGAGGGTATACAGAAAAGCAATTTTTTCTGCTTTTCTGTACACTTCCCCGGTGCCAGCTGAAATTAATGCCAGCCTTTGGCAGGCGTTAATTTCTGAAAGTAAGATGTGCGGCTTCGCTGCACTTTTTACTTTCTGAATCGTGCGGGAATAACTAATAGGCCCATCAACATGCATTTGCATGTTGCGGGTGCTATTAGTTTCGTGGGGATTGGACACGCATTTTCAACGTGCTATTACCCCTTACTGTATAAGGGGTAAAGCTAGCGCGTCAAAAACACGCATCCAAACCCGAACTAACAGTGCGCTAGTGCGCTCCACTGGAGCGCACTGTAATGTATCAGCCCATATGTTGTTGGTGCCCATATATACCACGATAGGCAGCTTCTCTCCAGCACTGTCTAAAATTCTATCTAGGTGATGTGAAAGGCCCGTCACCTTCACACCAGGCAGGCAAGTTACCCAGCAATCCTTATGTCCACCAGCCATGCAGCTATCTACATTCCTAATAATCGAATCACCAATTATGACGACTGACATAACTCTTCCCTTCTGGGCACAAACCCTTGGAGACCTATCCTTGGCCCAAGGGGTAATAAATCACCTGGAGAGCAGGTCCTAGATACAGGATCACTTCCTGCTAGACTAAGATGATGCTCACTGTCCAGGTGATTTTGTTCCTACAAAGCAGCACAGGTCTGCTAGACTGGAGTTAGAACTTATCTACTATGTCCCTGAAGGTCTCCTCTATATACCTCTGTCTGCATCAACTCCTCCAGTTCTGCCACTCTAGCCTCCAAAGATTGGTATCATTCTCTGAGAGCCAGGAACAAGGAGTATGAGAGGGATGTAACCTCAGTCCTATCTTCTTTAATATCTTGTTGCGCTCGCTGCCCGTGGGGCCCTTCCCACAAGCAGCCTCTCTCAGCTCACTAGGCTGACACTGGCCCTGCTAGCTTCTACGACTGTCGACCGTTGCTATTGGCCACTGCTGTACAGCCCACATGCCACTGTCTATCCCACGGCCCGCTGCCGCTGCTGTCTGCTAGCAGTGTGCCAGCTCTGGTCTCCTACGTGGCAAAAGAGCCGCCATTGCTGCCACTTGCTGGCTGGATGCTGGTCCTGTTCTTCCCGCTGCAGGGGAAGCTGCCGCTGACCCTGCCTCCCTGTGTGGCAGTGGTGCTGCCTCTGATTCTCTTCTCCTCGCAGCAGGAACACCGCCAGCGATGCTGCTGCCTCCACCTACCCTTGGGCTCCTGCATAGGCGTGCACGCGCGCCTCTCTAACATTTAAAGGGCCAGCAGCGGGAAAAGCCCCACGAACCCCATCTGATGATGTCATCGTCTCATTTTTCCAATAGCCCTATAAAAGGGCTCAGCTTCCATTCCTTGGGGCCTTCGCATTGGATCTTCACAGTTGCCTGTGGTCTCTTCTCCAGTCAAGGTCCTCCGTGGTCTTCTTGTTTCTAGATGGCTCTTTGTTGGATGTTCTTTGGATGTTCTTGGTCTTATTCCTCATTGCAGCTCCTTCATCATCTGTTCCATGTTTCTAATGTTCCATGTTTCTGGGGTTCCATGTTCCTGCTGTTCCAGTCCTGGTCCTGATGTTCCCATCTCCAGCTCTTCGTCCTGCTTCCAGGTTTCCTTCTCATCCACCTTTCCTGGTGTGCCACCGTCATGGTCTATGACCAGCTCATGGGGAACTGTGTAGGGTGCTTCTTAGCACAAGGCCAGTCTTCCTGTCTGCAGCTCAAGTCTCCGGAAGGCCCTTGCTTTTAACGCCAAGGTCCGTTCCTGAATCCTGAGTCCTGAATCCTTGAATCCTGTTCCTGCTCTTCGGAGTTCCTTGTTCCTGCTTCTGTCCATGCCCTAGACTCAAACCAGAGACTGCCCCACTCAGCATGGTCCGCGACCAGCCACAGACAGCTGTGTAGGGTATGCCTCAGTGCAGGCCTCCCCTGAATCTTCATCATGTTTCAGCTTCAAGCCTTCATCTTCTCGTCTAGAGTCTGCTTTGCTTCCGGCGCGGTCTGCGACCAGCCACGGGCAGCTGTGTAGGTTGTGCTGCAGTGCAGTACTCACCCTGTACTAGTGCCTGAATCCTGAATCCTTGTCTGAGTTTTCCAAGTTCCTCGAGTCCTTGTCTTCCAAGTTCCTCGAATCTTCATCTGAGTTTTCCAAGTTCCTTGAGTCCTCATCTGGGTCTTCCAAGTTCCTCAGTTCCATGTCTCGTCATGTTCCTGCCCTCAGCCTCCATCTGGCCTCACACACTTGTCGTTCCCAAGCGGCGGGTCCGGAAGGGCTACCAAGTGGCTGGAGGGCTACTCTTGAGACCAGCATTACGTTGCTGGGTCTCACCTGTGAGTGTAGGTTCAGCGGAGGTCTGAGCCCACCTCGTTCCAGTTCCTATGGTGTTCCATGTCTCGATCCTGGTCCAGCCTTGTTCCAGCTCCAGCCTGTGCTTGGACACTCTCACCTCCCACGGTGTGAGCTTGGGGCTCCTCCCTGAGCCGCACCATGGCCCAAGACCTCACATCCCTCCAGAGCAAGCGATCGCATCCCCGCGTTTGCAATACATCTACGTCATTGAATACTTTCCCAATTCATTCTGGGTGCAATGTGCTGATGTCAGAAGGCCATATACAGAAGGGTACAAAAAGTTAGTGTAGCTCATCCACTGGAAACTGTGTAAACATGATAGCATTGCAGTACTAGAGAAAAATGAAATCAAAACCCTATCAGAATAATAGAAAATGAATTTGTGATCACTTGGGATATTTTCCAACCAATTGCTAAACATAATTGAAACTACAAAAAGAGACATAGTGATAAAGAAGAAAACATAAAAACATTAAATGATGTCAGAAAATTACCATTTGCTATAGCCAGTCTTCCCAGCTGAGATTCATCCAGGATGGTTTGCTAAACATACAATACCTTGGTGTACATCTCATAAAAAAAATCTAGCAGTACAAGAAAGTGCAGAAAAGAGCAACAAAAGTAATAAAGGAAATGGAATTTCTGCCATACAAATAAAGCCTTAACCAGTTAGAGTTCTTCAACTTGAATATGATATAAGCATACCTGGGAACTTTTGAGTTATGCTCACTCTGAGATTGCTGTTGATTAGCAGATGGCAGCGGGGTGGGGGGGGGGGGGAGGTAGGAAGGAATGGAATAATATGTATCAGCTTCCTCTCTTCCAATCTCCCCCCTCCTCCAGATTTCTGTCTTTCATCCTCCACTCCCACATTTTCTCTCTTTCTTCCACCCACCACCATCACCTGTCCCCCCTCCAGAGATTATCCCTGCATACTTCCTCTGTCCCTGACCCCAGCACCCTCTTTGCTCCTACCCTCTATAAGTTACAGCTCCATGATTTATGCATCCTCACTTCACCCTTAGCTGAGTGAGTCCCAAGTCCTGGAACCACAGCTGCAGACTGAGTTTTGTGTGTTGGCAGCCCCTCTCCAGTTTCTCCCCACATGCTGCTTGCAGTGTCTACTGCAGACTCGCCCCACTTCTCCTGTTCTCTGCAGGCTTACTGAGGAAGGGGCGTGGCTGAGTTGTATACAGAGAGGCCCTGAGATCTCTAGTGCTTCCCCTGAGACCCTGCAACTGATGTAAATTCCCCGAGCCTCAGGGTGAAATCCTGAGAGTTCCCAGGTATGGATATAAGTTTATAAAATCGTGACTGGTATAGAAAAAGTTAACGATATTAGGGAAGGGACATTCTATGAAAGTAGTAGCAGATTTAAATGAAATTTTTAAAAAATATATTTTTTTAGTCAGCCAACAATTAAGCTATAAAATTTGTTGCCAGAGAATGTGGTAAAGACTAATATTATATCGAAGTTTAAAAATGGTTTGGACAAGTGTCTGGAGGACAGATCCATAAATAATCAATAGTCAGATAGACTTGGGAGTCTCCACATCATTCTTCTGAGAGTGATAATGGGGAGTGGACTTTCCTG
Source organism: Rhinatrema bivittatum (assembly GCF_901001135.1). Taxonomy (NCBI): domain Eukaryota; kingdom Metazoa; phylum Chordata; class Amphibia; order Gymnophiona; family Rhinatrematidae; genus Rhinatrema; species Rhinatrema bivittatum. Next base: position 562,456,966 of record NC_042615.1, on the reverse strand, counting down.
TTATTACCGTAGTTTCTGCTGGGTTCTTCCAAGTGACCCAGACTGGCTACTATTGGAAACAGGATGCTGAGCTGGTTGGGCAATTGGTCAGTCTTAGAATGGGACTTCTTATGTGCTTACCTACATACACAATTCAACATCAGTTCCCTGCAGCTCCGAACCTTTTACCTGATCCCTTCAACCCTTTCCCACCACTTTTTCCACCCTTTCCCGTCCATATTAGTACCAAGCTTTACCGGAATCTGTTATCGTTCTGGCCTCCATCAACTCCACAGGCCTACCGTTATCATTCTCTTTGATTCTTACAAGACCAAGACTTAATTCAACACTCAGCTCCCCCTCCATGTGAAGCTTTCAAACAACCTGCACAGCCACCAAAACCAGCAAGGCTAATGTCTGAAACGTCTGGCCCCCCTTCCATGCTAATTGAAGAACATGTTTTAAACATGGTCACTTTATGCTGTTTACCACAACCTTCTTAGACGCCCAATGCAGCCACAGCACCATTGTCTGCGTTATTACAGCCGCTCTATGCAGGTTAGCTCAGTTCATTCTTAGAAGCTACATGCAGTCTTACCACAACTGTTGGGGTAATGACCGCTGCTCTCTGCAGATTACCCCGATGCCTTCTTAGAAGCCTGATACAGTCATACCACTGCTGTTAGTGTTGTACTTGCCATTCTCTGCAGGTTACCCCTAATGAATACCCCATGGCTTCCGATGCCATTAGTCATTGCCTCAGCTAACCTTTTACTTTTTGAAAGTTAGGATCCTCTGAGGCAAATTTTCAAAAAACCATGCAGTCATAAGTTGTGCATTTATATGTATTTTTTTTTTTACCTCTTACCTATATGTTATTAATTGTAACTCATCCTGAGTATCCTCCAGAAGGCTAAGTAGGAAAAGAAATAAATTAAATTAAATTAAATTAAATATTTAGTTCCTTAAATCTCATCTCATATAGTATTTGATGTAGACCCCACATCTTTTTGGTAGCCTATCTATATCCTTTGACGGTACAGCCTCCAAAACTGAACATAATATTTTAGTTGAGGACTCTCTAATGACCTGTCCAGCAGCATGATGACCTTTTTTTTTTTTTTTCTGTGCTCCCTATACACTCCAGCATCCCCTTGGCTCTAGCTACCACCTTAAGCACATTGTTTCGCTACCAGACATGTTGTAAAATTTTACAAAACCCTACAAAACATGCTCAGCAGATAGTATGCAGCACATCTGTCATACAATAGCAGCATAACCTTCAGGGTTCAACCAGCAAGAAGCCTACCTATGAAAAGGCAGCACTGCAAATAATTGCAACGAGCCCTAACACACCAATAAACGTCCTATTGAAAATATGTAACTAACAAGAATGCTACAGGTCACAACTTGCAAGTAGAATATCTCACCTTGATCACACAGCAGAACACACCAGATGCAAATTTGCAGACAAAACCTGAAATGGAAACACTATGAAGCCACTCTGCATGCAGTACAAAATTGGATAACTAGAAACAGAAATATGTTTCCTCTTCTATGAATCAAAGTGCAAAGACAGAAGAGAGGTACATTCTCCAAACTGACGGATTATGGCTCTTTCATCCCAACTTGCCATCTCCCACCCCCATCGCTTCCACGGTGACTCTCTCAAACTTGTGAAAATGTCATTTTCCTCCCTCAATCTAAATACACCTCTGGGAAGGCCTCCTTATATCCTGGCTGAAAGCACGCACACTGTGGAAGATTGCCCATACCACTAGCCAGACTGAGGGAGGGAGGGGAATTTTCAGACAAGCCAATTTACTGGGATACACTGAAAATCACTCTCCCATGCAGAGCTTTTGCACACGAAGGGGCCAGTGCTCTGCCCATGGAAATGGGCTTTCTAAAAACTGTAGGGAAAAGTGCACGCACAGTCATTTTACCTGCATTTGGGAAAGGTGTTCCCAGGGTTGGGGACTGAAAAACATATTTTTGAATTTTAAAAAGCAAGCGCCTTCTTTACTCCACAAAAGTACCCACACAAAAAGGAGGTGCAAAGGTGTGCAGGTGCTTTTTCTTAGGCAAATTTCAAAGGGAAGGTTTTCACTTTGACATGTCTTCGCTCTTCTGTAGGCAGTATGGCTTAGCATACACACTAAGCTTTAGTGCACAGGCCCCACAGACAGTGAGAAGTGCAATCCGGAATTCTATAAACAGCAGATCTAGTGAATGCCAGTAAAAATGGCCCCACCTAGAGCCAATGAGTAAGATGGACTCAAGAGGGACATTCACTGAAAGCTGCAAGTAGATGGGGGGGGGGGGGGGGGAAGGGGGAAGAGAGGTCCAGTCTAGATTTTGATAGCATAAGGAGATCAATTCCATATATCCAAAAAGGAATAACGAGGGTCCTGCATTCTGCAATGAAGCTGATAATGTATTATGCAAAAACTAACAGGGGTGGGCCAGAAATCTGAATTCATCCATTGTTCCAAGATGCACATGGTCTCTGAACCACAATTTTAAACACAGGATGCAATTATTTTTAGTTACCATAACTGCTGAATATCTTTTGGCTGTAAATATTTCTACATCATGATTTTTGGGTGACAGGCTCATGATGATCTGTCAATGCTAGCTGGAAAGCTGTGAGTTTAACTTGCCTCCAGCCTTCTGAGACAGTGAGTATTCTGTTATTGAGTTATTTTTATCTTCTTCCTCTACCAGCGCTATGTAATGTGCAGTGCTGTGAATTTATATTGAAGAAAGAAAAAATAATGTTCTATTGATTTGCACAATTTTTTTTTAAATTACATCATGAAAAAACAAAGGTCAAAAACAAGCTGTAGGCGATACCTTTATACTGGAGTAATTTAATAGTTTGTGACTAGCTTTCAAGAGCTATGTTCCTTTCAATCAGGTCAGCTAGTCACAGATATAGTGTTAATCTAATAAGGTGGTATCATCTGCAAATGTTTGTTGACCCTAATTTTTATATATTCAACTGGACTGAATTACATCAGTCACATTAAAACAAGATACTTGTTTGCCCATGTCACAATATGTGAGCTACAGTCACAGACCTGTTAATTTACATTGATTTTTAGTTTTGCTTTTCTGGCATTAATTTACAGAATAATCTTTTTATTCATGCATATTAGGACCCCCTTCCATTACAAAATCCATTACATGCATTAATATCTACTAATCATAGCTCTTTCCTCTGACTCCCCTATTGCCAGTTATTGTCTTAAGAACATAAGAAAACATAAGAAAATGCCATACTGGGTAGGACCAAGGATCCATCAAGCCCAGCATCCTGTTTCCAACAGTGGCCAATCCAGGCCATAAGAACCTGGCAAGTACCCAAAAACTAAGTCTATTCCATGTTACCATTGCTAATGGAAGTGGCTATTCTCTAAGTGAACTGAATAGCAGGGAATGGACTTCTCCTCCAAGCATTTATCCAATCCTTTTTTAAACACAGCTATGCTAACTGCACTAACCACATCCTCTGGCAACAAATTCCAGAGTTTAATTGTGCGTTCAGTAAAAAAGAACTTTCTCCGATTAGTTTTAAATGTGCCCCATGCTAACTTCATGGAGTGCCCCCTAGTCTTTCTACTATCCGAAAGAGTAAATAACCGATTCACATCTACCCGTTCTAGACCTCTCATGATTTTAAACATCTCTATCTTATCCCCCCTCAGTCGTCTCTTCTCCAAGCTGAAAAGTCCTAACCTCTTTAGTCTTTCCTCATAGGGGAGCTGTTCCATTCCCCTTATCATTTTGGTAGCCCTTCTCTGTACCTTCTCCATCGCAATTATATCTTTTTTTAGATGCGGCGACCAGAATTGCACACAGTTTTCAAGGTGCGGTCTCACCATGGAGCGATACAGAGGCATTATGACATTTTCCGTTTTAATCACCATTCCCTTTCTAATAATTCCCAACATTCTGTTTGCTTTTTTGACTGCCGCAGCACACTGAACCAACGATTTCAATGTGTTATCCACTATGACACCTAGATCTCTTTCTTGGGTTGTAGCAACTAATATGGAACCCAACATTGTGTAATTATAGCATGGGTTATTTTTCCCTATATGCATCACCTTGCACTTATCCACATTAAATTTCATCTACCATTTGGATGCCCAATTTTCCAGTCTCACAAGGTCTTCCTGCAATTTATCACAATCTGCTTGTGATTTAACTACTCTGAACAATTTTGTGTCATCTGCAAATTTGATTATCTCACTCGTTGTATTTCTTTCCAGATCATTTATAAATATATTGAAAAGTAAGGGTCCCAATACAGATCCCTGAGGCACTCCACTGCCCACTCCCTTCCACTGAGAAAATTGACCATTTAATCCTACTCTCTGTTTCCTGTCTTTTAGCCAGTTTGCAATCCACGAAAGGACATCGCCACCTATCCCATGACTTTTTACGTTTCCTAGAAGCCTCTCATGAGGAACTTTGTCAAACGCCTTCTGAAAATCCAAGTATATTATATCTATTGGTTCACCTTTATCCACATGTTTATTAACTCCTTCAAAAAAGTGAAGCAGATTTGTGAGGCAAGACTTGCCCTGGGTAAAGCCATGCTGACTTTGTTCCATTAAACCATGTCTTTCTATATGTTCTGTGATTTTGATGTTTAGAACACTTTCCACTATTTTTCCTGGCACTGAAGTCAGGCTAACCGGTCTGTAGTTTCCCAGATCACCCCTGGAGCCCTTTTTAAATATTGGGGTTACATTTGCTATCCTCCAGTCTTCAGGTACAATGGATGATTTTAATGATAGGTTACAAATTTTTACTAATAGGTCTGAAATTTCATTTTTTAGTTCCTTCAGAACTCTGGGGTGTATACCATCCGGTCCAGGTGATTTACTACTCTTCAGTTTGTCAATCAGGCCTACCACATCTTCTAGGTTCACCGTGATTTGATTCAGTCCATCTGAATCATTACCCATGAAAACCTTCTCCATTACGGGTACCTCCGCAACATCCTCTTCAATAAACACCGAAGCAAAGAAATCATTTAATCTTTCCGCGATGGCCTTATCTTCTCTAAGTGCCCCTTTAACCCCTCGATCATCTAACAGTCCAACTGACTCCTTCACAGGCTTTCTGCTTCGGATATATTTAAAAAAGCTTTTACTGTGAGTTTTTGCCTCTACAGCCAACTTCTTTTCAACTTCTCTCTTAGCCTGTCTTATCAATGTCTTACATTTAACTTGCCAGCGTTTATGCTTTATCCTATTTTCTTCTGTTGGATCCTTCTTCCAAATTTTGCATCAAGGTTGAGTTCAGGGACAATGGTACACAGTCACATCTGAAGAAGGACCTTGAAAGCTCACATGCTACATCTTTTGGGTTTTTGTTTTTTTTGTTGGGCCTTTAAGAGGTATTATAACCCACTGAAGTTCAGGTCCAAAGAAAAGATTTTACCATTTTTAGGGTGAAGGCATGTAGGAATTCATAGAACTTCCTGAAGTCTACATCATTTTCTTTGAAAAGCAATTCCCTCTCTACTGCCCCGAGGGATGTCAGAAAAATAGCAGGCTTCAAACTAATTGTAAAACATACATCTAAATCTAATTCCATAATAAATTATTGTGGTTGCTGTAATAACATGAAGAGAGAATTATATAAGCAAAAATGTGGTGTTCTGTAGCCAATCACCTCAATCAATGGTCCTTTGACATAAAATTTCTGTTTACCAAGCATAGTAACATAGTAACACAGAAACACAGTAAATGATAGCAGAAAAAGACCAAAATACCCCAACTAGTCTGCCCTGTAAGGTTTTTAGGGTTATAACTGCTGCTCCATGCCGATCAGCTCTGTGCTTTTTGTTTATTTATTTTATTTATTTATTTAAATTCTTTTAATATACCGATGCTCAAGACCAGGTCTTATCGTACTGGTTTACAATGAACTAGGGGGAAAAAACCAGTTAACAATGGAAGCAAGAAATTACATTATAACAGGGAATGTGGAACTTGGGTTGTTAGAGAAAAAGGATAGGTTTTAGGCTTGTTTAGGCTTGTAGCTGCCGTTCGGTGCAGGTCAACCCAATGGTTTTCTTGGAAGCACAATACAATCATTTCAATATGGTTTGGGGTTGAATCATTCCTACATACAGGATATTCCTTTGTTTTGTTTCCAACTTCTTGTCAATAAAGGTTCCTTTGTGTTTATCCCACACTTTTTAAAATTCTTTGTCTCCACTCCCTCCTCCGGGATGGCATTCCATGCATCCACCTACCTTTTCCTTGGAAAAAAAAATATTTCCTGATGTTTTTGTATGCACCTCCTTGAAGCTTCAAATTGTGACAACTAGTTCTATAATTAATATATTTCAGATATTTAAATGTCTGCATCATACCCTCTCCTCTAGGGTACATATGATCAGATCATGAAATCTCATGTCTTTTGGTGCAGACCTTAACACCATTTTGGTTGCCTTTCTCTGGATCACCTCTAATCTATCTCTATCCTTTTTGAGCTATGGCCTACAGAACTGAACATAGTATTCAAAATTAAGCCTCACCAATGACATATACGGGAACATTATTGCCTCCTTTTTTTCTAGTGGTTAATGCTTCTCTCTGTGCAATCTATCATCTCTCTGGCTCTAGCCACCATTATTTCGCTACCTTGAAATCATCAGACAATTTATTTATTTATTTATTTAAAATTTTTATATACCGGCATTCATGATACAATCACATCATGCCGGTTTACATAGAACAGGGGTGTACAAAGAACAAATGAGTAACCTATTAGTGAGGAGGAAGCAGTTACAAATAACAAGGTACTAGAACTGGGAGTAGAGAAGAAAGGGAGAGGATAACATTAGATAAAGATATTTACATTAAATTAACATTTTTACAATGGGAGGTAGTTCAACAGGCTGCAAGGGTTAATCAGTGTCCGGGAATGCTTTTTTGAACAGCCAGGTCTTAAGTCTTTTCCTGAAGATTGGGAGGCTGGGTTCTTGTCTGAGGTCTGGTGGGATGGAGTTCCATAAAAGGGGGCCGGCTGTTGAGAAGGCCCGATCTCTTAGAGTGATGTGTTTAGTAGTTTTGGCTGGGGGTACTTGGAGGGATCCTCTGAGTGCGTCTCTGGTTGGTCTGGAGGAGTTATACTTTTGGAAAGGGATTTGTAAGTCGAGTGGGGAGTGTTGATGAATGGTTTTATGTATTATGGAAAGAGATTTGTAGAGGATTCTAAAATGAATCGGCAACCAATGGAGATCTTTTAGGATTGGAGTAATATGGTCCTTCCTCCTGGAATTTGTCAGTAATCTTGCCGTAGCGTTTTGTAACATCTGTAGGGGTTTAGTGTAGGAGGAGGGTAGGCCCAGAAGGATAGAGTTACAGTAGTCGATCTTAGAGAAAATGACAGCTTGAAGGATGGTTCTGAAATCTTGAGTGTGGAAGAGTGGTCTAATTCTTTTCAGAACTTGAAGTTTATAGAAACAATCTTTGGTGGTTCTGTTGATGGAAGCTTTAAGGTTCATCCGGTTGTCTATTAACACTCCTAGATCTTTCACATGTGTAGTAGTGGGGATGGTTGGAAGATTAGAGATGGAGTTGTTGTTATCTGAGGAGATGAATAGTAGTTCTGTTTTACAGGAGTTTAGTACTAGGTTTAGGTTAGATAGGAGGCGTTTAATTTCGAAGAGACAGTTTTCCCAGTGATTCAGTGTTTTTGTGTAAGACTCTTTAATGGGTATCACGATTTGGATGTCGTCAGCGTAAAGGAAATGTTTGAGGTTGAGGTTGGAGAGGAGTTGGCAGATTGGTAAGAGGTAGATGTTAAAGAGGGTAGGTGACAGGGAGGAGCCCTGAGGGACTCCTATGGGAGCGTCCATTCTTGAAGATTCTTTGTCCTGTATCTTAACCTTGAAGCCTCTGTTGGAAAGAAAAGATTTAAACCATGAGAGTGCGGTGTTTGAGATGCCTATAGAAGCCAGAATGGAAATGAGAGTGTAATGGTTGACCGTATCAAAGGCAGCTGATAGGTCTAGTAGAATCAGGAGGAAGGATTGGCCTTTGTCAAGGCCCATTAAGATGAAATCAGACATAGAGATGAGGAGGGACTCTGTGCTCAATGATTTGCGAAATCCGTATTGTGATGGGAATAGGATTTTATTTTCTTCAATGTAGTCGGAGAGTTGAGTGTTGACAACTTTTTCTAGAATCTTGGCTATAAATGGGAGATTGGCGATGGGTCGGAAATTGTTAGGGTCTTTGGGGTCCAAGTTGGGTTTTTTAAGTAGAGGTTTGATGGAGGCCAATTTGAGGTCGTCAGGATATAGACCTTGGGTGAGTGAGCAATTTATGATGTCCGTTAAAGATTTTGCGATGGAGTCAGGGATAGCCAGGAGCAGTTTGGTGGGGATGGTATCCAAAGGATGGGAGGAAGGTTTCATTCTTCTTAAAAGAGTTTGTAACTCTAAGATAGAGATGGGTTCAAGTGTTTCCAGACCATTGTTATTGATGGATGACTGTTGAAGAGACTGGTACAAAGTGGGGTTGGTGGGGATTGTGGGCAGTTGTATTAAAAGGCTGTTGACTTTATTGTGAAAGTGAAGAGCAAGTTCTTCAGCTTTGGGTTGTGCTAGGTTGTTTGGAATCTCCTGTGGGTTGATTTTGGTGAGATTGGAGACATAGGCGAAGAGGGCTTTTGCGTCGAAGATTAAGTGATGTATCTTGGATGCATAGTAGTCCCTTTTGCATTTAGAGGTAGTAGACTTGTACTGGTGGAGTGAGGCTTTGTAGATGGATCGTGAATGGGTGCTAGGGGATTTGCGCCAGTCACTCTCTTTCTGTCTTAGACTTTGCTTTAGCTTTCTTAGTTCTTCTGTAAACCATGGTTGCCTTTTGGATGCGTTTGGCAATGGTTTTTTGGTTGCTAGTGGGCATAGCTTGTTAGCTATGGAATCAGTGATGGCGTTCCAAGAGCGGAGAGCTGTGTTCGGATTTGAAAGATCGATTGATGGTAGTTGGGAGGCTAGGTGTGAGCTAAGGTCCTCTGTAGAACAGGATCTTCTGTAAGGGAAGGATGGTAAGGGCCCCTTGGGGGTGGAGGATTTTTTCAATGAGAATGAAGTTGAGATAAGTGAGTGATCAGACCAGGGAACCTTCTTGCTCTTGAGGCGCGAAGAGTGTTTGATGCTTGAATTAATAAAGATAAGATCCAGCGTGTGTCCCGCTTTGTGTGTGGGTTTGTTAACTATCTGTTTAAAACCCAGGGCTGAGAGGGCTGTGAGAAAGGATTCGCAACTGGGTGAGAGGGTGGGATTGTCCACATGCAGATTAAAATCTCCTAGGATGATTGCTGGAGCGTCCAGTTTGATTAGGGTTGTGATTATTTCTACTAGGGGGGAGGGGTCCGTCTCAAGGAAGCCTGGAGGTGCGTAGACAAGTAGTATTTGTAATTGTTCCGAGGTGAAGAAACCAATTTCTAGTTTAGACTTTGAGGTGAATGGGTGTAGGGTGAGCCTGAGGTCTTTTTTAGATGCAAGTAAGAGTCCTCCTCCTCTTTTTTTCAGACGGGGGATGGAGAAGATGTCATAGTTTGAGGTGGGAAGTTGGTTTATGATTGCTGTGTCCGTGGGTTTGAGCCATGTTTCCGTTATGGCACATATATCAGGTTTGATGTCGAGGAGATAGTCGTTAAGGATTAGAGATTTCTTGGATAAAGATTGAGCATTGAATAATGACAGTGAGAATAGGGTGAGGCCTAAGAGTTGGGTGATAGGTGTTATCAAAATTGGGGTGAGTGATTTAAGGTTACGATGTAGGATCTGTCGTTTAGATTGTTTTGTAGACGGTAAGAATGGTATGTTAGATTTATCTATAGATGAAAGGTTATGTTGTAGTATAGGTATTGGGAAGGTAGGAGCCATTTTAGCAGGTTGTTCTTGTGTTGTGATGGTGCTGCGTTAGTGCTGACGGAGGACCGGAGGTAGAGGGCAAACGTTGTGTGCTATGGTACGTTGGAGCTGTGGCTGGTAGTAAGGTCCTCCGGGGCTGCACGAAGGGGCGCACAAAGGGGCAGGCCCCTTTGTTGCGTTCCTTAGGCGCGCGATGCACGGCGCGCGACGCCTGAGAGTAGCGGGATTTAAATCCCCGCTGTCCGCTTGCTGATTGGCTGCTGGAGGTGGCCTCGCTCTGGGCGGGCTATGGCGATGCGGCAGGCCGAGCTGGCAGGCTCGCGCTGAAGAGGAGCAGAGGCGAAAACGGAGCTCGCAGGCGGCGCTGAGACGGCTTGGGGTAAGTGAATATTTAGAGCCTTACCCCGGCAGGTCGAGGCGCCGATTGCGCAGGCTTTCCCGTCTGGAGCGGCAAGGAAGAAGAGATGGCGCCTGAGAGGAGCGGGATTTAAATCCCCGCTGTCCGCTTGCTGATTGGCTGCTGGAGGTGGCCTCGCTCTGGGCGGGCTATGGCGATGCGGCAGGCCGAGCTGGCAGGCTCGCGCTGAAGAGGAGCAGAGGCGAAAACGGAGCTCGCAGGCGGCGCTGAGACGGCTTGGGGTAAGTGAATATTTAGAGCCTTACCCCGGCAGGTCGAGGCGCCGATTGCGCAGGCTTTCCCGTCTGGAGCGGCAAGGAAGAAGAGATGGCGCCTGAGAGGAGCGGGATTTAAATCCCCGCTGTCCGCTTGCTGATTGGCTGCTGGAGGTGGCCTCGCTCTGGGCGGGCTATGGCGATGCGGCAGGCCGAGCTGGCAGGCTCGCGCTGAAGAGGAGCAGAGGCGAAAACGGAGCTCGCAGGCGGCGCTGAGACGGCTTGGGGTAAGTGAATATTTAGAGCCTTACCCCGGCAGGTCGAGGCGCCGATTGCGCAGGCTTTCCCATCTGGAGCGGCAAGGAAGAATATCACCCAAGGTCTCTCACCTGATCAGTGCACATCAGTAGGGATGTGCATTTGTTTTAACCAAATTTGCAAAATGCAACAAATAAGAGCCAATTAATTTAATTCAGGAGGCCCCAAAACAAACCACATGACCCCCAAATTAAAAAACTTAATTTGGTTAAAACTTCTGGTTGAGCGTATGTCTAGGTCCAAGGCCAGGGCCACACCTAGGGCATAGGTAAAGGCCCAAAGCAGGAGCTGCAGCCCACACTCAAGTGAGATGCCGGGGTCTCAGCATAGGCCTGATCCAATGCCAGGGCCCCAGCCAAGACCCAAAGAAAGGCCAAGCCCCCCCCAAAACATTATTTACCTGATCCATACAGCAAAATGGAGCCCTCCACTGAGGAAGATGCGCTGGAATTAATTTACTCCAGTGCTAACCCAGTGGATTACAACATTACCAATAAAAAGTAAGATGACAGTAGACTTACGAAGAGGACAGTCCTGCCCAATCAGGAAGGGTTAGGGAAGCCATGAAACGAACCCCACTTCTATTTTGTCTTGGCCAATGGGTGTCTTTAACTGCACTTGACAAGTTGGATATTGTCTATGATCACCCTGTATGCAACTCAACAACACTACCTTACCATAGTTGATTTGAATTCATTTCACCAACTCATGTCAAATAAGAGTTTTCACTCTCCCTGAATCAACCTGGGTTAGAATGCTATCTATTTCTACTGAAAGTATGAAGGAGCCAGCCTCTTGCATGGGAAATGCAATATGAATACAATGCATGGTTACAGCATTTATGTCCATAGCCTCTTCTTCATAGTGGGGACATCCCAGGTAAAATGGCCGCCTTCTCCAAAAGCGGTTAAACCCGCGATCGGGCCAGCTCTTTCAGCAGCCGCAGCCTCTGACTCTTAGGATCTTATCAGCCTCTACATCCGTTCCATAACTTCTCAAGGGAGCACAGTGTCTCAGACATAAAGTGAGCCTGGTAGTATGCCTCAGCTACTCCTAAGGCATTCCCCAGTGTTAGATTCAGTTGTTGATAGACCCACTGCCACATGGGCCAAACAAGGCCATCTGGTAACTGCTCCAAGAGAATTGTCTTGGAGACCTCTCGCCAGTTTTCTTTTCTGGGTGAAGTCACTTCCAGGCAACATTGCGAAATCTATGAAAAAGATTTCTTGGATTCTCCACAGGCTGCAGGAAGCCAGACCAGAAGCATTGTCGGTAGGTCTCTGGGTTGAGCTCAGCTCTCTGGAGGATGGTGGTCTTAACTTTCTGGTCTATGGCTGTTCCATCTGGGTTCATGATCTGGAAATCAGCTTGACAGCCTCCAATTAGTAAATTACCCTGATAAGTAGCCCACCTGTCCTCCGGACAGCTGGTCAGTCTAGCCATCCACTCAAAATTCTGTAGTAAGCTGTCAGGGTCCTCTCCAGAAGTCATCTTCAGTAAGGCTGTGACCAGGGAAGGTGGTTTTGTCACCACCATTTGCGCTGCCTGTGCAACTTGAATCAGTATGGTGTTCTGTTAAGCCACTTGCTACCATAATGCATGTTGCTGATCGATCTGAGCCTGCAAAGCATTTTGCAGCTGTTGCTGCCCAGTAGCAAGAACCTGTATGACTTGCTCCATATTTAGCTGCATTCTGAGGAAGGGGAAGTGCTAGGCAAATGCCTCTCTGGGGAAAGGAGAGAAAAACAAAATCCTGCTGGCCTGTACAGTCTTGCCTCACTTCTTGAACTCTATTTATATCAGGCGGGCTTAGCCTGTTTGTAGCATCATTAGGCAAGAAACTATGGAGGCCCCAGGAAACTAGAGGGAAAAAAAAAGTCTCCGTTTTTTTTTTTTTTCTGATTTATAACTATGGGTTGGTGCCTGTAGTCCCTCTTTAAGCCATCAGCATTCTACTTCTACTGTCACTTCTAGCACATGTACCAGCCTCAGCATCTGGAATAGCCAAGGAAGACAGAAAGACTTCGCTATTCTGGTCAGGAACACATGTTTATTTACAGAAATCAAAGAAACAGCAAAACAAATTAGTAGCTCACCTCACTTTAAACATCCAAGCAGTTCATACATATTCTCTACAGGCATACCATGGGCTTGAAGAAGCTCCCCAGGGCCTTCCTAACCCTTGCAGGCCCTGATCCTTTATATTGCTAGGTAGAGATCCTCCCATGACCCAGAATCTCTTGGGATCTGTGCCTTAAGGTGGATGTTCTTAAGGGTAGATGGTTCTAGCCTGTGTCTTAAGGTAGTTTGAGGGAGTCTCTTGTATACTCCCTCATACCAACCTTAAGCTATAAACACATATACTGGTTTACAATAGGTCTTAAAATGACCAGGTAATGTAATACTAAACATATTAAAGCATGAGCATTGGGTAATGATAATCAGATGTTAATTTGTCTGGGCTAATCATAACTTATGGATATCTGACTATAGACTCCCAAAGCAAGACATGCACTCAAGAAGAGGTCACAGAAATCACTTCAAGACCATCCTCAAGGCCAACATGGAGAAAGGCAACATCAACACCTTATTTTATTTATTCTTATTAATTAATGTATTTATTTATTTATTTATTTATTTATTTAATAAAACTTAATCGCCTTCTTGTTTATTATTATGCTCCAGGCAAGTTGCATAACAGTACATACAAATGTAATAAAAATACAATTAATAATAAAACAATAAAAACATTACAAGCACAGATATGCAATCCATAGATTCACATAAACCTACATTATTTAAAACAGGCTTACTCCTTTCAGCCACCATTAATTAACCCATATTGCAAAATCAACTGTAATATAAAAGCTAACATTAATTCAGAGAGTCACCTGCCTTTTTTATGCCCCATCAAATCAAATGTTTCCAGAAACAATAGGATTGTCAGGTTTTTCCTAAATAATAACATCATCTATTGCACAGAGTTCTACTGGACGCATGCTCCACAACAGTGGAACCACGTGACTAAATGCCCTCTGTCTTTTTTAGAGATGGTTTAACCAGAAAGGTACTTTGTAAGGAGTGTAACTTTGCTTAAGACCAGATCAATTCAAAGAGGATTTGAAATAGTCAGCACCAGTCCCCTTCAGTGCTTAAAAAGCCATACATAAAATTTTAAAACAAACTCTAAAATCAATTGGCAGCCAATGAAAAAACTCAAGTATAGTGACATTTCATCTCATAGCCCATACCCAACAATTATGTGGGCAGCTGTGTTTTGCACCAACTACAAATTCAAAATATGTGCTGCAATAATCCAGCCTACTAACAATTACTACTTGAACAACCTTAAGTCAGATTGACACAGCAAAAAGCAAAAATGGCATATTTGCTTTAAATAGTAGAAACAAGTCTGAACCACCAAATGAATCTGAGTCACCAGAGACCAGCTCTCATCTAACTGGATCCATGTTGGAGGACTTATAGGAAAATGCTCATCCTCCAGACCAGACAGCAAGGCGACATTCCCTGATTATGTCACCTGACCCTGCATGGGAAGGGGATCGGACTGAAATGGTTATCTAAATAAGATGTAAACTTTAATAGTGACTTATGTATCCACTTTCATCCCTACCTATTGTGCTGGTCAGACCAGCTCAATCACCTATACAAAACCATGTAAATGTGTATATAATATTTATTATTTTTCTATCCCTGTTTCCCAAATAAAGAGTCCTTATAACAGAAGAGTTCTGAGCCATTTCTGCTTCACAAGTGGTGATCCCTGCTGTACACACTCAGTTCTGACTCTGAAGAAGTAGATTAGACCAGACTGGTGCCAGAAAAATAATCCCCAGTATGATCTTGTTTATTAGGGCAAATCACAATCCCATCTTGTAAAAGGACTTTATCCAACTCTAAGGAACTATAAGGAGAAGGCGCTGTAAAACCTTCTGACTGTATGTGGCACAAAATGGAGTCTCTAGAAACAAGATGGACGCTTGGCCTGTGTTTTTCTGCATGTATGCTGACAAGCTGGACCTTCCTGACCACACAAGCAAACGCCACATAAAACTATTTGCAGAGTTGTCCTGAAACAAAGGAAGGTCTATGTTCCTGCAAGAAACAGAGCGGGCAAGGTGCCCCTTTGTCTAAAGTGTACAGCTTTATGGCCCAAACCCTGATCAGAAAAGAAGTTTGCTGTGCAAAACCTAACCTGCTCAGTATCCAGCTGCATCTTGAAAAAAAAAAACACAGGCGTGCTGACCAATCAAATAATCACACCAAAGAAGAATAGATCTGTCTCTGTTAATGAGCTAAGATTGGGAGAGAAATACCTATTAAAGAAAGAGATGAGACAAAGAAAACAAAAAAGCTTTTGGTCACATGGAGCTTCTGCAAAGTCTCGGACACTGCTCAGCCCACTGCTAGCATGGCGAAAGAACTTTTGTAGTTTATCGCAATGATCTGGGTGCATTGGGTGACAACATCACTTCCTATTCTATTTCTGGAGCTTCTGTGTTTTCCGGTGCCTTTTCTGCATGTCCAGGTTCACCTGGGCACCAGTGATCATCAGACAGAGTGGTTTGATACAGCAAATAGGATACAGAGAACTGACACGAAGAGCCGAGTTTTGAATTTCAAAAATATGGACTTTGTCAGCATGGGAATGTACCTGGAGGAAGAACTAGAAGACTGGGAGAAAATAGGTGAGATGGAACAACAGTGGGCCAAATTACAAGGAGCTATTACAAAGGCAACAAATATATATGTTAGAAAAATATACAAAGGAAAAGGAAACCTATCTGGTTGTCAAAGGAGATGGCTGAAAAATAATGGCAAAAAGAACAGCGTTCAAGAAGTACAAAGGATCCCAAAAAGAGGAAAACAGGGAAGAATATTTAGTGAAAGTGAAGGAGTCAAAGAAAGAAATCAGGAAAGCAAAAGGTCAGGTGGAAGAAAGGATTGCCAAAGAGGTAAAGTGAGGTGACAAAACATTTTTCATATATATCAAAGAAAGGAGGATGGCCCAAGAATATATGGGAAGAGCAAGGAAAACTGATAGTGGACACGGCTATGGGGCCGGATGAGATACATCCCAGGATAAGGGAGCTCAGATGTGCTGGCGGGTCCACTGAAAAACCCGTTCAATAGATTCCTGGAAAAGGGAGTGATGCCACAAGATTGGAGAAGTGCAGTTGTGGTCCCGCTTCACATGGGCGGTAGCAGAGAGGAGGCTGGAAACTACAGGCCGGTTAGCCTCACCTCGGTGGTGGGAAAATTAATGGAGACCTTCCTAAAGAAAAGTGAACTAGCTATAGTCCTTTAATTATTTAAAATCTTTTCTATACCGTTGTTAAGTTATATACCATCACAACCTTTTACAGATAGGCACGTATAGTAATGTTAGAACTGAATTGGGTAATACTATCTATCAAAGTGCCAGTAAAGTTCCAGTTACATAGTTACAAAATAAAGAATATTTGATGAATTTCATGAATCTTGTCCATTTATATGTGGAAAGATTTACCTTATATGTATAATACTTTTGTACTGTATATTTATTTAAAATTATCGGTGAAATAATAAAATAACAACATATGCACGTGCTGTGAGCTAATGTTCTGCTGCCAGCTTTATTTATTTTCCTATTCTCTTTGTAAAACGCTTGTTTGAAAAGCCAGGTTTTTTAACTTTTTAAAAAAAAGTTTGAAATTTTTCTGCAGTCTAATCTCAAGGGGCATGGTGTTCCATAGTATCGGTCCTGCTAAGGATAGTGCCCGCTCTCTAACTTCGTTAGGTTGCTAGACCTGAGGCAGCATGGATTCACCAGGGAAAGGTCCTGTCAGACAAATCAGATTGATTTTTTTTGATCGGGTGTATAGAGAATTGGATCGAGGAAAAGCGCTCAATGTGATTTACTTGGATTTCAGCAAAGCTTTTGATATGGTCCTGCATAGGAGGCTCATGAATAAAATGAGAAACATGGGAGTGGGCACCAAGGTAGTGGATGGATTACAAACTGGTTGACTGACAGGAGCCAGCGTGTAATGGTAAATGGAACCTTTTCTGAAGAGAAAATTTTGTTAAGTGGAATACCACAGGGATCAGTTTGGGGTCCAGTTCTGTTCAATTTTTTGTGAGCGAAATTGTGGAAGGGATAGAAAGTAAGGTTTGTCTATTTGCAGATGATACTAAGATCAGCAACAGGGTGGACAAAACTGAAGGAGAAGAGAGAATGAAACGTGATTTAAGAAAGCTTGAAGAGTGGTTGAAGATCTGGCAGCTGAGATTCAATGTCAAGAGGTGCAGAGTCATGCACCTGGGGTGTGGTAATCCAAAAGAGCTGTATGTAATGGGGGTTGAACGGCTGGTGTGCATGGACTGGGAGAGGGACCTTGAAGTAATAGTTTTTGGTGATCTCAAGGCAGCGAAGCAATGTGGCAAGATGATATCTAAAGCGAAAAGGATGCTGAGCTGCATAGAGAGAGGAATAACTAGCAGGGAAAAAGGAGGTGATAGCCATAACACTAACCATCAATGATTTTCCTCATATAATACCCACCCATCCCCCCTCCCCTCCCATTGGTGAATTGAAACATAGCCCTGAGAGACCAACTGGAACAATAAAATAACCATCAGAATCTTTCATCCAAGTTTCAGTGATTCACAAAATATCTATTTTTAGTTCCACAGTCAAATCAGATATTAGGAGCCATTTTTCTTCCTCTGAGTAAGCATTAATTAATGCAATATTTAATATCAATCTAGTTTCTTAATTTTTCAGTCCATCCCCCTCTTGATTCAGTACAGCATTTAATAATTGTGCTACAAGTCGAAGCTCTCTTACATTTAGATTTCCCTTTCCGAGCATCAACCCCATATTGTCCTTGACCCACTATTAGTTCAGGTCATCAGAGCAGGGATATAGTTGTATGCTCACAAAACTCTTCTCCCATATACATCTTTATCTCTTATGTTTAAAATCAAATGTCATTTAAAATCAGAGGAGCCAATATAACCACCTACTTAACAAGACTCAAAAACTGGATAAATACAAAACCAAGTAACCCATCTTAAAAGATCACCTGAAGGGGCACCCAAAAGAGGGCATCAGGCTGGGTAGAGAGAAAGCACATAGACACCAACATTTTCAAAGTGCTATCCACAGCAGCTGAAACTGACAGGATGAGTTTCATGTCTAAATTTTGCTCTCCAAGGGATGAACCTGGGGCATAACTACTGGTAGGCTTCAGGGGCCTTGTGGCCCTGTGCTTTTGGCTCAAGTCCCCATCCTAGCAGCAGGGACGATTCACATCTAAATCAGTTTCTTAAAAGTGCAGGAATTAGAGAGCCTGAAGGTATTGCAATCACTGCCAAGGGGGGTTAACAAACAGGAAACATCACTGCCCTTGGGCTAGACTTGAAAAAGTTTAAGGCCATCAAACTCTTTCTATTTATTTTTGGTAGGTAATTATTTATCTCCTCTCACCCCTTAAAAGTTCAAGAATGCCTGGGCTAGGTGGAAACCTATTTACATAATTACTCTTCAGCATCCTGAGAAATTAAGCTTTGTAGAGAATAGCTGCCTTATCCACAGCGGAAGATTGTGAAACAGCAGAGACAGGGCAAGAGAATGAATAGACAGAAGATACAGAGTGTTGCCAGAGATTGTAAGAGTGTTGTAGCCACTGCTGTGAAGACCCACTTAAGATGGGGTAAAGGGTGGCGACGAGTCAGAAGTCGGCTGGCTATAGTGCTCACCCATGTTAACCATGGGCCCCTCCAAAAATGCAGTCTGGTTCTGCTCCTAGGTGACCACCTTTGGCTCACTGCTTTGGAAGTGACCCACTGGCAGTGACATGCCACCAGCAGCAGACCATAGTGAAAAAGGAGGTTGGACTTAACCCTTCGATGGTATGAATGATGATATTTTCAGCCATTGTGATAGTAACATTCTTGCAGATGAACAGTAAGAGACTGTGACTGTATTGCATTTTATTTTTTCCTGCTGTTGGATGTAACAAGAAAATGCTGTACACTTTGCCAGATTATTTCCATTTCCCAAGTACCTAAGTAAACTTTTCATTTTTGGAACAATTCCAAAATTGTATGGCCATGTGGTTTGTTTTACCGAGCATAACTTTGAAGTCCAAAGATCTAATAGCCCTGAGGCAAGTCATCCCCCTTGCCAAAGAACCCAGGGAATTCCACGGAGTAAATGATGGCTGCACAGCTGCCAGATGTACCTATGAGTTCCAATAGCTAGTGAAACAAATGTTACACCTACAACAGCAACAGAAAGTAGGGAAGCTAGACTGGCAAAAACAGTATGCTGCAGATAAATCAACAGTCCACGGCTATATATCCTGCTTGGAAACATATGCCCAAAATTTGACAGAATCTATCAATCCTGGATCAGCCTCATCAGCCATATTTGGACCCACAGATAGGACAACTGAAATCCCCCTTTTACCAGGGACCACCTTAACATGCTGCAGAGCACTGTCCAACTCAATGCAGCTCTGAAATCTGTATTCTGCTGGGGGGGTACCCCAGAACCTCCCTTTACTGCCTCTTCTCCATCTCAGATTCCTGGTATCTCACTTCATTGATCTTCCCCCATCCTCCCATTCACCCCATTCCCAGTCCTCTCTCCCCAATCCATTTTCCTTCTATATAATCACCCACATCCCCAGTTGTCTCACCTGAACCCATTCCTGGTCTTCCTCCCGACTCCTGCTTCTTTCATCATATCCTGAGCCCATCGTTTGGAAGAGGGTAAATAGTGACTTTGGTCTGTACAATAAATATGTGCCAGTTTATGTCATGAGCCATGTAGAAGAGCACTGAGAATCATGGATCCAGGAGGAAGTCGATCAGAGAATAATCAAGAATTCTAACCCAGGATTTGGTAGAAGCCATCCGGATTATGACAAAAAGGTCATCAGAAGGACGAAAGAGATGGATCTGGGAAGAATCTTCCGCCTGTGAAGCCTTCATCTCCTCGCTCGAAGCCATGGGTTTTATACAAATCATCCACTCTCCCACTCACAAAGCAGGCCATACTCTAGATCTTATATTCACGAACTCCAGCATTCACAACACTGACCCCCCCCTCTTGCTCCCCTGTCCCATGGTCGGACCACTCCCTCATAAACACTACTCTATACTTTAAAAAAAAAACCCTCACGCCCCCCCCCACACACACACACACGCACACACCTTTACATATCGAAAAACTTGCTCCAGAGTTGACCTCATATCTGCATGCACCAATATCTCCAACAAAATAGATTTCTCAAACACTGAATCAGCCATTACCTCATGGTACAATATCACCCAAGCCATTGCTGACCACCTATGCCCCCTCACCTCCAAAACTATAAACCCTGCACACAACAATAAAAAACCATGGTACACCCTCGAATTAAAGAAACAAAAAAATGATCTCAGAAACCAAGAAAGACACGTACCGCCCCTAAGCTCACAAAACTCGCCTCCACTATGAAAAGAGCATTCTCAATTGCAGGTCCCTCACTTTGGAATGCCATGCCCCCCCGATCTTCATATAGAATCCTGCACAACGACATTAAAAAAAAAATTTTAAAAATGGCTATTCCAACAGGCCTTCTCCTAACCCCTTTCACTTCATATTTATCTTTTGCCAAGCCATGGATGGCCTTAATAAATATTTCAGGTGTTTATCTTGCATTATAATATGTCTTGTTCAGTTGATGATGCCAGTATTGAGCTCTGTTTCAAGAAAGGTTTTGATATAAAATGGAAAAAATCTTCTATAAAAATTGAAAATTTTGTCATAAATAATACATTCATAGTATCCTTGTTTTCTTTTGTAACTGTGCTATGTAAAGTAACTTTTTCATGTGTAGGTTGGGTGCCAACTGCCCACCTCATACCTTTTGACCTGTTTCAAGAAGTTGCCACTAGGAGTGGACATCTGCCATCTAACATTATCTTCTTTCTCTAGGTTGGGAGGAGCACTTCCAGGCTCCTATCCTGGAGTGTTGACTGAGTCATCTGTCTTTCATCCTGGAGGACCAAGAAAGGGTTCACCTTCTAATTGAAGGTGGAGATTAAGGGGCAGAGTTTTAAAAAGTACGCCTGCGCGTACTTTTGTTCGCGCGGCCGGCGCAAACAAGAGTACGCCGGATTTTAATAGATACGCGCGTAGCCGAGCGTATCTTTTAAAATCCGGGGTCGGCGCGCGCAAGGCTGCGCAAAATCGGCAGCCTGCTCGTGCCGAGCCACGCAGCCTGCCTCCGTTCCCTCCAAGGCCGCTCCAAAATCGAAGCTGCCTCGGAGGGAACTTTCCTTCCACCCCACCCCCCCGCACCCTTCCCTCCCTTCCCCTACTTAACCCACCCCCCCAGCCCTATCTAAACCCCCCCCCCACCTTTGTTTGAAAAGTTATGCCTGCTCGAGGCAGGCGTAACTCACGCGCACCGGTGGGCTGCTGGCGCGCCATCACCCAACCCGGGGGCTGGTCCAGAGGCCTCGGCCACACCCCAGTAATGCCCCTAGGCCAGCACCACGCCCCCAACATGCCCCCCGGAACACCCCCGAACGTCGCGCCACCCCGACACGCCCCCGACACGCCCTCCTAGCAAAGTCCCGGGACTTACGCGTGTCCCGGGGCTTGCGCGCGCCGCCGAGCCTATTCAACATAGGGGAGCTGGGGCAGGTTTTCGGGGGGTACGCGTGTATCTTAAGTGCATACCCCTTTCAAAATCTGCCCCTAAGTGTACTGTGAAATTTTATATTACAGGATGGTGAGAGCATCCACTACAAGTGGGTGGTGGTAGCACCCACATCATAAATTCCATTTTCTATCCTAAACCTGGTGGATTTGTTTATGGGAATGTTTGTCCTAACTTTTCTTTTGTTGGACTGAGCTGTTTGCAATGCATAAGAGTGCTTTTACCAGGTACAGAACCTACTTAGTTATCATGTGCACCCAAGGTAGGAATGGAAGCAATGTTATTTTGTAGGTTGTCTATTTGTGTCAGTGTATTATTTGAAATTTTATATTGCAAAGCTATATAAGTGTGAGCTGTACTGTAAAAGCTATGCAAGAGTCTCTGCCCCTTGTCCAGATTTGAATAAGAGGGAGACGGTGTTACAGACTCTATGGTCATGTAACACCATTGGTCATGTCGCCATTAAGATCTGGGTGAGCTCTTAGTTCAGCTAGAGAGAGTGTAGGTTAGTGTGAGGGGAGGTACCATTCAAATACAGCCCCTCCCTTTGAGGGGTCTGGAATGGCTGTCCACCTAAGAGTCATTTAGGAGCTCTCCACAGTGAGCTCAGGGGGCAGTCACTTTAGGTTTACTGAGAGCTAGGGGGTAGAGAGGAGCTTATATTTTGCTGTTTTTTCAGGCTCAGTCAGTGGAAGTAGGCTAATCCAGCCTCAGGATATGACCAGGGTCAGGAGGGTTTTCCTTCCAGTCTACTCACTAGCAGGTTGGGATATCCCTCTGAGTTGTTTTGAGGCTTTTAAGATTTTTCATGGTAGGAGCCTTTTGAGTGTTATGGTTTTGAGGTGTTAGAGTGGATTCTTGGGTACTGTCGTGATGGCCACTCCCACACGGAGGAACCCCGTGAGGAACCACAGTACTAGGCTAGACTCGAGAGTTGCAAACACAGAGATTTGTCTTTTATTATACAGCTGAGAGATTCCCCCAGAGGTGGCAGTAGTGAGGTGATCCAAAGGTAGCAGTCTGGGGACCCTTGGCAGAGGGGACCCGTCTCACAGAGATAGTATAGGGAGATCCGGATGCAGGTTCCCAGTGCAGCAGAGCTGAGATGAGACAGACTGACAATGTTAGATTACTCACTAAGTTGGTAGCTGTATAGGTGGTGATCCCAGCAGGCAAAAGTAGTTGTATACAGGCACCGAGCCAGGGAGAGCAGGCCCTCGAGGAGTGAGTACCTGATCCCAGATAGGCACCTGAAAGAAAGCAAAGGGCCCTCGAGGAGGGGGTACCCAGGTTAGAGAAATACCCCGAAGGGCAGAGAGAGCTTCCAGCAGCAGCAAGGAAGCGGCAGAGTAGCTCAGACTGGAGGCTTTCCATCCATTCACAATCCTTATAACTCAATCTGAAAGAGGAAGCTACAGCGTTTTTATACCTCGCAGGAAAGGGCGGAGACCTGTAGTTATTGGATGACCTTCCCACGCTGACCCCTTTAAGAAAGGGGCTGGCTTTGCCGCGCGCATCTAGAGGATGTCGTGGGTAGGGCTTCCGCCGTGACGGCATCCCAGTCGCAGGGGTAGGCTTCTCGATGTCACGGTAGGCCCCAGGGATCTGGAGCGCGTTGGACCGTGGCCAGAAGGGATAGGCTCAGTCGACCTCCTCGGCTGACCGGCATAACAGTGAGATACCTGGGCCTTGGGCGCAGGAATTGGGGAACCCTGTGTCTGCGACGTCCAGGGATAGAGAAGACCTGCCCTCAAGGTGGTGACCTGCTGCAATGGGTAACTCTGATGTTAATATCAGTTATGGGGAAAAGGACTATTTTGTTAGACGATCCAGGAGGAAGTTTTTGGCTGCCCTTCCTTCCTGCCAGAAGCAAGAGTATTGCTTCTTTCAAAGGGATCCTTCCAATCAGAGATCCAGAGAGAGAACTAAAGAAGCAGATTGTGATAAATTGCAGGAAGACCTTGTGAGACTGGAAAATTGGGCATCCAAATGGCAGATGAAATTTAATGTGGATAAGTGCAAGGTGATGCATATAGGGAAAAATAACCCATGCTATAATTACACAATGTTGGTTTACATATTAGGTGCTACAACCCAAGAAAGAGATCTAGGCGTCATAGTGGATAACACATTGAAATCGTCGGTTGAGTGTGCTGCGGCAGTCAAAAAAGCAAACAGAATGTTGGAATTATTAGAAAGGGAATGGTGAATAAAACAGAAAATATCATAATGCCTCTGTATCGCTCCATGGTGAGACCGTACCTTGAATACTGTGTACAATTCTGGTCGCCACATCTCAAAAAAGATATAATTGCAATGGAGAAGGTACAGAGAAGGGCAACCAAAATGATAAAGGGAATGGAACAGCTCCCCTATGAGGAAAGACTAAAGAGGTTAGGACTTTTAGCTTGGAGAAGAGACTGCTAAGGGGGGGATATGATAGAGGTGTTTAAAATCATGAGAGGTCTAGAACCGGTAGATGTGAATCGGTTATTTACTCTTTCGGATAATAGAAGGACTAGGGGGCACTCCATGAAGTTAGCATGGGGCACATTTAAAACTAATCGGAGAAAGTTCTTTTTTACTCAATGCACAATTAAACTCTGGAATTTGTTGCCAGAGGATGTGGTTAGTGCAGTTAGTATAGCTGTGTTTAAAAAAGGATTGGATAAGTTCTTGGAGGAGAAGTCCATTACCTGCTATTAAGTTCACTTAGAGAATAGCCACTGCCATTAGCAATGGTAACATGGAATAGACTTAGTTTTTGGGTACTTGCCAGGTTCTTATGGCCTGGATTGGCCACTGTTGGAAACAGGATGCTGAGCTTGATGGACCCTTGGTCTGAACCAGTATGGCATTTTCTTATGTTCTTATGTAAGCTGTGTAACATCAAGGAGGTCTAGAAGATCTACTAACTGGGAGTAAAGGAAAAGCCATCACTGGGACATCCATCTGGTGTTTCACCACCCTGGGGAGAGAGTCCGTATCATTCTTATTGGTTTGGAAGGTGCTTTGTCCATCTTAAAAGATCCTGTCCATCTGGGAGCTCCATTTCATCTTAATCCAAGGGAATGGGAGTTTCCCTGCCCTGATATAAGTGAGTCCTGCACAGGTAGAGGGGAGAGACTGTAAGAACTTGAGAGGAGAGCTCGCTGGTGCTGCAGTTTGAGTTTTGTGCCATTCATCATCATTGTTAAACAGTAAAGACATTTCTTTTGGACACTAACCCAGTGACTCCAGAGTATTTCTTCTGTGCTCACTGCACCCACACACAATAAACCAGCATCCACCCCAGGGGAAACCAAAGGTGAGAAAAGGGTGTTAAAATGTTACCCCTGTCACATTGGGCCCTGGAAGTTTATATTCTTCTCCACCTAAAAAGGATCCAGCTCTGGGAAAAAGAGGAAATGAGAAAAAGCTAGTGGGTGATAAGTTCCAGCCCCAAAGAGTAACAAATGTTTTTATGACCTCATTGGGTAGCAATCCGCACCCAGGGATGGGGTTACAGTAATATAAATGGTCGAAATGTTTGTCAATAATGCTTCAGAATTTTCTAAGTTTTGCTAGAGAAACTGCCCTTGAGCGGCCCCAGCAAACCATGGAGCTGGGCCTCAGATCTTCTGCTCCCTGTTGTCTGACCTTATTGAGGAAGCGGGATGCAACAGCCCAGTAGTGCCCAGGGATGGCAAAACCCTAAATCCATCACTGGCTAACTTGTAAGGCTCAAGGGGATCACGCTCAGTCACTCCAAAAGACAGTCCACACCCTTAGAGGCCGATGCAATAAAGTGTGCTCAGCTTAGTGCCCAGGTTTACATACGGTTGGATGCACATTTTGGACGACCTAGACTAGCACCCGATGCAGTTAGGAGATTAGCGCATACAAAACGCACGTCCAAACAAACACATAGCCAATAGCGCTCGTCAATTGTAAATACCATGTAGATGAGGCTATTAGCTATTTCTCCCCCTATGCAGAAAATCACTGGGCACCCAGCGCGCACTTTTTAATATGGAAAATCTAACTCCAGCCCCAGAGCTGGCATTAAATCCATCCATGAGTCAAGGGCTCAGGAGAAATTTAAAAAATAGTGTTCTATGTGGTTCCTACCTTTATTCTTAAACACCTACTGCTTGTGGTGTTTAAGAATAAAGGTATAATAAAGAATAAAGAATGGACGCATAATATACCCGCACAGTAGATATGCTCCAGGCCGATTTTGCCCCTTGCTATTGTGCACATATATTGGGCATCCAAAAATCGCCCTAAAGTGGGATAAAATGGATGCTCGTATAGAGCCACCCGTTGCAATTGTGGGCATACAGTCACATCTCCTGGGCACCCTGGGCACCCAATGCATTTAAGCACTAGGGGCGTATAATTCTTCCCTAATGTGTCCTTTTTAATGCAGCAGCTCATTCAAATATAACATCGGGTGTCCAGGAAAATGAGCACCTGATATCCAGCGCACAATTTAATGCACATCTTATTGCATCAGCCTGTAAGTGTTCTGTTCCAAGTTTACTGAAGAAAAATATAGTTCAGTAATACAGATCTGTAGAGAATCAGTTCAGAAATGCAAGGATCAGCTAACAGGTTTAGGAAAAGGGTAAGGCTGGGGACCCTCCACTTGTACCCACAAGACACTAGCTACTCTAGAAACCCCAATGGAAACAAGAAAGTCGTCTTCTTCCTCCCCGAAGGGAATCTTAAATAACTTGGTATTGGACAATTTCCTTTCCCTGAGATCTGGGGTCAGAACTTCCTGGATCATACTTCTCACAATAACAAAACAGAGAGAGAGAGAGAGAGAACACTTCTGCCCTGCTTGGATGAGAAAGACAGCTGTCCTTTCCCTTCTTTGAGCCCTGAAAAGCACAGCTCCTTGGCTGCCTCTCCTATGTGCTTTAGAAGACATCTGGTCCCAGTCACTTGTTGAGTCACCTCTATGACCTCTGAAATTGACTAGCCTTAGGGAATGAATGCTTGCTGTCACTCAGTGCCCCTCCATGGAACTCTCCATGGCTGGAAGTTTCCTCTCCCTAGCTTATGGAAAGGCCTAGTCATCCTTTCACAATTATGAAAGACTTTCATCCTCAACTTGAAGGATCATTGCTACTGCTGCTGCTGTTGCTGCTGAAATATTAAAACATACCATCAGTAGCAACAGTGAAGATTTGAGAGCCATTGTGAAAGGGCATTGGGGAGGCTGTTGAATTTCAATGTATATTTTCCTATAAAATATCTAAGACTTAACGAGCAAAACTCAAAACCCCACATTTTATTCTGCATTTAGTTGTAGGTTTATTTTCACATCCTTGAAATACTTAAAAAAAAAAAAAACTTTGGATAAGATACATTGTATAGGATTCTCAAGAAAGCCTTCTATATTATGAAGGCAATTGTGAGTTTCTATTTCTATTTTGCACTTTATATAAGAGCATAAGAAATTGCCATGCTGAGTCAGACCAAGGGTCCATCAAGCCCAGCATCCTGTTTCCAACGGAGGCCAAAACCAGGCCACAAGAACCTGGTAATTACCCAAACACTAAGAAGATCCCATACTACTGATGCAAGTAATAGCAGTGGCTATTCCCTAAGTAAACTTGATTAATAGCAGTTAATGGACTTCTCCAAGAACTTATCCAAACCTTTTTTTAACCCAGCTACACTAACTGCATTAACCACATCCTCTGGCAACAAATTCCAGAGCTTTATTGTGCATTGAGTGAAAAAGAATTTTCTCCGATTAGTCTTAAATGTGCTACTTGCTAACTTCATGGAATGCCCCCTAGTCCTTTGATTATTCGAAAGTGTAAATAACTGATTCACATCTACTCGTTCAAGACCTCTCATAATCTTAAAGACCTCTATCATATCCCACCCCCCCCCCCCCCCCCTCAGCCATCTCTTCTCCAAGCTGAACAGCCCTAACCTCTTCAGCCTTTTCTCATAGGGGAGCTGTTCCATCCCCTTTATCATTTTGGTTGCCCTTATCCTACCTTTTCAGTTTAAAAAGACTGCCCAAAGTGACCTACAACAAAATCCCAGGCAGTTTCTCTTTGAAAAATGGCAAGCATAAAGTATGCATGTTAAAAGTGCTTGTGTGCATTGTACCTACTGTTGTAGGGGTGGCTGGGGGTGGGGCGTGGACGGCATTAAATAGAATGTGTACTTTTGAAAATGCCATGTAAATGCACTATTTTACTCCCCCAAGCTAAACACCACCCCTCCAGGGAATGCCTCCTTGCAATCTAGCTAAATTTTATGCACATTACCCACATGTATCTTCAGCCAGAATCAGCACCATCCAGTTTTGATGCATGTAAATTTATATGCAATGTTATCCAGCAAATTTAGCTTTAGCTGTATTCACGCAGAGGGAAAATCAGAAGTTTTTATGTTTAAATATTTGTTTACCAGTGTAAAAATGGGGTTTGATAACACCCCCCCTCCCCGTGAACATGGCTAAAACTATCTGTGCTGGATGCCAGCGCGCATAACATTTAAATGCATCAAAACTGAGTGGTGCTGAGGGCAGGACTGGGAACGAGGGTTGCCAATTGGACAGTATTTGGCCAGCCTGGCTGGTTTTCTTAAAGAAAGGCTGACAGCCAGCAGATCAGAAGACCGACCAGTGCTAATTTTCTGCCCGCGGTGGGCCTCCAGACCGGCAGGAGGAGGCCCAGCAGACCTTTAATTTTCTATTGCAGTTTGCTCTAATCCTGATTGCTGGAGAGGCTGCAATAGAATCATCTGGTGAAGGAGCACTGGGATGGGAGAGAGTCCAAGTGGGCTCTCCTTCCTGTCCTACCTCCCACCAGAAGGGGGGGGGGGGTGGGATTACCACAAGGCCTGGAACGGACTCTCTCTCATCCCCCTGCTCCTTCACCAGATGTTTCGACTACAGCCCCCACAGCAATCAGGCTCAGAATAGATTGCAATTGCAAATTAAAGGTCCATTGGGCACGTCAAAGGAAGAGGTAGAGGAAGCAGGGACTTCCTGGGGCCACTGGAGAGCAGCAGACCTACAGGTTAATCCTGGAAGGGTCTCTCTCCCCCACCTCCCAGAGAAATTATAGATAAGCCTGGTAATGGAGGAGGAGCAAGGCCAGAAATGTGGAGGGGAATGTAGAGGAGAGAGTTGGAGGAAAGAGAGATGCTGGGAAGTGGGGGTGAGGGAGAAAGAGAAGAGAGAAATGGCTGATGCTGAAAAAAGGGAGGGAGAAAGAAGGGAGAAATTCTGGGAAGGAGAAATAGAGAGAAGAGATATGAGATGGGTGGGGGAGAGACAGTGGAAGGGATGCTGAAGGGGGAGAGACTGGGGAGGAGAGAGAGCCTGGGATGGGAGAAGGACAATGCTGGGAGAAGAGAGAGGAGGAGAGATGATGAAGGATGAGCTGATGCTGAAGGAGAGAGGGGGTGATATACTGGGGAGAAAAGAAAAGGGGAGAGATGCTGGTGGGGAAGGTAGGGGAGAAATGCTGGGAGGGAAAGATGCTGGAAGGGGGAGAGAGCGAGGAAAGATGCTGGAAGGGGGAACGATAAAAGGGATATCCTGGGCAGGGTTTGGTGATGGGAAGAAAGGGAGAGGGGAGATTGGTGAGTGAAGCAACCCAGTGAGGGGAGATGGACTTAAGAAGGAGGCAAAAGGGGAGAACTGAAGGATGAAGGAGCAGGAAGGAAGAGAAATCTATGAGTGGATACAGAGGAAGAGATGATGAGGCAAGGAAGCTAGAAATGGGGCAACATGAAATAAAAAGTCAAAGACCAATGTCAGAGAGATTTAGAGTAGAAAGTGAAGAAACAGAAAATGAGACGGGGGCCCCTGGAAAAGGAGTCAGAGGAAGATTAACAAGAAGATATCAGGAGGTGTACTGGTGTTCTAAGGCCCGGTGTAACATTTGCAGAGCTGCCTTTAGTGTTGTTGCCATTTGAATCCTGGGAATTAGTGCTGTTTTGGTATGACAGGTTTGCTAGAAATATGCTGGACACAATATTCTAGGAGAGGTCTCTTAATGACCTCACAGTGGCATGACCATTTCCTTTCTTCTGCTGGTTTTGCTGCTCCCTATGTAACCCAGCATCCCTCTAACTCTAGCCACTTCCTTGTCACACTGTTTCACCAGCTGTGTTTGGGAGGAGGGCTCTGGAGGATGTGTTTGGGGTGGGAGTCTGGAAGACAAGGGTCATATGTGTAGCCCCTGTCCTGGTCAGCTCTTGGCCAGAGGGGCACTTGAGGAGGGCCATGGACCATGCGAGGCCTCATAACCACCTCGGGTTCCCACACAGGGGGAAAGGTTCAGTCTTTTCAAGGCCGTTAGGCTTTTGTTCACACAGCAACTCTTTCTGCTCACCTGCCCAGTCCCTATAAGAAAATTCTCTCCATATTTGTACTCAAAGCAGAATTCTGTACTGAACTGATGGCAGGGAAAAACAAAGTCCTACAATTGCTGACACACCATGTACTTTCATGTCCCTGGGATGGGAACAGGAAAGTACATTTGGGTTTTCCTTTAGAAACCCTTGACTTAGCACCTGCTCTCTGTAGGCAGTTTCCCTTTAAAACTTATGGGGTCATCAAAATGCGTTAATGGCGTTAACGCACGTGATAATGCATTATCGTGTGCGTTAATGCCGTAACACATGCGAAAAACACGCATGTACATTTTTTTTTTGGGGGGGGGAGTAGTTTTGGGCAAGAATTAATTAAATTAGGGGCCATGCGATAGGTACAGAGAAGGGCGACCAAAATGATAAAGGGGAATGGAACAGCTTCCCTATGAGGAAAGACTAAAGAGGTTAGGACTTTTCAGCTTGGAGAAGAGACGGCTGAGGGGGGATATGATAGAGGTGTTTAAAATCATGAGAGGTCTAGTACGGGTAAATGTGAATCGGTTATTTAGTCTTTCAGATAATAGAAAGACTAGGGGGCACTCCATGAAGTTAGCATGGGGCACATTTAAAACTAATCGGAGAAAGTTCTTTTTTACTCAACAGCACAATTAAACTCTGGAATTTGTTGCCAGAGGATGTGGTTCGTGCAGTTAGTATAGCTGTGTTTAAAAAAGGATTGGATAAGTTCTTGGAGGAGAAGTCCATTACCTGCTATTAATTAAGTTGACTTAGAAAATAGCCACTGCTATTACTAGCAACAGGTAACATGGAATAGACTTAGTTTCTGAGTACTTTCCAGGTTCTTATGGCCTGGATTGGCCACTGTTGGAAACAGGATACTGGGCTTGATTGACCCTTGGTCTGACCCGGTATGGCATGTTCTTATAATGCATACTATCACACGGTTTTAACACTGGAATTAACGACACCTTTTCCCCTAGTGTTAAGATGTGCATTATGTCCAAAATGGTCATAACACAATTCATTTTGGCCATTTCTGGGGGAGAGAGGGAGGGAGACTCTCCTATGTGCATCTATTTATAGCTCTATAGGAGGGCCACCTGATAAGTCGAGGTGAGGTGTTAGTGGTGGTTTAGGGGCCAGTTTCACATGTAGAGTAAGACGTACGAACAGCACCGTACACCTTGGTGAAGATTTGACATCATTTGGAGTGAGGAAAATCTCAGAAAGATGAAACTTTGTACTATGTTTTCTCATCCTTGATGGATCATGTGAAACTGGCCCTTAAACCACCACTAACACCTCACCTCGATTATCAGGTGGCCCTCCTATAGAGCTATAAATATTTAACTACTATAGGGGCCTTGTAGATGGGTTTGCACTCTCTCTCCCTCACAAAAAGTAGGATTTATTGCATGGTGTGGTAAGTTTACTGCACCATACAATAATACCAATGCAAAGTGGAAAGATGCATTATCAATGAATGTAGGTCTTAGTTTATAGGGCTTGCAAGCTACCCATGCACTTCCATTATTGCTCCTGTCCTCTCTCTTTCCCATACGCCCCCCCCCAATCCTGCTGAACCCACCACAAACAGCTGAGAATAATTAGCAGGGGGAAAAAATCTGATGCACAAGTATCCTCAGGCCTCAAACAGCTCTTTTCAGCATTGAGAAAGCAGTTAATATGAAATGTTTAATAAATGAATTCATTGAGTAGGTAAAAATAGTATATTATTCCTATCAAAGATTTTCCAGGGTCAAAGTTTTTTTCTGTATCAGAAAGTCAAACTGCACTGGCTTAACGCAGGTCGGCAGGCCAAGAGAAACGTCTTGCAGCGGCGGAGTGAGAAGAGGAATAGCATCAAACTCCAAACTGCTGAGCAAAGCGAAACTCAAAGCGTCCCTGGAACCGATCACAGCATTTTCCACCACTCTCTGCTCCCCCTTTGTTCAACCTCTCCCCCCCATGAAAGCTCCCAACACTTTTCTAGTATCATATCTTCTCCTCATGTATTCCGGGCATCTTCACTATGACATTTCCCGTTTATCTGCCAGTGCGTGTCCCATGAAATTGTCACCCCCCCGAGCACATAGCTGTGCAGTGGTCACATAAACACTTTCGCTCGCAGCGGTGCTCTCCTTATCCGGCCATCTCAGGCCGCTGAGCCTGAGACAGGGAGACGTTACTGAATCCCGTCTGCACTGGGGCTATTTCATGCTGGGCCCCTGCAGCAAATGAATTCCAGATGCGGTGCTGAAGGAACTGAGCAAACTGAAAGGGAGTTCCAGCGGCGTTAAATGGCTTCCCTGTGTCCTGATCGTTTATCGATCACGCCGGCCTGTGCTGCTGGCACTGGGGGGCGGGGAGGCCTTCACGTGTCCTTGTGATCTCCTAGATTTCAGGATAATAAGAGCTGGATTCTCTTGGGAAGGTTCTGTTTTCTGACATATCCTGTTTCCCGTTGGAGGGGGGCAAGGTTTCACATAATAATCTGCAGAGCACCGAAATATGAACAAAGACAAAAACAAGGTCTCCTCTTAAAAAAAAGAAGAAGGGAAAAGCTGGTTTTTAATTGCAATTACTGTGCTCTGCTCAGCTGCAGCCAAATAGTTGTTTCCTTCTGAGGATTTTAAATTGTTTCAAATAATTAGAAGTTTCAGGTTTGGCCAGCTGCTGGAGAACATAAAATTAAAGTATAAGCAAAAAGTGAAGATATTCATGAAGGAGACGATAACTGCAAAGGCTGCCTTGCTTTAAGTGCTTATAACTTACATTAATTCTCAAGAAAAAAAAACCCCCACTTGTTTAGTTTCTCTTTTAAACAGGCCCATACAGTAAACTGCGCGGGAGAGCCGGCGCTCCGAGGCGAGCGCCCGCTCTCCCAACGTGTGCCCAGGCACCTCTCCTGGGCACGTGATTCAGTATTTAAATTAGGGCCCGCGCTAATAAGGAGGCATCAGCTGTCAGCGGGTTTGTCAGCCGACGCTTAATTTTACCGGCATCGGTTGTTGAACCCGCCAACAGCCACAGATTCGGAAAATGGACGCCGGCAAAATTGAGCATCTGTTTTCCAACCCACGGGCCGCGGGCAGATTTTTTTTTTAAATAAGATTTTTATTTTTTTTATTTTTGGGGCCTCCGATTTAATATCGCTATGATATTAAGTCTGAGGGTGTACAGAAAAGCAGTTTGTGTGGCTTGGCTGCACATTTTGCTTTCTGTATTGCTGGTGACTACCTAATAGGCTCATCGACACGCATTTGCATGTGATGAGCGCTATTAGTTTCAGGGGGGGGGGGGTTGGCTGCGCGTTTTCCACGTGATATTACCCCTTACTGTATAAGGGGTAATAATAGCGCGTCAAAAACGTGCGTCCAAATTGGGGCTAACGGTGCGCTCGGCCGTTCTCTATTGGCCTGTTTAAATTAGTACAAAGTGCGCCTGCAAAAATTGGGCAGAGCTCCCAGCCTCTCCTCTTCCGGATGTGGGAGAGCGGCTCATCAGTGACCTCCCTCTCTGCTGCAGGTGTCCTATGCATCTCAAGGTGCCTTTGAAGGGTGGCATCACACTCAGCGCCGGCTCCCCCTCTGCATACGCCGACTCTCGGCATGCTGTAACTGCATCACGACGCCGTGGAAAGACAGCTAGGGAACTAGCCCAGAGAGTCCAGAACCATTCCGACAAGTTCCTAGGTTAATTGTGCTCAATCCCACCACAGGGCACCGACCCTTTGGGAGTTTGTTCTGGTCTGCCCCTAAAGTTTAAACCCCTGCATCGTAGCACTACCTCTGCCGCTAAAGTACAGTTCTCAACAGCACGAGCGAGTTTCCCAGGGATTTCCACAGGTAGAAAGCATTTTACCCACCTCGGCTGTCTGATAACTACCATCCCTCCTCCCCCTCCCTGCAGGCAGGTAAAATTACATTCATAGGACCACAACCTACCTACTTTTACCAGCATTCCTGGGGAGGGATTAGGTCGAGGGAGAAAACCACATGCATAAGTTTTGCATTTTTTTTTAAAAATTGTCCGTGTAGTTTTGATCTCTACGGGTATTTTTTCCCTTGGGGAATTTTCAAAGTAAAAGCAGGCATAGTGCTAAGACGGTGGGGGGGGGTGAAAAGTATCTGGGGACTCTGCAGCTCTGCCAGTAAGTTGAAACTTGACCCTGTTCATGTTAGAAACACAAATGAAAGACTTTTAATAATCGTTTGAGGGGAAAATCAGATGAGGACTGTACTATAGCTGCATAATATATGGGGATGCACTTGTGTCTCAGCTTGCTTTAAATCGCAATAATTTTGAAACCCATCATAAAACTGTTTTCATTAATGTGCCATAGAAATGCAGATGTTGTTGCATAGAAACATAGTTTTTTATCCTAATTAGGTATTTATACCTATATATGAGGCCCACCTAGCAACTCGAGGTGAGGTTTAGGTAATAGTGTAGGGGTTAGGGGCCACTTTGACATGCAGAGTGAGACGTACGAACAGAATAGTACAAGCTTGTGAAGATTTGATGTCCTTCAGAGTGAGGAAAGTCACACAACGATGAGATTTGTACAATGTTCTAGCTTGATGTTACCCAGGTTGATGTTACCCAGCTTGATGTTACCCAGGTTGAGAGTCCATCATGCATACCTAATCCTATGTAAATAAAACACGGCTGACAGAAATTTTTCAGCTACATTATTTTATATATCTTTCCAGAAATGGTATTCTACTGCAGGAACATGAGACCCTAATGCGGGTCCTGATGCTCCCACAGTAGAATTAAAGGGACACGTGGCCCAACACGACATCTCCCAAAAAGGTATTAAAAAAAAAGGTCAGTAGGGGTCTTATTAACCCACCACTACCCATTCACGTAGGGGTTGCCATTCAAGTTGGCCCACAAAAAAATAAAGTAAAAAAAATAGAAATAAAGCACTACATGATGATGACCCTCCCCCTGTCCAAACCTCCCTCAATCAAACAAAGGTTCTCCCCGGGTCCCTTAGCTGTCCCCCCCCCCCCAAAAAAAAAGACTGACTTCCCACCCCCCTTTCCCTATAAAATATAGACCAGTTTGGCCCCTCACCCTCACGCTGCCCAAAAATAACTTGGTGGCTTAATGGCCCTGCACCCTGAACTCCCCTTCCCCCTCCCCCCCCACCCCCACCTTTAAAATAAGCATTGATGGCATCCCCTGGCCTCAGGCCTTGTTGACACCATTTTCCAAAATGGTACCAAAGAGGCCTTGCCCCTATCATGTGACAGGGGAAAGATCTTGGGACTGGACCAAGACCATGTGGCACTGAATGATGGATTTACTTGTAGTTTGCTGTAAACTCTCAGTATGCTCAGAATGAGAAGTCAAAGAACCCTCCTAAGATTGAATCCGACTATGTATATTATTAGTAATCTCATGCCCCCCCCCCCCCCCCATGACCTTCGATGTTATCCTCATTGTTCCAAAGTAACCTGCTGAATCATGTAATTATGTAATACTGTTTCATTTTTGTAAATTCTCTTTACCATTTTATTTTATCGCTCTTTATTAGCTTCATTCTGTTAAGTTTGCTTCTTCCTTGCTTCCTGTCTCCTATTTATCGGTTGTCCTGTTTCCCCCTCCCCTGTTTATTGTACTTTCCATCATTTTGTTAAAATGTAAACCGATATGATGTGTATTTTAATGTCGGTATAGAAAAGCTGATAAATAAATAAATAAATAAATAGATAAATAAATAAATAAAGAGTAATCTCCATTAAGGAAGACAAGGATTGGATTGCTTCATGGAAGAAAGACAAGACCACATACTGTCTAATGTAATAGGTGAAGGTTCAGGAGTACAAGCTCTTGTCAAGGGAAGTATAGCTGGCATATCTTGCTGCAATGAAGATACCAAAGTTAATTGACTCCGGTGCACTCACCCTAGCAGACAGCACAATTTGCCATTGAAGAGCTGAAGAAAGAAGAAGATCGGAAGAGGAGCTTCCAGGCCTGGGCTCTGAGGTCTGGGCCGAGGCCCAGGATTCAAAACCCAGCTTTCTGGCTGAGGCCCTGGCATTGACCAAGACCCCAGCACTGGGACCTGGCTTCCAGGTCAGGTCGTGAGATCAGGCCTGGGCTTGGGCTCCAGCCTAGGCCGAGGTCCAAGTGTCAGGACCCTGTCTCTGGATCAGGTCGCAGCGTGGGGCCTGGGTCCAGGCTGAGGTCCCAGTGTCAGGACTTAGTGTTCACTGTAAGTTCATTTCATTATTCACACAGGTTGGTTTTCTTCTTTTGATTTGCATTCACACTTATCTGGTTTTCATTTATTTTCAGTTTATACTGGTTCTGTTCAGTTTTCTGTCTTTTTATAAATGATTTCTCCATTGGGGGGGAATATTTGATAGCCAGAATCCCCCAGTTTCCTGCAGCAGATTTTTCAAGATTCTGCAGCAAGGGTTAGTAGATTTTTCAAGATTCTGTAGAAATTATGTGGCATATTTGCATAATTTTACATAAACATTCACACCTCTGTGCAAAAATAGTCAATTTTTGAAGGAAAACCATTCATATTGTTTGTTTTAAAGCAATATTTAAACTATACAAACAAAAAAATGTACCTAGTTCAAAAATCCACACTTTATCAAGTTAAAACATCTTTATTATAATTTGTTAATCGCTTAAGCCAAGGCATTTAACAATGTGCAACTTCACATACATAATCTAAAACCAACTTATGCATAACACTAAAGTATCAGAACAAACATAGGCATAATGGCTGTCATGACAATAGTCTCAGAAAAGAAAAATACAACTCCATAATGCTGTCTAAATGTCCTCGGCCAGTCAAGAACTTTTTCTGCCAAAAAAATACAAACATCGCATAAAGTGTACACATTCTGTATCCTCTGAGACAACGACATGTATGTAGGCCAGTTTTTAGCATAGCTTTAAAAGATTTTAAATATTCCATAAGACACGTGGATTCAGGAAAATAATTTGATAGTGCGGATACAGTACAGAGAAAGCTCTCTCCCTTGACTGCAAGGTGTGCTTGTTTTAGAGATGTTATGGTCCAATAAGCCTCCACTGGGATGACATGAGAGCTCACGTGGGATTTGTATAACCAAAGTAACACATTTGTCCAAGGCAATGAACCAGAATTTATCAGTTTATGGAGCATCATTGCACTTTATAAATGGACATGATATTGGACAGCAAGCCAATGAAGGTCCATGCAAACCAGGGTGATACGGCCTCTGATGCATCTACCTGATATCAAACACACAGCAAACTTCTGTAATAACTGTAAAGCTTTCATGGAGGACATCAGGAGCCCAAGGTAAATTGCATTACAATACTTCAATAAAGGAATGATTCAAGCTTGCACCACCAACTGAAAATCAGCATGGTCCAACAAATATCTCAAACCACAAAAAAACACAAAGTTTGAAAACTCCAGAGATAAGTTTCAAGCTTTAAACTGTGAAATGACACTTTTGTTTTGAATTGAAATAATGCAACCAACCATTCATTTTCTATTTTCTTGAGAAAAGTCCATGTCGTCTTTCTGAGTGCATGAGTTCATGTATTGCTAAAAATGCCCTGGGTATCAGCAGTTTATCATTGCTCTTAAATACGCAGAGAGATATGGGCACATACTATATTGGACACATGGCAACAACTACAAAAAGAGGTTATTGTTATTATTACCTTTTATTTATTTAAATGTAATATACCACTTGTAAAGCACATCAGCCAAGCAGATGTACAAAATAAAACATAAAAGTTGAAACTTGACAGCAGTAGTGCCAGTCATCAGGGTTTCTATGAATTGGAATTAATGCCCCCTCTGCCAGCTGTGAGACATCAACGGTTGCAAGTTTCCAAAAAACACATCCAAGTATTGATGTATGATTGGCCACAAATGCAAGTGTAAGAAAGTGTGTATAAAGATGAAGTTCTTCTATAGGGACATCATTGCCAGAGCCAGTGGAAGGCACCCTAGGTGGATATACAGACTGGCACCCCCATACAGTTATAATATGTACATTTATAATGGCATATTCTATAGGATAGAAATCACATATGCATCCACACACCTCTGTACCAGGTGAAACAGGTCCTGTCAGCAGCTGCAGCTCCTCGGGATGATGCTATTCACCATCGCAGCTCAGCCAGTGCTACTGGTTGTTAACAACGCATGGGCTTGCCTGCCGCTGCTCTGCCTCCTTCTGGACCCGCGGTCCCCAGTTCATGATCCTTCGGACCACACAGGCCTGCCTCCGCTGCTTTCTTCCAGCCCTGAGGGGCTGATGCCACTCGGAGCCAATGGGAAGCACAAGGCCAATGCCCCCAAACGTCTAGCGCTCTAGGCAGCCACTTAATCCACCTAGTGTGTCCATCGGACCCGATCACCCCATCCGGGAATTATATCAAAATCATCTTTAGTTTGATAAGGAATTAAGAGATTTCTGAGGGAGCAAACATTTTGACTGCATATTCTGTCCACCCACCTTCACCTCCCCCACCTTTTACTTCAGGACAAGATGCAGGTGGAGTGAACACCTGGAAGGAGGTTCCCTGCAGGCAGTTTGTGAGGGGAGGGGCTGGAGCAGGAGCTGAGAGAGAGCTGAAACTGAAGGAAAGCGGACAGGTGCCCCGCAGCTTTGTTCAAAGGATTGCCGTGAGGTGTTAAAGCTTTCAGGAATGCCGATTCTGCGGCGAATTATAAAATATGCAGCAATAAGCTAATTAAGCGGTTTCTCCTGTGATCGCACAATTGAGAGGCTGGAGGCGCTGTTGCTATCAGTCTAAAAGAGGCCTTGAAGTACTTTGCTACATATGTGTTTCACAGAGTGCAATCATTTCTGTTTGTACTGGGGGTCAGTACTCTATAATCTTGAAAGAAAATCAAGGAATTTAGAGAAAAACAAAATTTAGAGAAAACAAAATCTCACTAAACTGATCCTTTCCCCCACAAATAAGATACGATTGTTTTTTTAACATTTCGGTGCTCACGAAACTGCCCATCGGAGTGGCTCATCTCTCATCAGTGTAAATTAGGTCTTAAGACCACAGTAAAGCATTCAAAACAGCTACAGGTTTGGCACTTCTGACTTCAGCTCTTTACCAGGAAACTGTGGGGCTGAGTCAATAAATCACAGCAATTTAAGCAAAGTTTGACACAGTTCTCATTTCAGCTAAATATGAGGACTAGGGCCGATGAAGCGCAGAGACCGATTATAAACTCCTTCCCCGGTGGATTAAAGTCGGTCGGCGCTGCCATGTGGAGGTAACAGCGCCGTACTGCTGCCCGTTCTGTGGTTTGTGGAGAAAAAAAAAAAGAGGACTTCAGCCACCAGCCTTCCTCGAAGCCGCAGCACAAGCACTAAAATAACCACTTCACAAAAAAATGTGGGAAACGTTCGAAACAGAGCTAACCCTTAATTTCACAGCGTGAAGCGTGAGGCAGTAAAGAAAAGCAGGTCTTTCACTGTTCGCCAGCATTCGCTGCGCAGGGCTGGCTAGGCCTCCCCATAGAGAAGCCAGAGGAACTTTCCGGCAAGGGGAGGTTCACGAGGTGTGGTGGATAATCTTGAGTGAGGTGGAGGGTGGATTAGAGAGAGGATATTATAAAAGGAAGGCTCCTAGAGTCCTTTCGGAGACGTTTACAAAAAAGGGCTGAGAAGGGACAGCAGTAGACAGTTTCGCTGGGCTCCAGGAAATGGAGAGAGTTGCTTTGCCTCTCATTTCCATTTGGAGACTGAAGGGTTTCTTAAGGGGTCCAGCTGCATCCAGATTCAGGAGGATTTTTTTGGTTTTGTCCCATGGTCAAAAGGATAGAGAAGCTTGTCCAAGAGACTGGCCAGTAACAGGTAGCGTGCTACCATCTTTGAGTGGGAGAAGTGGATTTTCCTGGCTTCAGGGGTTTCTGAGAGAGAAAGCACCTTTTGGAGAACTGGGAGAAGTCCCTAGAGCCCTGCTTCAAGCATTCAAGTGAGGTGAGAAAATAAATGTGGAGTAGATCCCGGTGTCTGCGAGCAACAGCTACATTTTCTTGCATTTTTTCTGGACTGTTTGAACTTTGCATCCTGCTTTACTTATTTTGTATGGCCGAACTTTTGATTTGCCTTCAGTGAAACTTCTTTTACACAACTCATGGTGTGTGGAATGGTTTTATTTGCAAGCAACTGCGTGTGATTCCCTGGGCCTAATAGGTTAACCTATAACCTCTCCCCCGATATCAGAATCCAGTTTCCAGACGCTGCACCAAACTGAAAAGCGTTCTGCAATCTTGAAAGTGCATCCCCTTCAAAAAGGTGTGGGACAGGGGCAGTTTACAGCTCTACGGCAAAAGCAAAACAGCTCTGCTTTCCTCTTGTTAATGCTAATAATTCGCTCCTTCGTTGGCATTTCTTGGCAGGATGATGGCCCACTGAGGATCTTCCTGCCTCTCACCCTACAGTGCGGATTTGAGACAGGAAATGTTCCCTCAGAGGCATTGCTATTCAAATGATACAAAGAAACAGAGCATGATGGCAGATACTAGATAATGACCACAAGACTCATGTCGTCTGACCATTTTCTCATCCTGTTAACTGTTTTCTATTCTTCCACTTGATCTTTTATGTCCTCATATCTAAGGAGCTTCTGTGCTTTCTTGAAGTCTGTTACTGTTTTTTGCCTCCATCACTTCCACTGGGAGGCCGTTTCATGCATCCACGGCCATTTCTGTGAAGAAATAATTATATTTGTTACTCGAATGTATGCCCATGTTCAGCCTCATTTTGTGACTTCCATTTCTTCCTTGCTAACCCATCATAAAGCTTGAATAAGTCATGTACATTGACTTTACCTATGAGGCTTTGCTTTGTCTTTTCCCTCTTCTCCTGCCTTTCTTCCAAAGTGTGCACATTTAATTTTACTTCATAATGCAAAATCTGAAGATGCTCAAACAAATAAACATTTGATTCAGCCCTCAAACCAGGTGTGCATTTCTTGCATAGAGAGGGAATATTTGTAAAGCCCTCCTGCCGTGCCAGGTGGTCAACAGTCAATGTTTAGCCTTATTTCTCAGTGCAAGAGCTCTTCTCTCATAACCTGCCTCTCATCTAAAGGGGTGAAAGATGGCTAGGGAGTGGCCTCTGAAGAAATCCATGAGGGCAAAGGTATGTCCACGATGACAGCAAGAATCAACGCGTGAGTAATCCCATGAGAGCGAAACATGTTGGGAACAGAAGGTGCAATGTGATCGGACGTATATATGATTTCCGCGGGCTCTATTTTATGAAAGATACGACGAGACTATAAGGTTGGACTTAGTGTTTGCTGTATGTTCATATTTCATGGCATGAAAGGATTGGCCATAGATCAAGTTTACAGAAGTTTTACAGTTGTTATTTTCAGTGGACTTACAGTTCATTGAGATTTTGAATCTTCAGAACATTGATTTGAGCCCTTGAATTCCTGGAAGAGTATTTTAAAAATTTTCAGAGATTTTTGTTTGTTGAATAATATGGGGTAGATTTTCAAAGGGTTATGCGCGTAATATACTCGCATAAACCCCCGAAAACCTACCCCTGCGCACGCTGAGCCTATTTTGCATAGGCTCGGCGGTGCGCGCAAGCCCCGGGATGCGCGTATGTCCCGGGACTTTGAAAAAGGGGCATTCCTGGGGCGGGGCTGTGGGTGGGGCACCGGCCCAGGGGTGGGGTCGTGGACGTTGCGCTGATCCGAGGACGGTCCGGGGGCGGTCCCGAGTCCTCCAGCACAGCGGCCGTGCCAGAGGTTCGCGCGCCAGCCGCCGACCGGTGCACGCAAGATACGCCTGCAAGAGGCAGGCATAAAAAATAAAATAAGGTAGAGGGGGGATTTAAGTAGGGCTGGGGGGTGAGTTAGATAGGGGAAGGGAGGGGAAGGTTAGGGGAGGACCGAAAGAAAAGTTCCCTCCGAAGGCCGCTCCGATTTCGGAGCGACCTTGGAGGGAACGGGGAAAGCCAACGGGGCTCCTCTTGGGCTCGGTGGGTGCAAGGTGCACAAGTGTGCACCCCCTTGCACGCACTGACCCTGGATTTTATAACATGCGCATGGCAGCGCTCGCATGTTATAAAATCAGGTGTACATTTGTGCGCGCTGGGTAGCGCGCACAAATGTACCCCGCGCGCGTAAGATTTAAAATCTTATGAAAGTTAGCTAAATACATTGGGTTATTATTTACATGAGAGAGATAACTTGATATATCTATATAAAGAAGGGCTTGTTTGTGGGGCATGGTCTGATGAGTTTATGTCTTTGTGGATTATTTGATTTATGTTTTATGTGGAATATAATGACATTTTTGATGGGGGTGATGAACTCTTTTTAATGTTTAATTATTTTATAATAACCAATGAAATATAAAGACACTTTTAGGTGATCATGAGAATGTGATTCATGTAATTTCGGATATAAGATTGAATGCTTATTGACCCATCATGTTTAGTCTGAGTTCTTTGTGAATAAGGAGATTATGCGATTTTTTAGGCAAT
Organism: Rhinatrema bivittatum; assembly: GCF_901001135.1. Taxonomy (NCBI): domain Eukaryota; kingdom Metazoa; phylum Chordata; class Amphibia; order Gymnophiona; family Rhinatrematidae; genus Rhinatrema; species Rhinatrema bivittatum. The sequence goes on along the minus strand of NC_042615.1, from coordinate 562,414,556 downwards.
AAATTTGTCCTATTAGCCTTTCTACAGAGCTATGCACCTTAATAGGGAGCCCAATGGAACCCTACAGTTACATTGTCCCCTGTTATTGTGTCATGCGTGGATTTTAAGCAGCATGGCTCTTCTCAAATTCTTTCTGAGACACAGTATCTTGCAAGAATTGCTAACTGTGGTATGTCATTTATATCTACACTCTCATCATGTGCGACACTAATTACCACTGCATTTTTTAATGCCACCTGTTTGCTACATTTTCTGACATTTCACTTATGTTTCTCTCCACTGATCTGGCAAACACAGGTAAACCTTTTTTTTTTGGAAAATGATTGTGTCTCTATTGGGCAATCCATTGAACAAAACAGCTGAACAACAGAGAAAAGCTGCTTTTATTATATTCTCATTTGCAAATGGTTTTCCATATTTTGCAATACATTGTGCGCTTCTGTAACTTATCTCTGTGACTCGATTTTTGCTGACACAGAAGTTAATAAAGGCAGTGCTTCTTTGCTTTCCGTGCCTTGCTGTGGCCCATTTGATTGACTTGGCCGTGTCCCTCAAACTTGAAGTGTTTCTCATGCTTTGTCTGAAAATGTCATCGGACACTTGAAGGTCCACATTCAAACACATTTCTCCAGATAACTAGGAAGTTATCCGGCTTAATGAAAACTTAGCCTCTTATTCAGTTATAATCTAGCCAGATAGCGGTTGCAGGAGTGGTACAGAGGTGTTCTAGGGACCAGCTAACTCCGATATTCAGAGTTAGCCAGGTAACCTATCCGGCTAATTCTGGTCGGCCTGCAGAACTGTGCTGAACTTAACAGGAGAAATTTATCTGGCTACCTTTAAGATAGCTGGCTATATTCTGGGACATGGCTGCGCTGCTGAATATACAGCACTAGTTAGTTAGCCAGATAAGTTTATCCGGCTAACTAGAAGAGCCACACAGCGGCTGAATATGGAGTCCACGATGTACAGAGAACACTTCCTCACAACACAAAGCACAAGGTAGCACGGTCTTTATGTTGAACAAATTTGTCTCTCCAACAGGGCTGATATGAGTGCGCATTTAACTTTGCTTTCTTAGGAACCACTATTTTATCCAAAAATATTTGATCTTCCACTTAAGTGAAAGTTTTAATGTGATCAGTGGCACGCAGCATGAGTTTTTCTGGGAATTGGCCCAGCAGCATACTGAAAGACAGCAGATAAAGACCAAAATGGCCCCTCTAGTCTGCCTATTTGATTTTTGTGCACTTGGATAGATGTGGATATAAATTCCCACGTGCAACCCAACACCAACACCCTTTCCACATATTTCTTTAATCAATCTCCTCATCCTTGTCTTACCACTCCATATCCTCGCAAGCATGCCCAAAATCTGTTACAGTGTTGGCTTCCACCAGCTCTGCCCCTTCCTTGTTAAAAATGTGTCCTCTCTATGCTCATTTAAAGTTTGGGTTTATCCCTGGGCCCTCTACGTAGGTTCCCCAGCCTTCCTGGAGGCCCAGTTTAGGATTATATAAATGCCACTCCCTGCGGGTTACTGAAATGGCTTTTACAATCCCTCCTCCCCCCCCCCCCCCCCCGGTCTCTTTATCATATTCCCCCATCTCTTCTTTCACTTCACCCCCCTCATCCCCTCGCTCTCCTGTGGATATCCCCCTCCACCTCCATCCAGTGCAGGCTCAGCCCGATGCTTAAGCAGTTGCCCTGCCTTCCTCGTACTGCTGGGCTCTCCTTCTCAGGTTGGGCCATTTGAAACCAGAATGCCAAAGCGTCCCCCCTTCACACGGCCTGGGGGTATCCTGCTTTCTTTCACACATGACAAAGTCTTTCCTACTTTATTCTTGCACTTGTTAACTGTGGCGATCCAAAAGCTCAGGATGAGGATGATATTCAGAAAAGCAGAGAGCTAGCCGGGTAAGCCATCAGGGATATTCAGCAGCATAGACATCACGCTTGAAGCTGCACGAAACAAAGCTTTCCGGGTACCGCTATCTGGATAACTTTCAAACCTGAAACTATCAGTATCAGTCTGTTTTTTATGTAAGAACTCTTGAATATTAATTTGAATGTACATTCATTTTCAGTTAAAATTAATATTTAAGAGTTATGTCAGAAAGTATGTCAAACTGACGTTTTTTTTTCTTCATGTAAAAACAAAATGATGAAAAGGAGCAGAGAAAATTTATTTAGCAGCCACATGTCAGTTTGTCTCATTAAAAATCAGCCACCAGAATATGAAATACCCTACTAAACTACTTACGGCTAAGACGCTACAGTTTTTGAAGCAGAAGACTAGCATGTGTGAGAAATTATGATACCACCACTTTGTGCAGCAAGGGAAATGAGTCAAACCTTAGCTTTCTGTTGTAACCCCTGTAAGATTATTCTTTGGTTACTAACAGTGGCATAGCCAGAACAGATTTTTTGGAAGAGTTAACATCCCATGCACTCTTTCGCTTTCTTATCTCAACCACCTCTCCCCCTCTATCATCAGCGCACTTTCTCTTCAAAATCTCTCTCTCCCCCCCATCTCTACAGCGCTCATCTCAATCACCTCTCCTCCCACTTTCACCGCTTCCTTGTCCCCAACAATCTCGCTCTGTACCTCTCCTCCCCTTCCATTCCCAGTGATATCTCTCACCCCAGACCCCATCACCACCCCAGGCTCTCAACCCCACCCCTAGCAGCCTCACCCCCCCCCCACCCCCCCCAAGTCTCACAGTTTCTCCCCCCCCCCCCCACTCCTATCCCTCATAACATCACAATCTCCTTCCTAACAGTGGATGTGAATCGTTTTCCATATCGTCTTAACGATAGAAATTGTGTGGCAGGGCAAGAAAATCGTCTTAGGCACGATTATTTCATTGAAAAAATCGTTAAAAATCGTTTTTTCCGATTAGTGCGCACTAACTCGAGTTAGTGCGCACTAACTCCCCGTTAGTGCGCACTAACTCGAGTTAGTGCGCACTAACTCAAAATGATACAAATAGACACTTTCCAGGTCACTGAAGGTCAGTTAGGAATGAATATGTGTTACTATTGGCTGGCAGCCCTCTTATCTATTGATGTTACCACTGAGGTGATGGTTGGGGGGATGGGAAATGGAACTGGAAACTCACGAACAGCAACAGAAAATGAAACAAAGTGTTCACACTTCCCAGGTCAGTAAAGGTCACTTAGCAATGAATATATGTATTCCTATTGGCTGGCTGTGCTCTTATCTATTGATGTTACCAAGGTTCCACTGAGGTAATGGCATTGGTTGGGGGGATGTGAAATGGAAACAGTTGGAAGCTTGACAAAAAAAGTAATGTGATGATCAGCACTTCTTTGTTTATTATTTTTGTTAGCAGGCACCTGAAATGCTAGTGCATGTTGAATTTGCCAATCACTGTGCATTTTAGAAAGGTGGTCCTGGCTGGAACTGTACACAGTTCAAATATATGTAATTGATTGTTGGTAAGTGTATTTTTTAAGTAGCCACACTGGCACCAGTATGTTTACTTATCCTCTTACTTAACTCACTAGCTCAGCTTTGTAAGAAGGGCTTCTCTGCTTGTGTGTTGCTTTTCTTTGCTGTGAGGAGAGCAGAAACATCAGATCTGTATTCAATCTACTACAGTCATCTCTTATATTAACCTACTCAATTTTTTTTAAATGATTTGTTATATCACTGAATTAATAATTCATTATTATTAGGTGGTGGTGAATGTCTGGACCCCCACTGGGCTTTTGGCAAGTCTTGTGGGGGTCAGGAGGCCCCCCCAAGGTGGCCAAAAGTCCCTGGGGGTCCAGCGGGGGTCTGGGAGCGATCTCCTGTCACAAATCGTTTTTTCGTAAGGAAAATGGCGCCGGCCATAGCAGGGTGGGTTTTAGGGTTGCTTTAGCGTTCCGGTTTCCCCGCCCTCCCCCCCACTGGACCCCAGGTAATATAAGGCACTTTGGGGGGGGTTCGGGAGGGTGGGGGATTTATTTTCAAGGGTCAGGGTGTTGTGATATTCCTGCACACAGTGCCCTAACCCTGGCAGGAGGGTGGGGGATTTATTTTCAAGGGTCGGGGTGTTGTGATCTTCCTGCACACAGTGCCCTAACCCTGGCAGGAGGGTGGGGGATTTATTTTAAAGGGTCGGGGTGTGTTTTAGGTTTGCTTTAGCGTGCCGGTTTCCCCGCCCTGCCCCCCACTGGACCCCAGGTAATATAAGGCACTTTGGGGGGGTTCGGGAGGGTGGGGGATTTATTTTCAAGGGTCAGGGTGTTGTGATCTTCCTGCACACAGTGCCCTAACCCTGGCAGGAGGGTGGGGGATTTATTTTCAAGGGTCGGGGTGTTGTGATCTTCCTGCACACAGTGCCCTAACCCTGGCAGGAGGGTGGGGGATTTATTTTCAAGGGTCGGGGTGTTGTGATCTTCCTGCACACAGTGCCCTAACCCTGGCAGGAGGGTGGGGGATTTATTTTTAAGGGTCGGGGTGTGTTTTAGGTTTGCTTTAGCGTGCCGGTTTCCCCGCCCTGCCCCCCACTGGACCCCAGGTAATATAAGGCACTTTGGGGGGGTTCGGGAGGGTGGGGGATTTATTTTCAAGGGTCGGGGTGGGTTTTAGGGTTGCTTTAGCGTGCCGGTTTCCCCGCCCTGCCCCCCATTGGACCCCAGGTAATTTAAGGCACTTTGGGGGGGTTCGGGAGGGTGGGGGATTTATTTTCAAGGGTCAGGGTGTTGTGATCTTCCTGCACACAGTGCCCTAACCCTGGCACCAGGGGTGTTGTGATCTTCCTGCACCCAGTGCCCTAACCCTGGCACCAGGGGTGTTGTGATCTTCCTGCACACACAGTGCCCTAACCCTGGCACCAGGGGTGTTGTGATCTTCCTGCACACAGTGCCTGACCCTGACTCCTCCCCTCCCCCATGTCCCAGCCAGTGAATAGTGTGTGGGTGAGTGGTGGGGGGGGGGGAGGGATGGGAAGGGAGAGACAGCCCCTGCATTCAGGGGCTGTCTCTCCCTTCCTATCCCTCCCAGGGAGTGGGGCTGGCTCTCCCTTCCCATCCCTCACAGGGAGTGGGGCTGCTTGCCCCTTCACCTCCCCCCACCCCCTCCCCTTCCCCTTCTCTCTCCCATATACCAGCAGTGGGGGATGTGAAGGGTGGGATACTTCAGCCCTTTCCAGTCTGAGCTTCTGAACTTACTTTTTTTCATCTTCTTTTTTATTTTCTCATTGTAGATGGATCATGATAGGGAGTCAGCCCAACCGTCCTCCTCAAAGGCCGATCGTGATGCTAGGTCCCGGAAGCCACGGTTCACACAGGCAGATGTGGACCTCCTAGCCCGGCTACTCCTCCTGGATGAGGAGCATCTCTACACCCCCTCAGGCAGCAGGCCTAACCTTCAAAGGGAGTCTGCAGCCTGGGTGGCTCTCCAGGAGGAGTTCTGCCGGAGAGCCTCTTACCCGCGTGAGATCGAAGATCTCAAGAAGAAAGGTGAGAGATAATGTTAGTGGTGTATTATATTTATTTATATTTATTTATCATTTTGAAATGATGTGATTTGTATTTGGGAATTTTGAATGCCACATTAAAAGATAGCTAATTTTTTTTTATTACTAAATGTTATATATTGCATAAAAAAATAACCTAGCAGGGCATGTTGTGTTTGTAAGTAATTTATTAATCAATTAATGTTATTCTATTTCCTTTCTACCTCTAATTCTCAGGTCGGCATCTGAGACTTCACGAGGGTGATTGGCTTGAGGAGGTCCGCCTGACTTTAGCGCGTCCTTCGCCTGGTAGGCTGTTTGAGAATACTCCACAAGTACACAAATATTATTCAATTAATTGTAATGGAATTTGTGTTTAATATTGTTTGTGTCAGTTCCAATTCCTTTTTTTAAATTTTAACTGTTGTTCTGTGAAATTTGATCTGTGTCTTCGTACAGAACCACACACCAGCAGGGACGAGGCAGGGCTTCCTGGGCCCAGTAGCTGTCAGCAGAGGAGGACGGAGCAAACCGTCACTGGTGGGCCAGGTATTATATTATTAGATAATTGAGCCCTGACCATTGACCAACATGCTGCAAATGTGAATGGGGGATAAATGTGAGACTGAGGGAAGGGGGTATTAGTCACTGTGAGAGGGGAGGGAGGCAGTGGGAGAAAGAGGATGAGTGAGGAAGAAGAACTGTAGAAGAGTGCCATGTTAAAAAATGAACTGAAAAACATTTTTTTTTAATGTAGCACGTGTGTACGGGCTTAATGGCTTGTATTTTGGCCCACAGGGCCAGTATGTATGTTGTAGTACTAGTAGTAGTAGTTTGTCTAGTATCTGTCTGAGGCAGAAAATCAAAATTATTGTTTGTGATCAGTCAGTTATATAGGGTGGGATAGATGTATGTTATGTTATATATTTATATAATATTATCTCTAATTATCTAGAATGATATCCCTCCACTCTCCCTCTCCGAGGTTGTAGACTATAAACTCATTTTTCCAAAACCCTACAATTTAGTAAACTAAGGGGTTGAATGTATTTTAATATTGTAAACTTGCTGGTGCGTACAATACTGGTTTGTGGCCCTCGAGGACCATAACTGCCCACCCCTGTTCTATATCTTATGTAGAATTTTTTACATTTCTTTACAGGGCAAGAAGAGGCAGCCACAGCCACCAGTGCCACTGCCAGTGCCCAAAGGATGGAGGCAGCCACAGCCGGGCCCAGCAGCACCAGCACCAGCACTGCTGCTTTACTCCTTGCAGGATCTCCTCCAAGCTGCGTATGTACTGCACATGCGCAGTTTGGCATGCTGAAGGAGCTCCTGCAGGGAGTAAACAGCATCAGGGCAGATGTCAAGGATGTGCAGAGGAGGCTGTCAGCCATGGAGGAGGCCTTTCAGGAGCTGAGGGCACAGGTATCTCCTCCTCATGAGATGCCTCGTGAGGAGGAGATGCCACTGCCCTCTGCTCCAGAGCAGGATCCTCCTCTCGGGTTGCCATTCTCCTCTCCACATCCTTGAGTACTGGGTGCTAAACACAATTTTTTTTTGGTATGTTGTCATTGTAAAGTTATATTTTTATAACAGTGTTATTTAATTTCGTTATAGTTTTGTAGTTAATAAAATGTTTTAAATTTGAGAAATATTAGTGGACTCAATTATTAAAATTATTATAAATTGGGATTTATAGTCAACAGATTTTCTAACATGCACACAGCAATAAAATTACCAGTGTTATCAATTAGTCTTTCAGTTTCCAATCCAGTCCATCTGCAACTCATCAAGATCAGCCTCAGCTTCCCCCATTTCTCCCAGACCACGACCTAGTCATGATTTGACTGTTAAGACTTCTTATACTATCACTTACTCCAGATAAAGAGTGAGAGTAAATATAAAGCTGCCAAATCTACACATACAGTAAATCTCTTATAAAATAGCGACTAACATACATAAATGTTGGCCTCCACTTGGGAACACCTAGACCATCCCTTTTTTCACACGTGTAGATTTACTCATGTTGTACTATATAAAGAAGTATATGCTATTTATGTAAACACGTAAATGCTGTTTTTTATTAATGCAACTTGAAAATTCAACTTAACATGTATCTGCTCCGCAGGGAGAAATAATTAAATCTCGGCCAGAGAAACCTTTTACTGACCACAGGGAGGTTAGGTAACTCATGACACAACTGGAGATGGTTTTGATTTAGGCACTAACTTACGTGGTCAGGCTTTATTTAGAGAGTGAGACAAATTGGTCCCTACAAACCAGGGTTTTCCAAATAAATAACCACTCACTCAGCAGGATTTTATGCATGATGTAAATTTGCATATACTGAGTCCCCATGATATGCAAATGTATTTCATGCATAATTCTTTGTGGATATTCTAAAAATCCAACTGGCTGTGGAATCCCCAGGACCGGTTTGGTAAGCTGAGCTATAAACTGTCTCAGCCTGAAAAATAAACCATGCCCCTATCACAGTATGATATACATTAACTGCTTAGAGAGACTATGGTCAAAACTCAAAAGTACTTTAACTGCCTGTTTTCTAACAGCTGCTAAATAAGCGCACACAGTTGATAGACACAAACTTAGGTTTCTTTCTTGCACATACAAAGTCCTTATTCATCAAGCTGACAAGATAGATGATAACAGCACAGCAGACACCTGAGGTGAAGAGGCAGGGGCAGTTCTATCATGAGGCACTGGCAGTGCTTCTGCTGAATGCTCCATCCTGCTGTGTTCCCAAATGACCTTGCATCCCCATCCTAGACAAGAGACTCACTCCTCCTCCCAGTCACAGCGAATTTTCACATTATGAAGCAGCGGAAGGTTGATTTTGATGAAAACCAATTCCTCTACTAAGTCTGGATTCAAACGTGCACGGAGTGGACTCACAATATTCCCTGTCAATGAAAATACTCGTTCACTTTGCACACTGGTGGGTGGGCAGGAAAGAAAGTGTTGTGCTACTCTGGTAAGATAAGGCCACATTGAAGCTTTTTCTGCCCAATATCTCAGGGGATCTGACTCCATGCTCTCAACTGGCTCAGAGAGAAAATTATTCACATGAATTTCTGCAACCTTCTCTTGCAGGTGCTGCTGGTTAGCAGCCCCACCACTCTGAAATGTGACAAATTTTGCTCTTGCTATTGAAATAGGACCAGTTTCATGAAATTTGGGAGGAGAATGGGTTGTCATCATGGGAGGGAAGCAGCTGGTGGAACTGGAAGCAGCTGAGCAGGATGGAGTGGGAGGAGTTGAAATCTTTTTAACCATTTCAATCAACTTATTTGTCCAGGATGCAAGAGTATTGCACTTGAGAGCAACATTGCCTTTCACACGTGGGTCACACATAGTAGCTAAGATATAGCTATCCTTCTCCATTAGAGGTTTCAACCTTTTCTGTACTTGCTCTTTTAAGCATCTCACAAGCTGCAACACTTCCTTCGACAAATCTGTCTGATGCAGATATTCCTGTAATACCTGCTCCAGATCATATATTACAGGAATGATATCACCTAACGTGGCTGTAGCTGCACTCAGTGCATCAGTATATACTTTGAAAGGCTTGAGGACATGCACCATCTGTGCAATGTTTGTCCAGTCCTGACATCCAAGTGGATTTTCCAATCCAATTTCAGATTCCATTGCCAAATCATGCAGAGGTGTCTGTTGTTCAGACAACCTCTCCAACATAAGATAGGTGGAATTCCATCTGGTAGGCACATCCTGTACGAGGTTATGCAATGGTGCCCTAACTGCTTTTTGTTTTTCTCTGAGTTCCTTCCCACTTTTCACACTGCGATTGAAATGCCCAGTTATTTTGCGGCACTTTTCAATCAACCGCTTCAGGGCTTGACGACTAGTACCTTGCACTTCCTTGGCACCTAGCCCCAACGCATCCCTCACTACCAGGTGCAGTGTATGTGCAAAGCATCGGATGCCTTTGAATCCACCATCCTCCAGAGCCTTAATCATATTGGCAGCATTGTCAGTAATGATATATCCATTTAAACATTCCATATCACTGCTTCTAAGTAGCCCTTTCCATCCTTCCATCATCCCCTGAATTGTCTGTAAGATATTTGCAGAAGTATGTCTCTGGTCTAGCACTTGAGCATGCAGTAAAGCCCACCGGTATCCTGGAGAAAGCTTTTTGGAGCTGCTGGTGCTACTGCCACTGCTTGTGCTTGTGCTGTCAGTTAATGCCTCATCCAGCTGCCACCAATGTGCTGTTAGAGACAAATATGCATGTGTTGCATTCTTACTAGTCCAAAGATCAGTGGTGAGATGTATGCTCCTTCCCTTTGCCCTTGCCATCACAATCTGCATTTCAGCACGACATTGTGAGTACAGGGAAGGAATCACCTGACGGGTAAATGTAGTTCTTGAAGGAATTTTGTAGTCAGGGGCTAAAAGATGGATCAGCTTCTTAAATCCACTATTCTCTACAATCTGCAGTGGCTGATCATCCTCAGCAATCATTACAGCAATTTGTCGTGTCACCACTTTGGATACTACTTGCTTCCTAGTCTGTGAAATTGAAGAAGGACACCACCCCATCTGCTCAACAGTAGCTTGCCGCAGCTGCCAGGGAAGAGGAGAAGAAGAAGACTGCTTCTGCTTCACATACACACAATCTTCTGAAGTAATTTCCTTCTGTGGCTTCCCTGCAGCTTCTTCTGCAAGCAACAGTGCTTTATGTTCTCTTTCAAGGTGATATTTCATGTTGGTGGTAGTAAGATGTCCAATAGTTCTTCCACGGCTCACCATCCTTTTACAATGGATACATTGAGCACATCTCCAATCATCCGTAACATTAAAATGATTCCAAACCTTAGATGTTTTTCTACCGTCCCTTACTCTAGGCTGGACATTTCTTGTCAGTGTTGTCATCAGAGTAGGAGTAGTAGTACTAGGAGTAGAAGTAGCAGAAGTTGTTCTTGTAGTAACCTGCAAAAGTTCAACTGGTTTAGGACTAGAGAGGATACTACTGGCGCTGACAGTGGTTTTTTTGACAATCGGACTACCATCATCTGATTCATCATCACTACTATCACTGTCATTGGCGGTGTTTTTCTCCTCATCCTGATTATCATCATTGTCATCCTCCTCCTCAGACTCAGAGTCCTCTGATTCTCTATTCAGCACTTTCTGTAGCACTTCATCCATCAATAAACTTTGCTGCTGCCGCACAGATTTCACTTTCACCTTTCCAGATTTTGCTCCTTCCTTGTCCTGCAAGTTACCTTGCTCCTTTACATTCGCTGAAGTAGAAGGGGTATCATCAAATCGCAGTTTTTTCCTACTGACTGGAATTTTCTTTCCAGTAGCACTCTTCTTCTTACCAGCAAACATTTTAAAACGTTATGGCTGCAAGTCCAGTCCAGTACCAACAAGTAAGCTGGCACAGCAGTGTACTGAGCAGCACCTAATAGATAAGATATATAGAAGGGTTAAATACAGTTAGTGAGTGACTTCGTTAGTCAGTGACAGGTCACTGTGTGATTAGTAATCTGACTAGTGGCTCACTGGCGTGGCTAGTAGCCACTAGCCAGCCACTAGCCATTGACACTAGGCTACCCCATAATATTATATTTACTTATACTTGCACTACTAACACAAACAATTTATTTATAAATTTAAGGCTCACGTGCATTTGCAAGTCCAGGACCAACACAGGGGTAGTGGCTGGCTAGTGTAAGACAACACACTAGTTTACTAGTAAATTGGGGGAAGGGGGAGGGGAAAGGGAGGGCGAGAAAACCGGCAGACTAAAGCAACCCTAAAACCCACCCCGACCCTTTAAAATAAATCCCCCACCCTCCCGAACCCCCCCAAAGTGCCTTATATTACCAGGGGTCCAGTGGGGGGGAGGGCAGGGAAACCGGCAGACTAAAGCAACCCTAAAACCCACCCCGACCCTTTAAAATAAATCCCCCACCCTCCCGAACCCCCACAAAGTGCCTTATATTACCTGGGGTCCAGTGGGGGGGGAGGGCAGGGAAACCGGCACACTAAAGCAACCCTAAAACCCACCCCGACCCTTTAAAATAAATCCCCCACCCTCCCGAACCCCCCCAAAGTGCCTTATATTACCTGGGGTCCAGTGGGGGGGAGGGCAGGGAAACCAGCACACTAAAGCAACCCTAAAACCCACCATGACCCTTTAAAATAAATCCCCCACCCTCCCGAACCCCCCCAAAGTGCCTTATATTACCTGGGGTCCAGTGGGGGGGAGGGCAGGGAAACCGGCACACTAAAGCAACCCTAAAACCCACCCCGACCCTTTAAAATAAATCCCCCACCCTCCCGAACCCCCCCAAAGTGCCTTATATTACCTGGGGTCCAGTGGGGGGGAGGGCAGGGAAACCGGCAGACTAAAGCAACCCTAAAACCCACCCCGACCCTTTAAAATAAATCCCCCACCCTCCCGAACCCCCACAAAGTGCCTTATATTACCTGGGGTCCAGTGGGGGGGGAGGGCAGGGAAACCGGCACACTAAAGCAACCCTAAAACCCACCCCGACCCTTTAAAATAAATCCCCCACCCTCCCGAACCCCCCCAAAGTGCCTTATATTACCTGGGGTCCAGTGGGGGGGAGGGCAGGGAAACCAGCACACTAAAGCAACCCTAAAACCCACCATGACCCTTTAAAATAAATCCCCCACCCTCCCGAACCCCCCCAAAGTGCCTTATATTACCTGGGGTCCAGTGGGGGGGAGGGCAGGGAAACCGGCACACTAAAGCAACCCTAAAACCCACCCCGACCCTTTAAAATAAATCCCCCACCCTCCCGAACCCCCCCAAAGTGCCTTATATTACCAGGGGTCCAGTGGGGGGGAGGGCAGAGAAACCGGCACACTAAAGCAACCCTAAAACCCACCCCGACCCTTTAAAATAAATCCCCCACCCTCCCGAACCCCCACAAAGTGCCTTATATTACCTGGGGTCCAGTGGGGGGGGAGGGCAGGGAAACCAGCACACTAAAGCAACCCTAAAACCCACCCCGACCCTTTAAAATAAATCCCCCACCCTCCCGAACCCCCCCCCCAAAGTGCCTTATATTACCTGGGGTCCAGTGGGGGGGAGGGCAGGGAAACCGGCACACTAAAGCAACCCTAAAACCCACCCCGACCCTTTAAAATAAATCCCCCACCCTCCCGAACCCCCCCAAAGTGCCTTATATTACCTGGGGTCCAGTGGGGGGGAGGGCAGGGAAACCGGCACACTAAAGCAACCCTAAAACCCACCCCGACCCTTTAAAATAAATCCCCCAGACCCCCACCCTCCCGAACCCCCCCAAAGTGCCTTATATTACCTGGGGTCCAGTGGGGGGGAGGGCAGGGAAACCGGCACACTAAAGCAACCCTAAAACCCACCCCGACCCTTTAAAATAAATCCCCCACCCTCCCGAACCCCCCCAAAGTGCCTTATATTACCTGGGGTCCAGTGGGGGGGAGGGCAGGGAAACCGGCACACTAAAGCAACCCTAAAACCCACCCCGACCCTTTAAAATAAATCCCCCACCCTCCCGAACACCCCAAAGTGCCTTATATTACCAGGGGTCCAGTGGGGGGGAGGGCAGGGAAACCGGCAGACTAAAGCAACCCTAAAACCCACCCCGACCCTTTAAAATAAATCCCCCACCCTCCCGAACCCCCACAAAGTGCCTTATATTACCTGGGGTCCAGTGGGGGGGGAGGGCAGGGAAACCGGCACACTAAAGCAACCCTAAAACCCACCCCGACCCTTTAAAATAAATCCCCCACCCTCCCGAACCCCCCCCCCCCCAAAGTGCCTTATATTACCTGGGGTCCAGTGGGGGGGAGGGCAGGGAAACCGGCACACTAAAGCAACCCTAAAACCCACCCCGACCCTTTAAAATAAATCCCCCACCCTCCCGAACCCCCCCAAAGTGCCTTATATTACCTGGGGTCCAGTGGGGGGGAGGGCAGGGAAACCGGCACACTAAAGCAACCCTAAAACCCACCCCGACCCTTTAAAATAAATCCCCCACCCTCCCGAACCCCCCCAAAGTGCCTTATATTACCAGGGGTCCAGTGGGGGGGAGGGCAGGGAAACCGGCAGACTAAAGCAACCCTAAAACCCACCCCGACCCTTTAAAATAAATCCCCCACCCTCCCGAACCCCCACAAAGTGCCTTATATTACCTGGGGTCCAGTGGGGGGGGAGGGCAGGGAAACCGGCACACTAAAGCAACCCTAAAACCCACCCCGACCCTTTAAAATAAATCCCCCACCCTCCCGAACCCCCCCAAAGTGCCTTATATTACCTGGGGTCCAGTGGGGGGGAGGGCAGGGAAACCAGCACACTAAAGCAACCCTAAAACCCACCATGACCCTTTAAAATAAATCCCCCACCCTCCTGATTTTTAAAATCATTTAAAAAAAATTGAGTAGGTTAATATAAGAGATGACTGTAGTAGATTGAATAAAGATCTGATGTTTCTGCTCTCCTCACACCAAACAAAAGCAACACACAAGCAGAGAAGCCCTTCTTACAAAGCTGAGCTAGTGAGTTAAGTAGGAGGAAAAGTAAACATACTGGTGCCAGTGTGGCTACTTAAAAAATACACTTACCAAGTTACCAACAATGATTACATATATTTGAACTGTGTACAGTTCCAGCCAGGACCACCTTTCTAAAATGCACTGTGATTGGCAAATTTCACGTGCCTGCTAACAAAAATAATAAACAAACAAGTTCTAGTCACGTGACCTTGGTAACATCAATAGATAAGAGCACAGCCAGCCAATAGGAATACATATTCATTCCTAAGTGACCTTTACTGACCTGGGAAGTGTGAACACTTTGTTTCATTTTCTGTTGGTGTTCATGAGTTTCCAGTTCCATTTCCCATCCCCCCAACCATCACCTCAGTGGTAACATCAATAGATAAGAGGGCAGCCAGCCAATAGGAACACATATTCATTCCTAACTGACCTTCAGTGACCTGGAAAGTGTTTATTTGTATCATTTTCAGTTAGTGCGCACTAAATCGAGTTAGTGCGCACTAACGGGGAGTTAGTGCGCACTAACTCCCGTTAGTGCGCACTAACACGATTTAACGATTTTTAACGATAAATCGTTAGAATTTCTATTGTATTGTGTTCTATAACGATTTAAGACGATATTAACATTATCGGACGATAATTTTAATCGTTGAAAAACGATTCACATCCCTAATATTCAGAAAAGCAGAGAGCTAGCCGGGTAAGCCATCAGGGATATTCGGCAGCATAGACATCACGCTTGAAGCTGCACGAAACAAAGCTTTCCGGGTACCGCTATCTGGATAACTTTCAAACCTGAAACTATCAGTATCAGTCTGTTTTTTATGTAAGAACTCTTGAATATTAATTTGAATGTACATTCATTTTCAGTTAAATTAATATTTAAGAGATGTCAGAAAGTATGTCAAACTGACGGTTTTTTCTTCATGTAAAAACAAAATGATGAAAAGGAGCAGAGAAAATTTATTTAGCAGCCACATGTCAGTTTGTCTCATTAAAAATCAGCCACCAGAATATGAAATGCCCTACTAAACTACTTACGGCTAAGACGCTACAGTTTTTGAAGCAGAAGACTAGCATGTGTGAGAAATTATGATACCACCACTTTGTGCAGCAAGGGAAATGAGTCAAACCTTAGCTTTCTGTTGTAACCCCTGTAAGATTATTCTTTGGTTACTAACAGTGGCATAGCCAGAACAGATTTTTTGGAAGAGTTAACATCCCATGCACTCTTTCGCTTTCTTATCTCAACCACCTCTCCCCCTCTATCATCAGCGCACTTTCTCTTCAAAATCTCTCTCTCCCCCCCATCTCTACAGCGCTCATCTCAATCACCTCTCCTCCCACTTTCACCCCTTCCTTGTCCCCAACAATCTCGCTCTGTACCTCTCCTCCCCTTCCATTCCCAGTGATATCTCTCACCCCAGACCCCATCACCACCCCAGGCTCTCAACCCCACCCCTAGCAGCCTCACCACCCCCCCATCCCACCCAAGTCTCACAGTTTCACCCCCCCCCCCCCCACTCCTATCCCTCATAACATCACAATCTCCTTCCTAACAGTTTTGCTTTCATCCCGCAGACATCTCACACCCCTCCTCCCCTCTAGTCTAGCCTCCCACAAACTCTTACTGGCAGCTATGTCCTTCTTTCTCCAATCCTCCGCCAGCAAACAGCAGCACAGCAACTGTTCAAATGAGCAGTCTCATGCCTCCAGCTTCCTTTTCCTTTCTTCTGTCTTCTTGCTACCCCTGGAGTCTCACCGCCTCTGATCCTCACACCAAGCCCTGTGACTATTTTCCCCTCACCATTAATCTTCCTGACGCCGAGGTCTTTTTCTTTCCAGCTTTAGGCCCGCATATTGCCATATGATGAGGATGCCACCTGGCTACTGACCACTGACTGTGTGCACCTTACACTATCTCTTCTTCATTGGCCCCACAAGGCCATTGCAAGTCTCACCTGAGGCCAGGTCCAGGATACAGGCAGAGGGGGAGCGTGAAAAGCGCGAGATGGCAATAGGAGGCAGCATGCATCTCCTCACATTGCCATTTAGTAGAGATGTGAATCGTGTCATCGATCATCTTAACGATCGATTTCGGATGGGAGGGGGAGGGAATCGTATTGTTGCCGTTTGGGTGTGTAAAGTATCGTGAAAATCGTTAAAATCATGAACCGGCACACTAAAACACCGTAAAACCCACCCCGACCCTTTCAAATAAATCCCCCACCCTCCCGAACCCCCCTAAAATGCCTTAAATTACCTGGGGGTCCAGCGGGGGTCCGGAATGACCTCCTGCAATCGAATCGTGTTGTCTTCAGCCGGCGCCATTTTGCGCCGCCATTTTGCAAAATGGTGGCGCAAAATGGCGCCGGCCATAGACCAACACGATTCGATTGCAGGAGGTCGTTCCGGACCCCCGCTGGACCCCCAGGTAATTTAAGGCATTTTGGGGGGGGTTCGGGAGGGTGGGGGATTTATTTGAAAGGGTCGGGTGGGTTTTAGGGTGTTTTAGTGTGCCGGTTTTCCCGCCCTCCCCCTTCCCCCGATTTACGATTTTTTGACGATAAATCGGGGGAATTGTTATTGTATCGTGGCTCTAACGATTTTTAACGATTTAAAATATATCGGACGATATTTTAAATCGTCAAAAAACGATTCACATCCCTACCATTTAGCTCCAGTTCATTGCCGCTGTGCCAGTGAAAATGATCTCTTGTACCACGAATGGTACGCATGCCATAGGTTGCCGACTTTAGTTCTAAGGTTTAGATTGATTGTTTATGTATTTTTCATAAACACTGTTGCCACAGCTGCAAGCTTATATATAATAAGATAGATGCTAGTTTACAGGAGAAGTATATTTGCAATGAACCTGGGACTTTGTTACTTCCACTATTTCATGAAACTAGTCTAGCAGAGACCTAGGTTTGTATCCACTGGTGTATTGGACTTTGGCCAGCCGTTAACCTGAGAACATTAACCTCCACATCTTCTGATAAAGAAAGTCCAGGAATATTCCTGTACCAAATGGAGAGATTTAGGAAAAGACAAATGACAGGGAGCCAGATGCCGTAAACTCTACCCAACGTAGAGGCCAACAGTGTCCAGATGTCTCCTTCATTTTTCCAGGAAGGAAGCTTCACACTTGTTATCACATCCACCACCTTGGGACGCACCTGCTCCATTTATTTATGAAACTCCATAATATGGGACAGTTTCAAAAGCTTTATATCCACTTCCATCTGAGCCCTCTACTACCTATCTCCCACCCCCCCCCCCCCCCTCCAACTCCCCTCCCATTTCCAGTGTATGGTCCCAGAATTCATGCTTGGAGGACTTCACAGTTCCATTTTTAATTCAATGGATTCAGACTTCGCTACAACCCTCCTCAGTTAACACTACTTACTCTTTTTTCTTTCAGTGCTTTCATTGAAGAGTATCAGTCAGTCACCCACATTTTGCTTTCGCTGGCTGTTCCTTGTACATGTCCAAGAAGGATTAACATGGCAAGCTGCAACCTAAATGATTATCACAGGGGGAGCATTTCGGAAATATAGTCACTTCTGGGTAAGTAAACTGAGAGAGATGTGAGTAAACAGATGGCAATTAATGGCAGATGTTTATACACACATAAGTGTTAGTTTATCCTGAGAATTTCCTGACACATGCAGTGCAGCAACATGTGCAAACTTCATTTCACACTGCAACTTCAAACACTGCCTCAGTCAACCATGGGAATGGCAACAATTATGGTTTAGCTACAAAGCAAACAAAGTGGAGCAGCACAGTGTGTAAGCGACTGGGGAGCAAAAACCATCTTCCTGCACCAGAAGGTCTGTATAAGAGGGAGAGAAGAGCTGGTTGCAAAGGTCACAGTGACACTGGCTGCAGTTCTCAACTTAATTTATTTATTTATTTATTTTACTTTGAAAATTTGCATTCTGCCACATGCAACGTTTGCTCATTCTGAGTGGATTACAATCAAATGCAAACACTTTAAATACATTACAGACAAACAATCAAATCACAGATATCCTTACTGACATGCAAAAGTAACAGGGCTGGTGCTAGCTCTTTTGCTACCCTGTACGAACAATTGCTATGCTGCCCATTCCTCATGCAGTTTTGGGGGGGGGGGGGGGTTATGCTGAATTTTTATTCTTTTTTGAATCAGGGCCAGTGCATGGGTATTAGGTACCTTACATGAATCTTACAGCTTTGTGCCCAGCCCTCCCCCCCACCAAGGACCTCTCCTCAAATCATTAAAAATTATGCCTGTATAATAAAAGATTTTACATGAAAAGTGGCACTCAAAGTACAGTCTTTAGAGATAAAAATATCACAAAAGCATTATTTACATGCGTGGCTGAGGTGCCAACCAGAAAACCTTGAAAAAAAGCCAAAAAGACACTTGGAACACAAATATGGTATTAGGACTATTGTAATGCTTATAGGGCGTGAGCTTGGGCCATGAGTAAACTGAATTACAATTACAATATAATAAACCTTCCATATCAAAACAGTACTAACTTCCAGCACTCAAACTGTTGTAACCCTACCTATGAAAAGGCGACACTACAAATATTATACAAGGCACTAAAATAATACACCTCCTATTCGAAAACAGGCAACTATAGATCCCTACGCAGAAACATACTAACAGAATACCTCCCCTTGGTCACACAAGCAGAATACAGACAGACCCTCACCAAATACAGAATAAAGTGACCATTATAAATAGAAAAGTGCAAAAAAACACTGAACTGGAAACCACCAGAAGTCGGACTCTGTATGTAGTACAATACAAAAACAGAAACATCACTATTCCTCAGAAAACATCAAACAATAAAATCAAGAAATATAATAAAAAGAACAGCTGATGAATAGAACATCCAATAATTAAAAACTCATATAATATACAGGTTGTTTTTTTAAATTTCCCAAATAGCAATAAAATATTTCAAAACAGCATTCAGATCAAATAATGCCCAATTAATTAAAACCAATAAGGATTTTAAAAAATCGCTCATTCTTCATACATGGGGAATTTTTTACTTTCAGTCACCCTGAGATTGTCATGGATTTTTGGGAAGGGAAAGGAGGTGCACAGACTTTCTCCTCTCTCATCTACATACACACATTTCATCCTCACGTTCACACACATACATGCTCCCTCAATCATACACACACACTCCCACTCTCAAACACATACATGTTCACAGACACACAAATACTCCCTCTCATTCAGGCATATATGCTCATACGCACACAAGTTCCCTCCCTCTCAGGCATGCCTGCTTTCTCTCTCTCACACACACACACACACACACACACACACTTGCTCTCATGAGATCCCTTGGTGCCCACAGCCCTCTTCCAGTTGCAACAGTGGGCAGGACGTGATCCCCGGTGGCTATGGTCCTCCTCAGTTGGGCCGCCAGGCAGGACGCGATTCCCCATTGGCCTTATGGCCTCCTCCAGTTAGGCCACCAGGTAGGATGGGATCCCCTAGCAACCGCAGAGCTTCTTCTTAACATAAACCATGAGGCATATTCAGTCAGGAAGGAATCCTCAATCCTCTGGTGGCCGAGAGGGACAGGATCCCCCAATGGCCTTGGGGATCTCTTCTTTATCTTGGTTACCAGGCGGCATGGGATCCCCAGCCACCATGGATTTTCTCTTCAGCTGATTCAATTCAGCCTCCAGTGTTATGAGCTCGGGCAGTGGTCCCCAGGCCACCACCCCCTCAGGGCTGCCACTCTGTGCAAATGTATGGCTTGCACAGTGGTCGCAGTGAGCCTGAAAATTAAATGAATTAAATCCCTAAAAATATATCAAGAAAAAGCCTGTTTGAATACAAATATTTTCCCTCTCTTCTTTATCAGCTGTTAATAACCAAAGTTGATCTCAGTTAGTATTAGCAGTGAATTAAGTAAAGCAACGTTGCCTACCTGTAACAGGTGTTTTCCATGGACAACAGAACAAAACTGCCACATAAGTGGAGGACATCAGTCAATGGCGCTGATGCTGAAGAAAGCTCTCTTCCAGCTCAGAAGAACCATATAAATGTTTCTGAGTATGCACAGATGTTCCCCTGCTGCTGCATGAGCCTAGTCAGGTAAACTTCAACTTCAGGGAGCAGGGAGGGATGGTGTGACTCTTATTTTCTACTGTCTAAGGAGAGCTCCTGTTACAGGTAATCAACTTCACTTTCTCTATGGACAAGCAGCAACATCCACACAAATGGGGATTCCTTAGCTGAAGTGTTACATTCGGCGGTCCATGGGATGCCATGCTTACCTCCAGCCCTGAGCCCAAAGCAACACTCTCCAATGCTGGGGAAACTGCTGATTGGATGTGCAGCAGGCCATAGCGCTCAACCTGCCTCTGACGCTGCTGCTTTCCCCGGGCTCGTCCTAGGGCACATATGCCTGACGTTGCTCCTCTTAAAGAGCCCATGGTGGGGAAAATGCCAGCGGCGACCAATGACATCACCAGAAGTGCCTATAAAAGGCCACCTCAGCAGCTCCTCCTTGCCCCAGCAATAGGTCAACTACTGCTAAGTAGAGCTAGTTGTCTCAGCATTCCTGATTTTCGTTCCTGAGTTCCTGGTCTTCGTTCCTGGTTTTTGTTCTTCTGTTTCTGTTCTTTTGCTCCAGAGTTCCTGATCCTTGTCTTCGTCCTTTAGTCCGTCTTCTATTCTTCATCAAGTTTCATCTTGTGGTCAGTCTTCAGTTCTTCAGATGTCTTCAGTGTCTTCTCCTACCTGCCTATACTACTCCTCGCCTCCCTGCCTGCCTCTCTGTCCTGATTTACCTCGGTTGGATCTCTAGTTTTGAATTTGACACTTGCTTACACTTGAACACTGCCTGCCACTGCCTGACAAGCAACCACACCTGAACTCCACCTGCCATCTGACCACTGCCTGACTCACGATCATGCCTGAACCCAGACTGCCATCTGACCACTGCCTTACTCACGACCACACTGAACGCTGCCTGCCTCAACCACCAACATCTCTGAGTATGCCTGTAACCAGCCTGCCCTGGACCTTGGCCTGTGACCCGTGAGCCTCCAGTTCGTCAGCAGAGGTCCCCACCTAAGATCTGCTGGCCCCGGCACCTGAGGGCTCAACCTAAGGGGAACGAGGGTTGGTACAGTTGAAACTCCAGTTGGGCCTCTGCCAGAACCAGCTCCTTCAGCCAACATTGGGGACCTGCAGGGCTCCTCCCTGCAGGTTGTGCCCACTCCCCCTTGGGCCAAGAGTCCACGCCCACAACAGATTGCCAAGACCTTGGACTAGGCAGACACCACTGCTCTCTAGGCCATTTCAGGTCCAGCACACAGGCTCCAAGAGCAACAGCGGTTCTTGCAACATTGGCAGCTTCCTTGGAGTGATTCACCAAGTGCTTAGATGCAGTCACGGCTCCAGCCACCAAAGCATTTGCATTGCCTATGCCAGCCTCACCTGCTGCCCAGAGTCGTCTCATTCTGCATCTGTCAACACCACCCCAGTATGCCGGGGATCCTAAACCACAGTTATATGCACTTTGCACTTCAGGTGGCACTCTTCCCTGATGACACTGTGAAGACTACTTTCATCTTCTCCCTCTTGGATGGCAAGGCCCTGGCCTCGGCCTCTCCTATATGGGAGTGTTGAGATCTTTTACTCATGGACCTACAACACTTCATTTGTGCCTTCAAGAAAGTATTTGACAAGCCTGGCCAGCTGGCCACTATGGGCTCCAACCTCCTGTATATGCGCCAGGTTGCCCAGTCTTTAGTGAAGTACGCCATTGAGTTCCGGACTCTGGTAACTGAACTCAACTGGAGGGAAGTTTGTCTCTGTAGTATATTCTCGGAGGGCGTGTCCCCCAGTTTCAAGGATAAACTGGTGGCATATGAACTCCCGGAGTCTCGGGAGGGGGCTCATAGATCTGACAGAGAGAATAGCCTGTTGTTTGAAACAATGGGCAAGGGAGGTCCGATCCCCTTGTAGGGCCGTCTTGTTGGCTCCTCACTTCCAGCAACCTCTGGAACCACCAGCTCCCACTCCATCCTCCTCTGTTCACTTGGATGAACCCATGCAACTTAGTCTTGGCTGCCTTGCACCTGAGGAGAGACTCCACCACTGGCAACTAGGCCTGTGCAGTATCATGCAGACACAGGTTACCTGCTTGCCCAGTGTCTGGTCAAACCGGTAAACGTCTGAGCCTAGGATTCAGTGGGGAGATGATCCTAGGCTTCACGATACCCGCTCTTCCATTGATTCTTCCGCTGATCATCACAATGGACAACCTGGATTTCTCCACCCTAGCTCTAGTGGACTCCGGTGTTAGGGGACTCCGGTGTTAGGGGAAACCTCATGTGAAGATTTGTTTGTATATGGCCAAATGGTTACCGGCGGGCTATATAAGGAATATTGTTGAGATAAGCCAGTATACAACAATGGTAAGAGTAAACCTGGATACTATATTATAGTTGGTTGTTGGGTGAGATGTAGAATTCATCATGTGGATAATCAATCTTTATTTATGGGTGTGTTATTTCTATTAATATACTATAGCATGGCTGAATGAGAAACATATATATGGAAGGAGATTCACAAAGCATGGTGGTGAATCCATGATTGAGAGAAACACTGAGAGATCAGGAAATATCAAAAGCAGCAGTTTCATAAGGAAAGTGACCCTGATTGATAACATACAGAGGTTCCCTGAGGAAGCCTGTATTCACAGGCGAAACGAGTGAACTCGTCGGAGCAGAGAATTTCAATATATGTTAAACGTGTATGGAGCGGATAGTTTGATGTTAACAGGGGTATTTTTGGAAAAAATATGTTAAATGGGGGGTAGATTAATGTTAACAAGGGTATTTTTGGAAAATATATGTTAAATGTATATGGAGTGGGTAGATTAATGTTAATAAGGGCATTTCTCAGTATGTATTAACTCATGTCATAATGTTTACATTGTGTATGTCTTAGGTTTTTATTGAATGAATGGATGTATGTGGTATGATTGAGATATCATTGATGTTAAGTTATTAGATTTTAGGATGTGTATATGTTTCACATAAAGTCAGCATGGTGTATAAAAGAAAATACATTTAATAAATTTATTTAATCATTGGGCTTTGGATTTTTGCCTACTTACCTCTGGTATATTAGTTTTGGTTATATATTAGACAGAGGGATTGCACGAAATTATTGTACCCGGTGAAGGAATTAGTAGATCATCTACAGATTATCACCATTCAAAGGACTACTAATCATCTCCTCTATCTATGAGGATCCCTTGCCTGGCCAGATTACCCTTGCCACAGCACCCCGATCCTACACACAGGAGTGCTCCATAAGCAGCGGGTAATGTTCCACGTCATCACCCGAGCTGTATACCCAGTAGTACTGGGATTTCCTTGGCTCCAGCAGTATTCTTCAAAATATGACTGGACCACCTGCAACTCACCCGCTGGGGCGATCAATGCATCAACTCGTGTCTAGAACATGTTGAACATCCGCTTCATGTATCACTAGCCACCGCACTTCCATGCCTTCCTCCTCAATAAAGTGAATTCAAGGATGTATTCTCTAAGAAGAAAGCCAAGACCCTACTGCCCACCAGGTGTACAACTGCGGAATTGAGTTGCTCCCGGACATCAAACTTCCCAGTGGTAGGATCTAGCTCCTGTTTCTTCCCAAAACCAGAGCAATGTCTGTCTACATCCAGGAGAATCTAGAGTGAGGCTTTATCTGACCTCCTCATCCCCAGCAGGTACCAGTTTTTTCTTTGTGGCCAAAAAAGACAGCTCACTCAGAACTTGTATTGACTGTCATGGATTAAATGCAATCACCAAAAAGGACCGGTACATGCTGCCACTAATCTCTGAATTTTTTGATCAACTCCAAAGGATGAAGGTCTTCTCCAAGTTAGAACTCTGAGGAGATTTCAATTTGATACGGATCAAACCTGGCGACGATTCGAAGACAGCATTCAATACTCATGATGGACATTACGAGTATTTAGTAATGCCCTTCAGCCTATGTAACATCTTCGCCATCTTCCAAAAAATGATGAATGAAATCTTCTGGTGTCTACTCTATGGGGTAGATTTTCAAAGGGTTGCGCGCGTAAGATATGTGCGCAACCCCCGAAAACCTACCCCTGCCTCCCCCTGCACGCGCCGAGCCTATCTTGCATAGGCTCAGCGGCGCACGCAAACCCTGGGATGCACGTATGTCCCGGGGCTTGCAAAAAGGGGCGGGGCATGGGTGGTCCAGGGGGCAGGGCGGGGCATGGCCTGAGCCTCTAGGCACAGCGGCCATTTGCTGCTGTGCCTGGGATTGTGGGCTGGCCATCGGCCAGCGCGCGTAAGTTATGCCTGCCAGGAGACAGGCGTAGGCGTAACTTCTTCAACAAAGGTAAGGGGGGGTTCTAGGTAGGGATGGGGGGTTAAGTAGGGGAAGGGAGGGGAAGGTGTGGGGGGGGGCGGAAGGAAAGTTCCCTCCGAGGTTGCTCCGATTTCAGAGCGGCCTTGGAGGGAACGGAGGCAAGCTGCGCAGCTCAGCACGCGCAGGTTGCACAATTGTGCACCCCCTTGTGCGCGCCGACCCTGGATTTTATAACATGAGCGCGGCTGCGCGGGTTGCATGAACAAATCTGCACCCGCGCGCAGGTTTTAAAATCTGCCCCCATGTCTTCTTCATTGTATACCTTGACAACATTCTTGTATTCTCCAAAGAGCTCAGTTCCCACCATCGGGACTTATGTCTAGTTCTACAGCGGCTGCAAGAAAACAACCTATGCATTAAACTTGAGAAGTGCCTGTTCAAAAGAGAGAGTCCACCCTTCCTGGAGTATATCGTACCCAGGGAAGGATTCCATATGGACCCCAAGAAGATTAAGAGCATCCAAGACTGGCCCTGTCCAGTAGGAATGCAAGCCCTACAAAGGTTCCTGAGCTTCACCAAATTACACAGCTATTGTAGTACCACTCACTGCCCTCACTCATAAGAGAACTAACATGAAGTATTGGCCTCTCAAGGCTATAGTAGCATTTCAAGAACTAAAGGATGCCTTCTTGGGAAATCCTGCCTTCACCACCCGAACCCTTCATGCTCATTCATCTTGGATGTAGATGCCTCCACCTTGGGTGTAAGGGCTGTACTAAGTCAGTATTTGACTAGTGGGCCCTCCATCCCTGCTCGTTCTTCTCAAAGAAATTTTCACCCACAGAACATAACTATGGCATCAGTGATAGAGAACTCCTGGCAATCAAGCTAGTGCTAGAAGAGGGGCATCATTGGCCAGAAGGTACTCAGCAACATATCACTATGTAAAACAGAACATAAAAATCTGGAACATCTTCACCATGCCCAACAACTAAATGCATGACAGGCTGTTCTTTGTACATTTTGATTTTGAACTGAGGTATCGTCTGGCTCTCAAAAATCTCTGAGCAGACACGCCCTCACACTTCTTCCAGGCAGAGGACTTCCCAGATCCTCCCTGACACATCATTGACCCAGCCAGGATCCTCCTGGCTGCCTCCATGACCGTCCCTCCAGGGGAAACCGTCGTTCCTACTCGATTCTGTAAAAAGGTACTGAAATAGTCCCATGATTCCTGTGTCACAGGTTATCCTGGATGGGCCCAAATCCTTTCACTGCTTCAACAGTACTATTGGTGGCCTCAAATGAAGCAAGATGTTAAGGCCAATATGGATTCTTGCCCCTCCTGCACACAGCAGAAAACTCTGTTGGGACAACCCTGGGGACCCTTACAGCAGTTGCCATCCCCCAGAGAACCCTGGACCCACTTGTCCACTGATTTTATAGTGAATCTCTCCCTCTCAGGTTGTGCTACCTTAATCTGGATGATTACTGACTGCTTCTCAAAGATGACTCACTTTGTCCCATTCCTTGTCCTCCCTTCTGCCCCAGAGCTAGCAAAACATTTTACTCTTCATGTCTTCCGCTTACATGGCCTACCCAAGCACTTCTTGTCTGACCAGGAATTACAGTTCATGGTGAAATTCTGGCATTCACTATGCATAAAGTTCAATATCACCCTGGACTTCATGACAGCATACAACCCGTAGGGAAATGGACAGTCTGAACATACGAAATGAATGTTCAAAACCTTCCTCTGGGCCTATGCCAATGAGCACCAGGATAATTGGGTGTCCCTTTTCCCCTGAGCGAAATTCTCATAGAATTCTCATGCCTGTAGTGCTACAGATTCTTCACCATTCCAAGTGGCTTATAGAAAGCAACACTTGCCACCTCTACCACTTCCCATGGCATTACCTTCACCGGCAGACCATCTATCTGTCCAAGAACTTTGGACCTGCATCAACACCCTAATATAAAGGGCAGCAGAAAAGGCCAAGAAAACCTTGGATGTACACAGGAGGCCCACTTCTCAGTTCAAGGCAGGCAAAAAGGTATGGATAAGCACTCACCACATACACCTAACAGTGCCTTCTATGTGTCTCGCCCCGCCATACCTTGGACCCTTTACCTCCTTTGCCAGATAGGACTCATAATTTACCAGCTAAGACTGCCACCCACATTGGGCATACCCAACATGTTTCACATGTCCTTATTAAAGCCTCTAATACTCTCCTGGCCCTCTAGGGCACCACCTAAATCTCAAGAAGTGACCATAGAGGACAGTATAATCTATGAAATGAAAGAAATCTTGAATTCACAGTGCAGAAGCAAGAGATGCAAATACCTTCTCTCCTGGAAGAGGTATGGTCTCAAAGAAAACACGTGAGAACCCGCTTCCAAAATTCTGAACTCTAACCTACTAAGGGAATTTTACACTTTACATTCCAAGAAACCTAGACCTTCAGGAATGGGATTTAAGATCAGCAGTCTGTGAGGCAGGCCCGTGGAATGCTGTACTTACCTCCAGCCCCGAGTCCGAAGCAACACCTTCCAATGCTGGTAAAGACCCCCAAATGGACGCACAGCAAACTGACACACTCAGCCTTCCTCCGACACTACTTTTTCCCTTGGGCCCCTCCTAGGGCATGCAGGCACCCGACAATGCTCCTCTTAAAGGACCCATGGCGGTAAAATGCCAGCGACGCCCGATGATGACTTCACCAACAAGAGCCTATGAAAGGCCACCTTGGCAGCTCCTCCTTGCCTCGGCAATAGGTCAACTAGTGTTAAGTTCAGCAAGTTGCCTCAGTGTTCCTGGTCTTCATTCCTTTATTCCTAGTTTTTGTTCTTGTGTTCTTGGTATTTTGCTCCTAAGTTCCTGGTCCTTGTCTTCATCCTGTGGTCAAGCTTCAGTTCTTCAGTGTCTTCAATATCTTCTCCTGCCCGCCTATGCTGCTCCTTGCCTCCCTGCCTGCCTATCCATCCTGACTTCCCTCAGACAGATCTCTTGTTTTGACTTTGGCTTTGACACTCGCTTAGGCTTGAACGCTGCCTGCCACTGACCACTGCCTGACTCATGACCATGCTTGAACTCCACCTACCACTGACCACTGCCTGACTCATGACCATGCCTGAACTCAGCCTGCTGACAACTCCTGAACTCACAAACATGTCTGAACACTGCCTGCTTCAACCACCATCCAGCTTGCCCCAGACCCTGGCCTGTGACCAGACTATCTCCACGATCATCCAGTTTGTCAGCAGAGGTCCCCACCTAAGATCTGTTGGCCCCAGCACCCAAAGGCTCAACCTAAGGGGAACGAGGGCTGGTATAGGTGAAGCTCCAGTTGGGCCTCTGCCACAGCTAGTTCTGCCTGCCAATGGTGGGGACCTGCAGGGTTCTTCCTTGCAGGTTGTGCAAACTCTCACTCCGCCCAAAGATCCACGCCCACAACATGAATGTTGCATTATTATATATTATTTTCTATTTAAATATTTAATGCAACCCAGAAAAAAGTTAGTGAGAAGTTGAAGGTCTTGCCAAAACAGATTTGGATACTTTTGGAAGCTGTGAAATTGGTTGATTCCTTTCATGCCAGTGATATGATACAATTAAGTATAAAATAATTCTCACTGAATTAGACTTCAGTTCTGAATTTGAAAAGTGTAACAGGTATTGAGTAAAATCAATGTTAAATAAGTAGACATATTTTCCTTGATAGAAGATCTTAGATTATGAGTCCTCTAGGGATAGGGAAATACCTACAGTATCTGAATGTAATCCGCTTTGAAGTGCCGAAAAGTGGAATATTAAAAAAAAAATAAAGAAGTTCCCCCAGCTGAGAATCTTTCCTCCGATGAAAAAGGCAGGACTCATACTAATTTTTTTTCAATATCCATGCTGTAAATGCTAGAATTTGAAGATTGCGGTATAGGAGACTTCCCAGCAGTTGAGTTAGGAGACTTGGAAATATAGGCAGGTGAATTGGTGGAGCCACTGCTAGCCTTTGAAGCCAAGGAAACCGGATTTGATGAGGCTAGTAAGGAACAATAAGAATCCTTTTGCTATTGCTTCTCCGCAACTTGAGAAGAGTCTTTGCAATTAAGGGAAGTGGAGGAAAATCATACATGAATCCCTTGCTCCAAGGAATTAGAAATGCATCTGGGATGCATCTGGGATGTAAAGATATGCATCCTTGAGATCCAATGTATTTAACCATTCTTCTTCTTCTAACTGAAGTAGAATTGTACAATCTACTCCTTTAGGTAAACTTTTCATCCATTATAAATGACTACAAATCTTTAGTGATGTCAATTTTACTATGAATACCTGAGAATGTTTCTGTAAACCCCCACACAACACCACCTTCCAAAACCCATCCCGATTCAAAGTGCCCTCTACAGTGGTATAAATATAGAGAGAGAGTCAGACTGACTCTATAAAAATGTGCACTCTCTCTCTCTCTCTCTCTCTCTCTTTCTCTCTCTCATTGGACACTAACAACCCTCATTTCCATTAACTTCTCCCACTGGAATACTCAATGTGGAAACTGTGTTATTTATCACACTTGTTAAGGCTCTATCGTGAAATGATAAATGACCCTGTTAGAATGTTTTCATGGAGGAAAAGGCTTTTGATTTTTTTTAGCTTTCTTTCATCGTTAACTCTACTACTAACGAGCCATGGAATCTTAATTTGAATTTCTGAAGATTTATTATCTATCTCATCACAACAAAAGAGTTCAAGGTGGATTACAAAAAACATTCATAAAATAAAAAAGATATTCAGTCATTTGTTAAGCAGTAGACTACGTGTCCGAGATGACAAAGACTGGCCATCTGAGGGGATGTCTATTCATCAAATTATGAACTGGTTCTTGGGAACGAGGGTTGGGGGAGATGGGGGGGGAGTTAACTCATGTAAAAGTTGTGGTTCTTTCTGCAATCTGGCCCACGTGGGTGCATATGAGCCACTGTACGTATGTGGTCTACCTTTGTATATCTCTGTTTGCAAAACCAATAAAAATTGTTATTAAAAAAAAAAGATAAACAAATATAGAGAGTCCCACAAAACACATACAAAGAAAGATAAAGACATTTCAGCCTAGTGTTATAAAACAGCTCAGTCCTGGAAATTATGGATGTGTGCCCTGATTAAACAGGAAAGTTTTTAGAGTCTTTTTAAACAAGTTATGGCATTCTGTAGTTCTGATACGGTCTGGCAAAAAGTTCCAAGATAAAGGTCCTGGGACAGAAAAAGCTCTCTCCCTTGTGATTTCAATCCAACAGTCAGTGTCCTCATAGATAATCTTATGTATTAATGCTGCTAGTTTAAATTACATTTGAATCTAATCGGAAGCCATAGCGCAGAAGCCAATACTGGTGAAATATGCTCTCAGATCGGAGTACCCGTCTATATGCATACCGCAATGTTCTGCACCAATTGCAAGGCCTAAGCGTACTTGTGGTAGCTCACTGTAAAGGACATAACAATAATCTAATCTTAGTACTACCAGAGCTGGCAAATCATTTCTGAAATCATGTGGATCAGGCAGAGTGTGCATAAGAACATAAGAAATTGCCATGCTGGGTCAGACCAAGGGTCCATCAAGCCCAGCATCCTGTTTCCAACAGAGGCCAAAACCAGGCCACAAGAACCTGGCAAGTACCCAAACACCAAGAAGATCCCATGCTACTGATGCAATTAATAGCAGTGGCTATTCCCTAAGTAAACTTGATTAATAGCAGGTAATGGACTTCTCTAAGAACTTATCCAAACCATTTTTTAACCCAGCTACACTAACTGCACTAACCACATCCTCTGGCAACAAATTCCAGAGCTTTATTGTGCGTTGAGTGAAAAAGAATTTTCTCCGATTGGTTGTGCTATGGTCCTCTTGTGTGGAGGACCATAGCACAACCAATAGTCCTCTAACTATCCGCAGCTTAAAAAAGGACTATTTCACTACAGGTCTAATTTGTGATATCAATGAAAGGTCGGTGTCAGTGATCACACTCAGGCTCACAACCTGTTGGATGATAAGAATGATGCTGTTTTGAAAATGAAATGTATTATGAACATCCTTCAAAGGGAATTTTCTAAGAACTGTGATAGTCTTCTTGAGGTTCAATAGCAATTTATTGTGAAGTAGCCAGAAAAATCACATACTGCAAACATAATGATATTAACCTAAATGTTTCAGATCAAGCTGATGATTTTTGGACAAAAAAACTGAATGTCATCAGCATACAGGTGATAATTAATACCGAGACATGAACAGATTTTGCAAATAGGGGCTAAGTAAATATTGACGAGGGTTGCCGATCAGGCAGGGCCCTGTGGAACTCCCTGTTTCACATCATTCCAATGAGAACAGGAGGACCAGATTTGTACTTTTTGTGATCTATTTGAAAGAAAAGATTCAAACCAATTAAAAACTGTCCCTGAAATACTTCACAGTATATACAGCATGCAGTGACATCAGCCTACCAGTATTTTCAGCAAAAGCCAACTGTGGACAAACTAACAAAACTTGATTATTAACAGATAACCATTCTAGCACTCAGTTAACAGGAAAACACCGAGCTCAGACAAAGAGTATAATAAGTAACACTAGCCTAGGGACTGTTTTGACACTTACCGGTACTCCCTGAAAGACACAGCCACACAGGAGGACCATAGCACAACCATTCAGCAGCCAGAGGTGGGAAGGTGGATTCACCTGTCTATACTAAAGAAAAGGAAATTGCTTGGTAAGTAGTAATTTCTCCTTTCTTAACACTCAGGTGAATCCAAAACCAGTGGGATGTACTCAAGCTACACCCAAACAGGGTGGGAGGCTGCCCACAGTCCAGTCAAAACCACACATGCAAAGGCTGCATCCTTCCAGATGTGCACATCCAAGCGATAATGCCTGGAAAAGGTGTGTAAAGAGGATCACGTCGCAGCTCGGCAAATGTCAACGAGAGACAATAATCTAACTTCCACACATGACACTGCCTGAGCACTAGTGGAATGAACCCTAAATAGAGATGTGATTCGGCCGAACCTTTCAGTTCGGCCTTCATTATTGGCCCACCTCGGGAAATTTCATTTCCCACAGTTTGGGCCGATTTATTTTTGGCTGTCCCAATCCAAACCCCCCCACCCAACCCTTCAGATTTAATTAATTAGAATCCCCCACCCTCCTGACCCCCCCCCCCCAAAAACTTGCCTAAAGTCCCTGGTGGTACAGCGGGGGTCCTGGGAGCGATCTCCCGCTCTCAGGCCATCAGCTGCCAGTAAACAAAATGGCACCGATGGCCTGTTGCCCTTACCATGTGACAGGGGCTATCGGTGCCATTGGCCGGCCTCTGTCACATGGTAAGAGCAATGGATGGCCCGCGCCATTTTTAAAGATGGTGCCAGCCATCCATTTGGAAAACCCAAAAGGTGATTAGCTGTATGAGAATATACAAGGAATGTTGCAAGCCAGGCCACCAGCTTGTCCTATCATAGTGACCACACCCTGACCTGACCAATGTGAAAGCCCACATCCAAAGCAAACCAATTAGAAAAAGACAAGCAGGAACCCCATCAAGCACCAAATCAATAGGGAGATGAGTGTCCTGGAATGTTACCTAAAAATCTGCATAAAAGAGGGGATCTGAGAGTGAATCCAGTGCAACAGAAACCAGAGAAACCTGCACCTGTGAGAGATGAAAACTTCTCCACTCCCAGACCAGAAAGGCAGACCTGGCAGACTCTTCGCCCGTGGCTAAGGCATGAGGATTCCAGCTGAGTGGTAAGAGATGGTACATTGCACCCTTAAGAGGCTTGGCTAAACTGTTGATCCTTTGTGTGTCAACCAAAAAAATAAATGTAGGTATGTGAGTGCCACATTTCCAAGTTCATACTTTCTATTCAGCGCTTGCATATACAAAGACAGTTCCCCTGGAGACTGATATAGGTAGGGATATAGTTACCAAGCTTGGGAGCACCCCCAAGTGGTAACAAATATATGGTCAATGGTCAAACAAGGCCTCATGTACTAAGCATTTTTCCGATAGACACAGAATGGGAGAAAAGCCTTAGTAAATCAGGCCCATAGACAGATAGCTATATATATATATATATATATATATATCCTGCATTTCCTATGCATAGCTTCAACGGATAGCTTAATTTGGTCCCTATTCGCAGACAGAGGAGGCTGCTTCTTCATCTCCAGACTTTATTAACAGGTAAAACAAATTACAGAGACTTATTGTGCATAAACTGAATATTACAGCGACCAGCATAGTCTGGGCCACAGAAATAAGGACAGACAAAATGAAAATAATTATGCAGGGTTGGCCAGGTTAGCTGTTGATTCACATAAGCCTTACCAGTACTGATCAGACAAGAGAGAAAACCATGAGGCAAGATACTCCCAGGTATCTCTGCTTCAGTCAGAGTAAATTCTTTAGAGTCAGTTGCACTGAATACAGCAGGAGCTGTGAACATGCAGACTGACTACCCATTGGTAGTATAACAGCAAATACAGAAACTATACAGAGTAAAGCATGCACAACAGCATTAGTAACAAAAGCAAAAGCTGCTGTGGAAGCAGGACACAGTAAAAGTACAACAATAGTGAATAAACAGGAAAGCACCTGTGGAGACGGAAATCTCCCCGCCTGAAAACATAAGATTTCACTATTAACTTTACTGTAATCAAAAACTAATTACAACATCATGGTCAATGAAAGGAGTCCAAAGTGCTCGTGCTTCTCCATAAGCCATGAGAAGCACTGTTTCAGTGACAGGTCTGAAATCTTTACAATCCCTTGTCTAGCAGTCCATATTTAAGCTTTACAGATTTTCCTATTTCCATTGGGCATCGTCTTGGTAATGAGCTCTCCAGGTGTTGCCAAATTCACATCAGTCTTTTGGGTAAAGATGGTAGCTT
This sequence comes from Rhinatrema bivittatum, assembly GCF_901001135.1. NCBI lineage: Eukaryota > Metazoa > Chordata > Amphibia > Gymnophiona > Rhinatrematidae > Rhinatrema > Rhinatrema bivittatum. The sequence continues at coordinate 562,381,200 of NC_042615.1, read as the reverse complement.
TTGTTTCTTGACTCATGGTTCTTTCTCATCTCTGGTCAGTACTGATCAGGCCTATGCAAATCAACCTGGCCAACCCTGCATAATTATTTTCATTTTACCTCTCCTTATTTCTGTGGCCCAGACTATGCTGGTTGCTATAGACATAGACATCAGTTTATGAACAGTAAGACTCTGTAATTCATTTTACTTGTTAATAAATTTTGGAGTTGAAGAAACAGCCTCCTCTGTCTGCGAGTAATGACCAAGTTAAGCTATTTGTTGAAGTTGTGCATAGGAAATGAATAGCAGAAACAGTCAGAATAGTAAAATGAAAAATTAAACTGTGTGGTTTAGAAAAGAAGCAGTACTGCATTAGTTCTCACAGCTGATTCACTCCTTTGGCTAAGTCTCTAGAGCCAGGCCTCTCCTCATGGATGTGCTTCAGACATACAATCAGGAGCAGAGCACAGGCTCCAGACACGATCTTCTATTGACAACTGTGAGTTCTCAGACACAACCAAGCTCTAACCAGTGCCGTATGAATGCTGTCAGCTTTCATCCCTGATGCAAGGTAATTACCTTTAAGTTATTACCAGTGCTACAGACTCTTAAGCAAGGCATCATGGCAGCATCACAGACAGCACTACTCATTGTCTAGAAACCACATAGGCTGAAATCCTGCCTGAGCAAATTCAGGGAAAGTGGAAGACCTAAGCAGACTGTGACTCTCCCAGAGAAGGCCAAAGAAAACTATGAAATTGTTAGAGACCAATATAATGAGAAATTAGTCAAATCCTGGAAAAAGATTCATAGTGATATGTAATATTACAAACACAGCAAATAAACAAGATGTCAGCCTCCTGATACAGCTTCAGATGAGTCTTTGACGACAGTATCCTTGGAGAAGAGACGATTGACAAGGAATATGATAGAGGTCTATAAAATCAAGAGTGAAATGGAACAGGGAAATAAGTTATGCATGTTTCACCTTTCAAATAACACTAGGATTTGGGGACTCTTCTACAAACTAATAGGTAGTAAATGTAAAACAAATTAGAGAAAGAATTTGTTCACTCAAGACCAGATGCTGAGCTCGATGGCCTGTGATTAGACTCAGCACTGTAGGATTTGTCTTGCATGCTGAGATATGCACACTATTGAAAATTATCTTCCCTATCTACTATCTATCTGTAAATATTTCACCAAAGTGTCTCTTACTATATGCATCAGAGTCTTCACAGACACTGAATGTATGAGGCAGGGAGAGTAAAGAGTGTATGATGTTCCCTGACATTCCCAAGTGGATGATATCTTGCAGGAAGTGTGTGTTTAAGAAAATTCATGAGCCCACTTTGACTCGGGAGACTGAAGAAACAGAACCTATCTGGAGAGGGTGACTGGGATCCAAGAATAGGGCTCCCAGGCCCTAGGACTTGGGGGATTTTCTTGGGATTCAAGGAGGATCTTAAGAGTGGATAAGACCAAGAGATGATCCAAAGGAAGAGAGGAGTTAATCCCATGCACCTCATACACCGTAGGGGATTACCTAAGAGTTCTGCAGAGCAGGTGTTTGCTTGGAGTCAGCTTGAGGACTGTCATGCAGGGAAATCTACTTTCAGAGCTGCTATTGAAGGACATTGTCAACAGAAACTCATCTAAAGTTGTATCAGGAGGAAACTTCCAGTTTCCTAGCGGGAAGGAGTCTGCATCCAATTTGCAGGTACCATTCAGGGGAGTTATGCAAGGAGGGTCCCTTTTAAAAATGCCTACTGCCAGGAATTGCAGATTTACCAGTGACCGATTTCTTGGATTTTCTTTTCTGTATTGAAGTGCACCTGCTGTGAATGTTCATCTGCAGTCAAGTTAAGCAGTAAATTAATTTATTTTTGAACAACCCCCTTCTCAGTGTCTTGTGCCTTTTTTTTTTTTTACTGAGACTTGGCAGAAAACCTCCAAAAAGCCTTTCCGCCATGAGAAAAAGATCCCAGAAGCATGGGTCAGAATACGGCCCCAGGAGTCCCAAGTGAGCCCCGAAGCCCTACCAGCCAGTGGAACAAGGGCTACATATTTACCACCCACTGTTCTACTTTTCAAGATCATATCAGACCCTTTCATTTATATACATTCAAGCATGATATTATTTCACCTCTGATGAAATGGTACGGTTAGACAAAACATCAGAGGTCAGCCACAAGGCTTTGTTGTTAAAAGGATTTTGACTCATACTTCAAGTAAGTGAAAAACACACATCACCACTCTTGGCACTCTCCATGAGGACTAAAAGCAGAGCCTGGGTTGGAATTCATATAGTCTGAGAATGCACAGGTTGCATCACTTAGGAAACAAAAATTGTTGAAGGCAAGGACTAAGTTGTGAATTTATGTTAAGAGGCATTCAAGATTTTCCGTGTCTATTCCCAACTGACCAGACTTTTTCCAAGGCTCTTGTAATCTAGGGCAGAAACAAAAAGTTAAAAGTTTGACCCTATTCCAGAGAATGGAATAGAATAATCACAAACAAACTAAAAAATGTTGCTAAGTGATTTGAGGGGTTGATTAATGTAAGGCATTTCATTGAGCTGATGTGAAAAGTAGAGAAGTGATCTACTGGTTGGTGCAGTGGGCTGAGAACCAGAAAAGCCAGGGCTCAAATCTCATTTCTCCTATTGATGCTTGTTGGGTAAGTTAGGTACCAGCTTACATTATATGACCCCTGGGGAAGGGACCTAACTACTGAACCGGATGGGGAAGGGCAAGTAATTAAATCCAAAAGTAGGTGATCTTAATGTAAATACTGACACGCATATGTATCTGCCTCAGTAGAAAGTCTGCCCTTTTTTTGGATTTACAGTCTATTAATAATCTGCCCCAATTCAGCTCAATATCATTTAAAAAGGAGTGCCAGAGTAATGGTTCCATGGCTATTGATTCAAGGTTACACAGAAATGTATTCAATTTTTATACCCATCTACTTCCTGTCTAGTCCAGCCATCACTTTAACAGTCATTTGGCTGACGTACAAGGACTGCACCTCTCTCTCAAGTTCAGCATAAGTATACATTTATACTAGCCAGTAGGTGTCACTGTGGAGTGATGACTTGAACTCCCAGCCCCAGAGTTCTGTGAATGCCTCCTCCAGAGCATCCTCAGCCCCTGCTGATGCAAGGAGCTGGAGCTTGGTCCTGGAATCCAACCATGATCTTCCATGGGGAACTGGCCATGTCTGTCGAACATGGAAACAGTGCTTTGAAACTAGATATGGGCAAAATAAAATGTGCCTCCATTCTGGGTATTTATTTGCCCATAGTCTGGTTGAGAGTTGCCACCGTGTGCTTGGAATAGTCTTCCTGAACTGGTGCGTCATGCTCCCTTTCCGACCATGTTTAAATCCCACCTAAAGACCCACCTTCTTGAAACCGCTTTTAAATCTTATGCCTCATTGTCTTGCTTTATGAAAAACGCTTGTCTTATATGTTTGCTTATTACAGTGTAAGCTCTGTTGAGTAGGTATTGTATTTTTGTATAGTATTGTGTATATCATGAGCGCTATAGAAATGTTAAGAAGTAGTAGTAGTAAATTGGGTTAAAAATGACAGAAGTCGCTAAGTGTTTGAGAGGGCAGTGAATGACCTTGAAAAGTCCCCAGTGGAGCCAGCAGAGATTGTAGCATTCTTCTCTCCTCATCTCAATTTCACACGTCCCTGCCATCCACTCAGAATGCATGACGGCCTTCATGTGCTGCGAAAGACTGCCAGTGGATAATTACACTGTTTTTAGCTTCATCTAAATAGTGCAATTAAAGCACATTTTCTTAGACTTATGGTGTCCTAATAGAAAGTATGAACTAATAAGCGGTGTGAAAGCTTCTATTTATTTTACAGTGCCGGGCTTGGGCAGTGAAAGAATAGATGCTGAGTTCTACAGCTATCAGGTTACCTTTTATAAGCAGAAGTAAAAGCAATAGCTCACGTGTCTTCTGGACAGCACAGCTAAAAATAAATGTTAAAAAAACCAAAAACTTGGGGCACAAACACCTTCCTCTTTTCATTCCACTACGAAAAATATAAAAAGGGAAGAGCAGGGAAGTAAGGATTAGTGGCTTAATTTAACCTAAGCATGGAACTTAGAAAATTCCCATCTGAAAAATATTTATCTAGTTTGGCAAATAAAAGTAATCCCATCTTTTCTTATAAAGTGTGACTTGTAGGACTGTGTATCTTGGAAGCTGCCTGTATATTCCCTTTACAAGGTGTTTTAGAACAGCCTCTGCACCGATTTGTGAAATATGCCATTAAAATATGCACAGGCCCCACTATCTTGTTTTCAATATGTGCTGCAAGGATGACATTGTGAACATTTAGGATAAAGGCAGAAGAAGCCAACTAAGCCCGCTCGGATTTTAAGGTGAGCATGAGGAAGGGCATGAAGTCAAGAACAGGTATTGACATTCCAACTCTAAATTTGTAATCCAGTTTTGGCAGCGTAAATCCATTGGGATTAATGAGAAACATAGGTAGCAGGATCCCTGTTTGGGTTCCTAACTTCATCCATGGAGCCTGCAGTTACTGGGGTTCTTCCAGGATCCTAGGCGTATTCGAGGAAAATTCCACTTTTCTAAGCCTCTAAACTCTAGGGTGCCAATATGGAGCAAGGGAGACCACAAAAACCACAGGAAAAAATAAACAAACAAACAAACAAAAACCCCAAGGTACCAGCATCCAGTAGTCTCTCCATCCACAAGCCGTTCACTTCTGGCAGGGAGGAAATGAAGAAGACAGAGGCCAAGTTGGTGCTCAACAACAACAAAAAAAAAAAACCAGTTTACATCAAATGGAAAAGTAAGGATCCAAGCAGTATCATGAAAATCAGAAACAGCATCAAAATATAAAATTCAGAAAATGACGGCTTCCTTATCCATATAGTTCCTTCTGGTTGGTCTCTTTCTATTGCATTGCCATTCGGATTTAACAATCACATCCTATTGGAGGGTAGGGTACTGGGCAACTCCAGCATAAACTGGGCAGAAGGCAGAAAAATCCCAAAATCCAAACATGGAATCCAGTATCCCCAGTGGTCGAGAAAAATCCCAGAGTAAGTCCAAAACCATCACGGGCTCCCCCATGCTCTTCACTCTTTGCTTCTGCTTTGCAGAGGGGGCAAAAAGATCAACAACCAAGCCCTTCTGGGTAACGTGCAGGGGAGCTCCTCCTTCCAGATTGGTCACCATCCACAACTCTTCACAAAAACCCACAGCAGACTCCTTCTCTTCCGATCAAACACCCCAAGGGGGTGAGGCTATGAGCATCAGCAAAAATCCCACTCCGACGTCTCATTCTCTAGCCACCTTCCCTCTCTTCTCCAGGCCAGAGGGGCCTAGCCAGGAACCTCTACAAAAACCTCTCCTCACAGTATAAACTCCAAACCCTCTCCTCTCTTCAGGTCCTCCTTCCCTCTAAAGTCTGAGCATGCTTGTGGGAGGGGGGGGGAGCTTTATATCCCACACGAGCCTCCCACAAAAAGGTGGGGGCTAAAGCTAGGGGAAGACTCCAAAAAGCAAAAACTTGCTCCCACTGCCCATGCTGGAAAAATATCTCCTTAGTGACTCTTTTCTTGGATAAAAACAGGCCAGGGTCACATATAAAATGTTAAAATTAATCATTTAGGAGTGGAGGAGTGGAGGAGTAGCCTAATGGTTAGAGCAGTGAGCTGAGAACCTGGGGCAAGTCACTTCACCCTCTGTTGCTTCAGATACAAACATGGAGCTCAATATTCAAAGCCAATTAGACAGATAACACACACATGTTATCTGTCTAAATGGCTAGCTTTGAATATTTCCCTTGCGTGGACAGCTAGATGTGCTTGAAAGCAGGTCAAAAATTATAAGGGAAAGCGTTCCCAGATAATTTTAGACTTAACCGGCTATATTCAAAAGAATCTAGCTGGTTACATGGTGAAGTGTTGAAACAAAATAAACAGACAGACAGGCGCCTCTCCTCCCTCCCAACTGAGCTGCAAAGACTCGGCCCTGTTAGGCTGAGCCTGCCATCTCCTGAAATCACACCCAGTCTCACTAATCAAAACATATGTGGGCCAGGGGTAGGTGCCAATCTCTCTCCTCCTCCTATCTTTTCTAATCTATCTGTCTCCAGGGCACCCTTCTTTTCCCCCCACCCTCCCCCTTCAGGCAGATCACGGGCGCATCCTACTACGATCCGGGCCCGGTGCTTCTGCCATTGCTAGGCAACTACAGTGGAAGTACAGGCTTCCAGAATAGCTGCCTAGTGATGGCAGAGGCAGAAGATCCAGATCATGGTAGGACGCTCCCGTGATCTGCCTGAAGACAAACCTAAATTTAAGGTACAGGGAGGGTGGGGGGGAAGGAGTGGGCCCTGGAGACAAATAGATTAGAAAACAGACAGGACCCAGGATCAGGGACTAGGGTGAGAGAGAGAGATCGGCACTAACCTCTGGCCCATATATTTTTTGAGTAGTGAGATTGGGTGCACTTTGGGGAGGAGGAGGAAGGCCCGGCCCGGTTTGGAGGAGAGGAGGGCATAAGCTGCAATCTGGGTTTTTGGGTTTTTTTAAACTTCACAATTTAACCACTATATTCTTTTTAATATAGCCAGTTAAGTCTAAAGTTATCACAGATAACTTATCCAGTTAACTTTAGTTGGACAGGTTACCCATTTTGTGATATTGGCCTCTTAGCGCCTAAACTTTCAAAACTATTTGCGGTACTGGATTTGCACATATAACCCCTATTATGGTAGAACCCAGTTAAAAAGTTCAGAGGCTATATCTCACACTTACATTTGTTTGGACACTGTAGCTATTCTTTCAATTTACTTTTCCAAGGTTTCCTGCATGGCTGGAAAGTTTCCTTTGAAAGCCTTCACATTGCTCAGGGTTTTTTCAAACTAGACCCCATTATGGCTAGATTATAAATGCACAAAGTTAGAAAATCCACTTCTGGATTCCCTAGGAACCATCTAAAGACCCACCTCTTTGAAACCGCTTTTAAATCTTAGGCCTGATTATCTGCTTTTAGTCTTGTTAACTAACTTTCTTTTCTTTTTAACCATTGCCTTGCTTTGTGAAATATTCTAGGTCTCTTGTCCTGCATGTTTCTTATTAGATTGTAAGCTGTAATGAGCAGGGGCTGTCTTTTTGTGTGTTTGTACAGTGCTGAGTATGTCGTGTAGCGCTATAGAAATTGTAAGAAGTAGTAGTAGTGGTAGAAACCATAACTCAACTACCTTTCGCATTATCATTATATAACATATGATACCAAATATATTGTTCTATGACACTGTCCCACAGTTATGGAAAATACAGCAGATTGGAATGAAGTTTATTTAGGAATATAATACACTAGGTGGCTTAATACATACATAACCATATTTTCTAACTAAAAAAAAGAACAGTCTACGCACAAAATATTAAAAAAAAATCATAGAGGCGGAAGAAAAATGTATACACATGCACTGTGCACAAAGCCGTAATAAAGAAATCCCCAAATATCAACATAAAGTTTCTTTCAAATTTCAATCTCAACAATTGTATTATTTATTTTATGTGATAGCATTTGTTTATCGCTTTCCTGATTAAAATTCGCTCAAAGCGATCTGTTCAAAATTAACAGGGATATCAGAAATAGCTGTGCATCTTTTCTAAACCTGTAACCTTTTAGAAATGCCTTTTCCACGTTACACATCCGGGCAATACAGAACCTAACTTCCATAGAAAGGAATGTTCTGTTCTCACGTCCTAGTTCCCATTGTTGTATTGTGATTGGCTGTGTACAGTTTCACTCCTGTTTTGTGTGGATTGCAGTATTTTTTGTATTTTCTACCCCTATAAGTAAACATTTATTTTTGTAAGTCATCAAACTTTCAATTCTTCCAACAAGGAATTCCAGACCATTAACACCCTTGGCCTTCAGTGTGAGTATATTCTCACTGGTGTTAATATCTTTTTCTAGGACAATATTGGATTTCTATGGACACCCTAACAGAAGGTGACCTGCATGACATCTTCTTGCTATTATACTATACACTAAGTAGTGTAACTGGGTTTCTTCAGGCTGGTTCAGTGCCTACCTCAGTCACATAAAATACTACTCCAATAACTCAAAGCAATAACATTTAGCTCTATGAAGAGGAAACAGTCTGTTCTTGCTATGAAAAGGAGCGATTTCACTCCACATGAACTACTGATGTTTCCAAGGGATTCATTTTAGTTTGAGAGAGTTTTTGCACCAGATAGTGACAGAAAAAAAAGTCCATGTATAGTCATTCAAAACCAGATGTAGCAAACAACACTTTTCCTCTGTTTCCCTTGCTCTTCAGATTTAGAGGGCAGACTATCCACTTCGTAACCTTTTCACAGCAAGTGCTACTAGTATAGAAAGGTGGCTTCCGCTTTCCAGCAGTCCCTCCCACGATGTCCAGGAGATTATCTCTATCAGTAGGGATTACTTCTGCCACCACTGAAAAACTCGGGAATGCCTCATTGAAGCCCCATAGCAGCATTACCACAGGATCTCACAGAACATACTTCCTCACATTAAGCTTACTCATCACTGACCTGTATTGGGATGAGATAGGAGCTTATTGAATTCTGTTCATGCTCTTTTCTTTTTACTTTCCAGGGGAGATCTCTCTACTGTACTCACACCCTCTACTGGCATAGTTCGCACCAAAATCATTTTGGAGTGGTGACTAAATTATACCACTCCCTGCTTTATGGCATGGGATTAGCATTTAGAAAGGTAAAGGTATCTTACAGTAGCTATGTTAACAGATCATCTGTTCTATTTCTATTTCTATTGCTCTTCAGTTAAGAACATAAGAACATAAGAAATTGCCATGCTGGGTCAGACCAAGGGTCCATCAAGCCCAGCATCCTGTTTCCAACAGAGGCCAAACCAGGCCACAAGAACCTGGCAAAAACCCAAACACCAAGAAGATCCCATTCTACTGATGCAATTAATAGCAGTGGCTATTCCCTAAGTAAACTTGATTAATAGCAGTTAATGGACTTCTCTTCCAAGAACTTATCCAAACCTTTTTTGAACCCAGCTATACTAACTGCACTAACCACATCCTCTGGCAACAAATTCCAGAGCTTTATTGTGCGTTGAGTGAAAAAGAATTTTCTCCGATTAGTCTTAAATGAGCTACTTGCTAACTTCATGGAATGCCCCCTAGTCCTTCTATTATTCCAAAGTGTAAATAACCGAGACACATCTACTCGTTCAAGACCTCTCATGATCTTAAAGACCTCTATTATATCCCCCCTCAGCCTTTTTATCCTATGTCTTTCGAATGTACCTTATTGTCAGTCCATGTTTATCATAGAACTTTGAGGACATTCCCTCTCTCCAATGGATGGAAAGGATGAGATGGGGGGGTCCCCATTTGCTTCATTTTTATTTTAAACCTTTCACCCTATATGTAACCCTTACTAGAGGATTTAATCCCAAGGGCACACAAACTTATTTATACTCTTCGGAGCTACTCCGGTTAGCGAATAACTCCCATGCTCGAACTCTTTATCCCATGGTGGACTCTTTCTAGGGAGAGAATTTCTCGCTTATGGCCCAGACCATGGTGTCCTGCTGTCAGTGAGGCCGATGCAATACAGTGTGCTCAGCCAAGCGTACTGTTTAACCCACAGTTGGATGTGGGTTGTATAGGCCTACACAATGCACATCCAACGCACAGTGAAACTAATAGCGCTCATCACATGCAAATGCATGTTGATGAGGCTATTAGCAATCACCCACAATGCAAAAAAAAAAATGTGCATCTAAGATGCATATTTTTATGCTCAAAAATTAATGTTTGCCTAGAGCAGGCGATAATTGCTGAGCACTCTCAAAAGTTGTAGAGAAAAGCAGAAAATACTGCTTTTCTGTAATCCTCCTACTCAATATAGTTCCAATATTAAGTAGGAGGAACAAAATCTTAAAACAAATTTTAAAAAAAAGTTTTAAAAAAGTGCCGGCCGTTGGGTGCAGGAAACGGACACTCAGTTAAAAGCATCCATTTCCTGAATCCTGGCTGTGCGCTGATTAGGAAAATGGGCGCCAATAAATTCAGCATCTGTTTTCTAAATTGGCGGACAGCCGACCACTCGCGGGCTCCCGTTGTCACGGAGCCTCTTTTGCATGGCACCCCCAGGAGGGGTGCCTGGGGGCACATTAGGAAAGCGGGCACTGAGTGTTCAGCCCCAGTGTGTTTAGAGTGTAGCTGCATCCCATGCAGTGAGATGCCAGGACAAATCAACAAGTCCAGGCTTGGGGTATTAAAGTTTACTGAGTTGATGATAATTAAATAAAGTTCATTTATCCATAAATAGTGAAGTTACAGCTGATTGTTGATACATGAATGATTTTCTCTGTAGATAGGTGTCCTTTGTTTCAGGCCTCTGGGTAGAGCTCCCATGGGGATTTTATCTGCCCACCCAGCGGCTAATCAGGAATCCTATGGAAGGGGTCCCCACTTCACAGCAAAAACAGTCCTACCTTAATCCATCTGCCTTCTGGACACACAAACCGTCCTGGTCCCATGGGTGGAGATCCGGTTGGAGTCTCCCGACCTTATTCTTTCATCCTTAGTTGATATTTCTGAGGACATCTCTTGGGCAAAAGTCAGAATGGGATCAGGCTACCTCAGCATTGCAATCCCTGTGGTAGGGGGGATCCAAAAACCTCCCCACACTGGTCAGATTCAACAAATACTCCTAATGGAAAACTGGATATATCTTCAGCCATCACCATCTCTCTAAGCTTGTCCACCTAGGGTTTAGAGTGGACTCACAAGTCTTAAGTCTCCTGGATGAGAGCCCTCTTGCCCCAAGAGCGTATCCGGCTTCAAAATCTATCACGTCTGTAAATTAGTTGAAGAAGGACCCTCTGGCAGGGAATGCATGGTGAGTTATCACTTTTAACTGAATCTCCTTCCGGGTGAAGCTGGGAGGCCTCACCAGAGCGTAAAACCTAAATATCCTTACTGTTCCAAGGCTTCCTCAAACTGATCCCACAGAGTTCTAAAATGGCTGGGCTAAATAGGGTTGAAGCATCCAACCATAGCCCTTCAGGTAAGAGGGACTGAGGTGGGGTGAATGGCTCATGATATTAAAGTTTTATACAGGGACCTAGTGACGTCTAGTGGCCAACCCATAAGAGTGCCTTATATGTTTTGTTTTTTTCAGGTCTGGGAAAAAGGGAAATTAAAACAGCTTCTGAGCAGATTGAATAGTAAAATAACCATCTGCCTGTCTTCTTACTGCCACCCAGAAGACTCACCTGGCAGGCACTGGTAAGCTTCTTTCCGGCTGTGCTAAGTACAAGCAGATAGAAGAGTGGAAGGAGGAGGGAGAAAGCCTGGAATGTATACACATGCTGATATCCATGGAATGCTTCAGTCTGCTGCTCTTTTGCAGACCTGAAGGCACAGAAAATGAGATGTGTGAGATTTGCTGTTGTTTTGACCTTTTGACTCCTGCTCTGAGCTCTGTAATACTTTCATGAGAAAGAACAAAAAGAACCTAAGAAGAAAGAAAAGGAAAAAGGAAAACAACCTGACGGTTAAATCAACTGACCCTCGATAGCCTGTCTCTCCTTCTCCTCACTGCTCCTGGGTAAGTCACTCATTTTAAGATTATTCATAGGAACAGCATTCTCTGAGGAAAAATATAGTCCATGAGGACTTACCCCCGCAGTTACGGCTTCAGGTGGAACCGGAGATGGGGGGGGTCATCGGTGCACCGGGACTCAGCGTGATTTCGTCAGCCAGCAAGAACAGAATCCGCCCTATGTCAGAACTTGCAATGGCCTCCTCCACCAGCATTTCTTTTGCCACCTCGGTAGCGAAGAAAGTTTAGATCCTCATCTGACCATCCTCAGAAACCGGCGATGATGAGGCGGTTAATTCTCTGAGTTTGGCCTTTCTCTTCGAGTGTGGCATCGTAAGAAGAATTTTTTCAAAGAAGATTAGCGAGGAGAGACCAACTTCACAGACCGTTTCATGAGAGGGAACACTGTAGGAGGGGAGAAGCTGGCTCAGAAATCATTTCTGGAAAAGTTTGTACCGATGGAGAAACCTAAGACTATAACAATAGACTCACTCTGGCACGCTGTAAAAGGGCTTGAAAGCGCTATACTTAACTTGGCAAAAATAACATCAGAATCTATTAACAGATTCTTAAATATGGAGAAAGAAATGAATACCCAATCAATTAAAATTCAGTAGATGGAGTCACGCATTGAGAAAATGGAGACTACTCAACTAGAAATATTAAGAGTGGAAGATCTTAACTTGAAAAGAATTGAAAACATTGAAAATCAAATTAAATATTTGAACTTATGAATATTAAATTTTCCATATATAAGAGAAATATCAGCGTATAAAATGTTAAAAGATTATATGATAAAAATTTTGAAAATACCTAAGGAAGGATTTACTATAATTGCTAGAGTTTATTATCTGCCTGAAAAAAGAGCAAAAGAAAAAGCTTATTTGGAACAAGAAGAAATAAACAACAACTGAACTTGACTCAAATCTTAGAGTTACCTTTGGAATCAGAAGTCCAGAAAAGGATGACATTTTATCTTGTACTTTCGTCTCAGATAGAGAAATGATTATGAAGAGATTTATGCAAAATCATTCAGAACTGTACTATGGGAAAAAAAATATGGATCTACCCAGATGTATCTCGCATAACTCAGGAAAAACGAAGGAAATTCTTATCATTAAGATCTGAAGCAGTGGCAAGAGGGGCTAGTTTTAGTCTTAGGTATCCCTCAAAATGTATTATTAGACATCTGAATGCAAAATATTTTTTTCTTGATCCCATTCATTTACAGAAGTTTCTAGAACCAGCTAACTCTGTGAGTCCTATCGTGTAATCATTGCAGTATAAGGGTATTGCTATATTCATGTGACGTAGCAGTTTGGAATTAAAATATAAAATTGTTTTCTTTGACCACTTATAAAAGATCTCCCCAAGGATTTCTTGGAACAGTAGAGAGGGAATATTGTGTAATTTTTTGATTTAATAGTAATTTCTTTGTCAAATTTTTCTGATCTACGTACTGTACAATGTTTATTATTTTGTAAATATTGAAAAAGTTGAATAAACAGTAAATTGCAAAATCAACTGACCCTACTTCATGTTGTGTGTGCTTTGATTTGTTTTCCTTATTACCCTGTCAACTCCACTTCCTTCCCTTCAGCAACTTGCAGTTGTCACAGTAAATGAACACATCAATGTTTTTTTGCCCAGCCATCTAAGGGATCCCAAATTGAACAGGACCCCTCTCCCGCAAAGTAGGGGTAGAGGGTGTCCAACCACCTGTTAAGACTCTTGCTGACCTTCCATACACATGGGTTTTGAACTTCCACTATTGTACATGGAAACCTCTTTAAAAAAAAAAAAACAGCAATTGTATCCTGAAAAGTAAGCATTTAAAGAAAAATGTGTGTACTTAGTCAATATCCAAACTGCTGTAAGTCTAAGGCTGGGGTGGAGCGAAGCCTATCCCAGCCTTATTAACAGGACCATATTAACAGTGATGCAGTATTCCTACTCTCCAGTTTGCCTACTCGGAGAAGCTAGGATTGAACTCATGTTGGGCTGGGCCTCAGGCAAGATCGTGATGACCTACTGTGGCCAAGGCCAACAGAAGGCTAAGGCTTTACATAGAAACATAGAAACATAGAAATGACGGCAGAAGAAGACCAAACGGCCCATCCAGTCTGCCCAGCAAGCTTCACACATTTCTTTTCTCATACTTATCTGTTTCTCTTAGCTCTTGGTTCTATTTCCCTTCCACCCCCACCATTAATGTAGAGAGCAGTGATGGAGCTGCTTTGGCCTGGGTCTAGTCCTCGTCTGTAGATCCCCCTCAGACTGGGTACATGGGAGCCAGGGAGGATCCTGGCCTTGGCATTTTTCCAGGTGGACGGGATGGGTGGTGGGCATGGGAGGGCTCGGGAGACTCCATTTCTTTTTTTCCCCCCTTTCTTTGGAGGGGGGGGGTTAATGTTTATTTCTTTTTTTTTAAACTAAAGAAACAAAATACATATTAAACAAAATGAAATTCATGGGGGACCTCCCCCCCAAGAAAAACTAAATGAAAAAATGAAACCATTTTTATTTCTTCCCACCCCCTAGTGCATATAAAGACTATGAAGGTTGGGCATGGTTGAACTACGATAAGAGGTTTCAGGATAAAATGGAGGAAAATCGTCTCGTGTCATGGGGAACTCAGGACACTGACCTTTCGCTTACTGAGATGACCAATAACAGGCACTCTATGAGGAGCATGTCAGCTGGACGGAGGCTGTCACATTCCTGAGAAGTCCTGAAGTTATCCAGTTAACTTAGCTGGAAACAGCTTAGTATTAACTGGATAACTTTACTCCATCCTGGCAAGTTTAGTCAGTAGGGATGTGAATCGTTTTTTGACGATTTAAAATATCGTCCGATATATTTTAAATCGTCAAAAATCGTTAGGGCCACGATACAATACCAATTCCCCCGATTTATCGTTAAAAAATCGTAAATCGGGGGAAGGGGGAGGGCAGGAAAACCGGCACACTAAAACCCCCAAAAACCCACCCCCGACCCTTTAAATTAAATCCCCCACCCTCCAAACCCCCCCCCCAAATGCTTTCAATTACCTGGGGATCCAGCGGTGGTCCAGAACGGCGGCGGTCCGGAATGGCCCCCTCAATTGAATCCTTTTGTCTTCAGCCGGCGCCATTTTGCAAAATGGCCACCGCAAAATGGCGGCGGCCATAGACAAAAACGATTCGACGCAGGAGGTCGTTCCGGACCCCCGCTGGACTTTTGGCAAGTCTTGTGGGGTCAGGAGGCCCCCCCCAAGCTGGCCAAAAGTTTCTGGGAGTCCAGCGGGGTTCAGGAAGCGATTTCTTGCCGCGAATCGTTTTCCGTACGGAAAATGGCGCTGGCAGGAGATCGACTGCAGGAGGTCGTTCAGCGGGGGTTCCGGACCGCCGCTGAACGACCTCCTGCAGTCGATCTCCTGCCGGCGCCATTTTCCGTACGGAAAACGATTCGCAGCAAGAAATCGCTTCCTGAACCCCGCTGGACTCCCAGAAACTTTTGGCCAGCTTGGGGGGGCCTCCTGACCCCCACAAGACTTGCCAAAAGTCCAGCGGGGGTCCGGAACGACCTCCTGCATCGAATCGTTTTTGTCTATGGCCGCCGCCATTTTGCGGCGGCCATTTTGCAAAATGGCGCCGGCTGAAGACAAAAGGATTCAATTGAGGGGGCCGTTCCGGACCGCCATCGTTCTGGACCACCGCTGGATCCCCAGGTAATTTAAAGCATTTGGGGGGGTTCGGGAGGGTGGGGGATTTAATGTAAAGGGTCGGGGGTGGGTTTTAGGGGGTTGGCTCACGATTTTAACGATTTTTCACGATATTTTTAAAACCCAAACGGCAACAATACGATTCCCTCCCCCTCCCAGCCGAAATCGATCGTTAAGACGATCGAGGACACGATTCACATCTCTATTAGTCAGCTATGTGCCCCAAATATTCAAAAGTCAACATTTAGCTGGATAAATTACAAGTTGTCTATCTAAATGTCATTGAATATGGATGCTTCAGAGTTTTCAGGTGAAATTAATATGCAGTGAGGCTGCTTAATGTTAATGAAATAAATAAGAACCAATATTTTTTAACTCAGTTTTTAAAACTTGTTTTTAAATTTTGTATGTACTAAGATCGGAGAACTAAATAGCTCTTTTTCTAAAGACTAGCTTAAACAAAGTAGTTTGGTTGCTGTGTTAGTTTACTTGCCAGAAATAACAGTTACCAAACAACAAAGTAGATACCTAGTTGATATCTTTATTGCAAAAATATTTTCATAAATACAGGATTTCTAGCTAATCTTTCACGCCAAAAATTGGCTGAAAATACATGGAGATCCATATTCAGAAGCATTTAGAACAGTGGTTCTCAACCCTGTCCTGGGGACCCCCCCCAGCCAGTCGGGTTTTCAGGATATCCACAATGAATATGCATGAGAGAAAATTTGCATGTTATGGAGGCAGTGTATGTAAATTTTCTCTCATGCATATTCATTGTAGATATCCTGAAAACCCGACTGGCTGGGGGGGTCCCCAGGACAGGGTTGAGAACCACTGATTTAGAAGCTATATTTTAGCCAGCTAATAAGTTAGCCGGGGTCCTAACTCAGAAGAGATGAGTTAGCTGGCTAAGTTAACCAACTAACTCTGATATTCAAAGTTATCCAGCTAACTTTGGGATAGCCAGTTATATTCAATAGTGCGACTCCACAATTGACTATACCTCCAAAGTTAGGTGGATAAATGTATCCAGCTAGCTTTGCCATCCGGACAGTGACTGAATATGGACCTCTGAGCTCTTAAATGTAGGTCTCCTAAGTTAGGTGCCCATTTTCAGCCAAACTTAGGACATTAAGGGGGCTATTAACTAAAGGTTTATCGTGTGCGTTAGGGTCTAACACATGCGATAAAGGTAGGATTTAAATTAGCTGGAGGGGAGGAGTTGGGGAGGGAGGGGGAGGAGTTAGCCGCTGCACTGCTGCCAGCGATAATGTGAGGAACATTATCGCCGGCAGTAGCATGGCAAATAGCTATGCCTTTTACAGTGTCGCTATTTGCTGCGAAAGGCTGCAGCCAGCCACACCATAGCCGGCGAAATCATACTGCTGTGGTGTGAACGGCTGCGGCCTTTCGCAGGCCCGCCCTCTTTTTCGCAGGATTCATCATTCCGCGAGGAATGATGAATCCTGCCCTAAGTTTTCAGCTGAAAATTCACATAGATTTAAGATCCTAAAAGTTAGGAATCCTAAATATAGGTGACTACTACTCAGCTGCCTGGATTTCAGCTTCTAAATTAGGTGCCTAGTTCTGAAAATCAGAGCTGAGCTCCTAACTTTGTCATCTTACCCTAACTCCTCCCCCATAGCCACCTGCTTTTTAGGCCCCTAAATTATTTGGTATCCTAATAAATCTAGGAGCCTAAATTGAGGAACTCAGCCCCAGTAAATTTTCAAAAGAGCCAAGTTAGAAACCTAAACTCTTTGAAAATTGACCCCCACACTATATAGAGTTTATATAGTTCAAATAGTGAATATAAAATGAATGAAAAACCTGGAAGCAAGGCAACTAAGTAGGAATAGAAAACTAAAAGCACAGATGTTGCAAACTGTATCATTTGCATCTTTTGTCATCCCACCCTACAGAGTAAGTTAGCATGATACCTTTTAGACTCATTAATCTATTTATTTATTTATTTATTTACATCTTTTTACTATACCGATATTCAAAACAAAGATTCTTATTGCCCCGGTTTACATCGAACCAAAATTGGGAAGAGTTACAAATAACAATTAACATCAGATCAAATCAATTAAAATGTGAACAAAGATGGGAGAATAAAGTGTAACAGGGCATAACGTATAACAAGGGGCTCGGGGGGGGGAGAAATTTCGGCGTAGTAAGGCTAGAATAGCATGTTAACTGGAGTCCGCGTTGGAGTTAGGCGTCCGTGTTAGAGTTGTGAGTCCTTGTTGGTGTGAGGAAAGGCTTGTCTGAATAACCAAGTCTTCAATTTCTTTCTAAAGGTGAGCGTGCATTGTTCCTGGCGAAGTTCTGGGGTTAAGGCGTTCCATTGCGTGGGTCCAGCAGTAGAGAAGGCGCGTTTTCTCAGAGAGGAGTGGAGTGTAGCCTTGGCGAAGGGTGTGAGCAGGGACATTTTGTGGGCAGTTCTGATCGGTCTGGAGGTGGTGTGAATTTGGAAAGTAATGTTGAGCTGTAGGGAAGACTGATAGTGGATAGTTTTGTGTATGATGGTGAGGGACTTATAGAGGATTCTGAAATTGATGGGAAGCCAATGTAGATTCTTGAGGATGGGTGTGATATGTTCTCTTCGACTGGAATTGGTTAGTATCCTTGCGGCGGTGTTCTGGAGCATCTGTAAAGGTTTGGTGGAGGTTGCTGGGAGGCCAAGTAGTAAAGAGTTACAATAATCTATTTTTGAGAAGAGTGGCTTGAAGAACTGTGCGGAAATCGTGAAAGTGCAGGAGAGGTCTGAGCTTTTTTAGTATGTGTAACTTATGGAAGCATTATTTTGTTGTATTGTTGATGAATTTTTTAAAGTCCAGTCGGTTATCTAGCGAGGCTCCAAGATCTCTCACGTGTGAGGAAGTGGTGGTTGTGAAGTTGTTGATGGAGGCGTTGATGTTGTTGGTGGAAATGAGGAGAAGTTCTGTTTTTGTAGTGTTTAGGACAAGGTTGAGGCTAGTTAAGGTTCAGGTTGAGGTTGAGTCTAGTTAATCTAGACTCTAATTGGACATTTCATGTATGGATAGTTTCTTAGACGTAAGGAAAAATTTTAATTGTTACAGGTCATCAAAATACATAATGAGTATTTTCAAATTTTAGAAGACATTTATAAGGAAATTTGACAAGTATTTCTGCGCCAGGCCTCCTGGTGAAGCAACAAAAACATTTCTTCTATCCTAAGTGACTCTATTGAGGTCTGGGAGATCCTCTGAAGAAAGAACCTGTTGCTGGCTAAAGAATAAGCTCAGGATTCTATTCCGGGCCTGTTCAAATGTATAAGTTACTAACAGAGCACTCTCTCAACCTTCTCTTCATTGGATCTTTCCAATAGCTCTGTCAGATTGTCAACAGGAGACAGTAGACTTTCGAGATAGGGGGAATAGCCTACTATGGAATTTTAAGAATCTCCAAGAGAAATTGTTTATACTTTACAGTAAGAGATATCATAGGAAAGCTGATGAAAAGCAAATCGAGAATCCATCCTAGCTGAGACTCAGGAGTGGTCCTCAGGGACTTGTAAGGGGTTGCAAGGGAACAAGACATTCTTCCAAGCAATTCAAGGGCTGAGGGCCATGCCATAAATATCCAGAGGAGACATGAGTCCTGTATTTCTGTAGATAGGGGTATCTGCTTGTAAGGTGAAGTACTGAACCTGAATTCCCTTGTCCCTGAAGAGTAGCGGACCTGTAACCTGATACATAACCCTGCAGGTATAAGCCAGGACGGTTGTAACTTCGCTTTCAAAACGGGTGCCATTTGTACATGTATTAGGCTGCAAATTTGTGTGGGCGGTTACAAAATTACCCCTCAAAGGGCCTGAGGGAGCAGGGTCTTTCCACAGATGGATGGGTAAAAAAAGCTTTAGTGAATCAGGCATCAGAGCGGATCATTTTTCAAAACAGCTCACACAGTGATTAAGTTTGCAACTTTATCAAATATTTTCAAAGCAAACTTATGGATCTTAAATCCTTCTGCTCAGTTCACATAAAAGTGTGCATATAGCCGGGCTGTGTGTGCAAGTCCATAAGCAAAGCACGCCAAGCAGCGGCAGGTACTACCATGGGAAGCTTACCAGGCAGACTGGATGGACCACTGGTCTTTTTCTGCCATTATTTCTCTGTTTCTATGAAATGCATATTTATCCCCATGCTATTTTAGTACAAACACTGATGTGCGAACAAACTCAGTTTTATGTGTGTAAATGACATTGAGAATGACCCCCAAGAGCAAAATGGAATACAATTATATTGTGTTGCAAGCTAGTTTTTATGCATCCAATAATGGTACCTACTGTAGCCAAATTCAATATACAAGTTCTGGTCTACATTGGTGATAATCATCACAACGGATCTCCACCTCACTAAAGCAAGAGTGGGACAATGTCTTCAGTGATTTTTTGGTCTTCCATATCCTTGCTCATGGCTCACATGTATCTGTGGTACATACACTGGGGACTAACACAGAGACCTACCCTATAATCTACCTCATATCATAAAATAAACCCTGCATATGTTTATAAGCAGTGGCAGAACTGCAGTTCACATATGAATTCAAAAAAACAGGAGCAGCATCACTTACAGTGACGCAGGATAGAAACATTAATTGCACACTCTAGGCTCCAGCTATCCTTCTTTGGTCATAACAAGTAGAGCCAAAACAATGTGAGAGGACTAACTTAGGTTCTTCAATAACAATTTCATTGGAAAACAAGTCATGTCTCCTTGGGTGGCCCAATCGTCTGTATAGTAAGGTTTATTGAGAGCTTTTACTGTTGTAACAGATGCAGGATTCACTCATTTTGACCAAGTACTAAAGACAAAACACTGAGGTTATTTTAGTCACATCTTACCTGATCTTAGCTTGACAATATCTTGCTTCATTTAAAAAAAAACAAAAAAAAAAAAACATGTTTAACTGATATCTTTAAGTGGGACCAGAAAAAGTGTAACTAAATACAGTTTCTCAATATTAAACTTGTTTTTCTAAAAGTCTGTAAACCATTGCAAGCTCAGCCCATTTATATATTAAGAAAATTGTGTTTATTCAGTTGGGACTAAATTCACTTAAAATAAGTTTAGTCCCTGGAAGGAAAATAGCCAGAAAAAAAAAATGAGGCTTTGCCAAATAGTAACTGCTACATAAGTAGATTTTCACCAGATATTTGTCAAATAAACATAATTGTATTTTTTTCAGATTTTGAAAAAGGATATTCAAAGTGCACTGAAGGAGATGCCCCGATAAAAGCTGCATTAATGACCTTCAATCTGTCCACAGACTTTCCCACAAATACCTATTCACCCACACATATATTCACCTCTGGAAGGCCTCAGACCTGAACACAGTGACATCAATATTCAGCACCACTTAGCCAGTGTAGTTCAGCCTTATCTGGCTTAGGCCTAGATTCATCAAAATGCTATAAATTTTGAATGAACAGAGAGAGAGATTCTTTATAAGGCCTGCATAGTAGTCAACTATTTATAACACTATAGGAAGGCCAGCTAATAACTCAAAGTGAGGTTTTGTGGTGGTTTAGGGTTTGGGGGCAAGTTTGACATGCAGAGTAAGACACCACAGTACACCCTCAGTGAAGATTTGACGTTATTTGGAGTGAGGAAAGTCTCACAAAGATGAGCTTTCTACAGTGTTCTCTCGCCCTAGATTAATGGACTCTATATCAGGGCAGGAAGAGGGCAGAAAAACTCTTCCTCCCAGTCCTTGCAACCACAAATCTCTTTCCCAGAACTCAGTTTAAAAATCATCAGAAGTTCTCTGCAGCAGGTCCCCACCATTCCTGTGTCCTCCAGGAGGTTGCAGACAGGTAGGGTCTTCTCTGTCCTGTGCCTCCCAGGGAAAGGTTTCCCATGTCCTCTCTCCAGGCAACACCCAGGAATCTTGCAGGCTTCTTACAAAGATAAATCTCTGGAGTCCCAACACAACCTGGAAGACAGACACAACAAGCCAGTGATTGGACTGAAAGGACAGCTTCCCGATCTAGCCTAAGGACATCAGGCTGGAGTGCCTGTGCCCAAAATTTAGAACCAACATCCAACCAAGAAAAAAAAAAAAGCCCCCTGCACCTCTTCTAAGTTCAAAACCAATCTGCACTACACCCAAAATGTAATTTGAAATCCTTATCGCAAATTGCGTAATGGCTGTTTCGGGCATATCGCACAGCTTAATGCCAGGATGAAGGGTGTAGCTATTTCCGGCATTAAAAACACGTGATAGCATGTGTTATGCTATCATACAGTGCAATATTGCCCCTCATTTTCATGAATCCCTCCCAAACACCTCCCCAATCCTGCCCCTATGAAAAATTTGCATTCACACAATGCGATACCATTAATATTGCTTGCGCTAAGCCGTTAGGAATGTGTTATGGTGTTATCGCGGGTGTTAACGCCATAACGCATTTTGATGAATGACCCTGTTAGTTAGCCAGAGATATTTAGGGCTGCTCTTCAGTTGCCCTAAAGTTAGCCTGGTAAACTTATCTAGCTAGCTTTAAGATAGCTGTCTATATACAGTGGCATGGCTGCACTGCTGAATACCTCACCTCCATCATTCTGGGCCTAGAAGAAATTCCTTCCACCCAGCATCAAAAAATCTATGCCCTGAGGAAAGAGACTTGTGTCAATTGATCCAGCCCCCTGTTGATTTTGTGGACCCTTAGGCAGAGTTACAGTTGACATAGCTGCAGAGAGGAACCCTGAAGGTCCCCACCATCGGCAGGTGGATTTGGAAGAAGCAGAGGCCCAATAGAAGCTTCGCCTTTACCAGCACATGTTCCCCTCAGGTTGAGCCTTTTGGGTGCTGGGGCTGGCAGGACTTAGGTGGGGACCTCTGCTGATGGGATGGAGATTCGTCAAGGTTGTTGTCAGAGTAGAGGTTGCACAGGTGAATCCAGAAGCAGGCCAGGGTCAGTGGCAGGCAGCTTTCAAAAGAGTATCCAGGAGTCAGGCTATGGTCAATACCTGATATCCATCTGAAAGGAGAGGCAGGATGGATAGGCATGACAGGAGGCAAATAGCAGAACAAGTGGGCAGACATGGAGATGAGGATGAGCTGAAGAACCAAAGACAGAAACTGGAGACAAAGTCGAGGACCACTGGAACTGAAGGCACAGAACATAGGCATTGAAGAATGAAGACAAGGAACACTGAGGCAACTCACAGGCTGTTCAAACAAGCTTTCCCCAACCAAGGCTAACAACAGTCATGTAGCAACAGCTTCGTCTCGTTCAGATCTTGACACACCAAGTACCTACTCTACTTGGTTGTAATTAGTTAATGAGTTATCTATCCCTCCTTTCTTTTCACCTCCCCAGTTACATACCCCTGTTTTATTGTAACTTTTAAGCTTCTACTAGTTATGTTATGTTATAATACTTTGTTCCCTGTGAACCGATACGATATGATCTTTTTTTCATGAATGTCGGTATATAAAAGTGTTAAAATAATAAATAAATAACAAGGATGTAGGGAGATCTGTTGATAAGGCAAGAAAGGAATGCACTGGAGGCCTCTTATTGTGTAGTCATGAAGGGGTGCCGCCGGCCTTTTCCTGCTGTGGGCCCTTTATAAGAAGAGACATTGGACACACACATGCCTTAGGGGAGTCTGGTGCGAGAGTCTGTGGTGTCCCGCCATGAAGATCATTGGTGGCATCCTGCTGCGCCGATGCATGGCATCCCACAGTGCAGTCCAGCAGTATTGGGGCATGAGAGGTGAAGCGCAGCTAAGGGATAAGTGTGGCAATTTGAGGGAGGAGCCCACAGACTGCCAAACGCAACAACCCTAAGAACTATAAATTCTTTTATGTCCCCTTCGGTGTTAAGTCATTACTCTGAGAAGGAGTTATGTATCTTTGTTATTTCTGTATATTTTTTTGTCTTAAGGTGCATGGGTGTTGTATCTGTTTTCCATGGGTTATAATATTTATGATGTTGATTTTTATTGTGATATTTGATTAAAATAAGATTTTTTTTATATTTATACTTCTTTTGTTGGTATATATCTTTTTTTTTTAATTATTGGATGCTATATCTTTTGCCATTTGTTAAAGTCTATGCAAATTATCCCAGGCAGGTTACATTCTCTCAATAAAGAAGTACCTTGTCATGTTTCCTTTGAACCTTCCTTCCTACAATTTCAGATTATGATAGCTTGCACTTTAATTTCCTTTACTAAGGAAAAATTTACCTTCCCGTACTTTATTGAAGCTGGTCAAGATATATGTGGCACACAGAAAAGGCGGAGTAAGTAGCACACACATATAGGGCAAATGCCAAATAGGTAATATGTGGCAAATGTAAATCGCTGGTCAGTACGTCTTAACATGAAAAGTCTTTATTGTAGATACAGTCACATCAGTGGTACACATAGATCAAGAAAGTTGTGGTTAATAGTGTAGGAACAGGGACCCCGACACAGCCAGGGCTGCGTCAGGGGGACCAAACACTGTGCAAATCTATAAACCAAAAATATAACATATAGAATTAAGCAGGATGGCAAGCACCAAAGATATAAGTGAGGAAGAGCAGAGCAAGTGAGAAAGGGAGAAAAGACAAAAAACAGGGGGAGGGGGGAGAGGGGGAAAGGAGAAGGGAGAAGGGAGGAAAGGTGGCATTTGAAACAACAAAGCAGACATATGATATAGCAATTAGATTGAAATAATTTTTAATTTTGATGAACCAAAAGGGTGGGAGCGGAGAAGAAGGGGGGGGAAGGGGGGGAGGGGTTGAGATAAATATACCTTACTTACGGGAACCTTTCAGTGCAAATAAACTTTAGAGATGACTGTATATGATCTAAGGAACACAAAAAAGCAAAGGTAACACCAAGTGCATGGCAAAATGGATTCAAAAAACAGAGAATAGGAGACAAAAAATGAGAGTGACTTACAAAGAATACTGTAAATATGTAAACTGGAACCAAAATAAAGATGTACACAGGCTGAAAACCAAACATGCAATAGAAGAAATTACAGAAGTCAAACCAGAATATAAAATATCAAGGAAATTCCTGAAAAGAAAAATACCTTATAAATAGAGTCACTGAGCAGGCTCTTGCATTTAGGAAGGTGATTATAGTGGCAAAGACAAGCACCCGACCGCAGCATAAAAGGAGTTATCAAATCTAAAAGACGAAAAAGAAAATGACAAGCGAGAGATTAAAGAGGCAATATATAGGATCAAAGAAAATCCAAAGGAAAACATTACCTTATAGATAGGGCACAGAGCGGGCTCTTACATATGAGAACAGTGGATTATAATGGCGGGGTCAGGCGCTGTATGTCGCGGGGCGGCTGAGGAAAGCCGACCGAGGCATGGGAAGTTATCAAGTCTGAAAAGAAAGAGGGAGTGTGTTTTAAAAAGGGTGTATATTAAAAAAGATGAGGCAATGGACCCGAGATCGGCATTAAAGCAAGAAACTAGGGATGCAAAGAGTGACCACGGGTCGGCTAGAAACACCGAACCCAACATAAACTTAAAGACAGTCTGAGAGAGGACTTAAACCTTAGAAAAAGAATATAAAACTAGATGTGGTATTAATGCCGTACTTGAAGGGTAAAAAAACACAGAGAGACGGCTTGGAACATTATCTTTAGACAGCAAGATTCCTTAGAGCAACGAACAAATCAATTAGGTGGAGGGAAGTGCCGACCCCAAATTTTCAGGAGAAACTGCTTCTTTATCCAAGTTTGAACTGTCAAGAAGGAAAGAAGGGGAAAAAATGAACCCACGAAAAAACAAACCTAACAAACGGCATGGATACCAAGACTTACAGGGCTTTGTGCGATCAAATGCAGAATAGCGATGTTGCAAACAGAAATATACAAACCAGCTTTAAATAAAGGAAAAAACAGCGCCAAAAGGATTATGATGTCTGTGCTGGTCCAATGAGGAACAAGATACAGTAAGGGAAAAAGGGAAGGGGGCGGAGAAAAGGGGAGAGGAGGGAGTGGAAGAAAGAGAAAAGGGAGGGAGCGGGGAAGGGGGGGAGGTAGAGGGAGAAGGGGGAAAGGAGTAAGGAAAGAGGGAAGGAAGGGGCAAAACAAATAGGAAGGGGGAGGGAGTAAAAAGAGAGAGGGAACAAAAAGAAGAATTGAGAGAACTGCAAAAGCATCAAGAGGTGTATAAGAGGGATGTACGAGGAGAAATTTAAAAGAAAGAAGACCATTTGATCTCGCGGTTGAGACCATGGGGTATCAGAGAATCTAACTCATAAGTCCAACATTGTTCTTTTTGTATGAGGACTAATGAAACATTTCCGCCACGTGTAGCAAAAGGGGGTCATTCAAGGACGAAAAATTTTAAATCTGTAATGTCATGATTACGAGACTGCCAGTGTTCAATGAGGGGTGCCTCAGAGTGGCCAGATTTTTCCCTGCCCTATCTTGTGTGACTGTGGCAAGGGTTTATGCTTGACTTCGGCTGAAAGGCT
This sequence comes from Rhinatrema bivittatum, assembly GCF_901001135.1. Lineage (NCBI taxonomy): Eukaryota > Metazoa > Chordata > Amphibia > Gymnophiona > Rhinatrematidae > Rhinatrema > Rhinatrema bivittatum. The sequence continues at coordinate 562,355,401 of NC_042615.1, read as the reverse complement.
AAAGCAATTAAGATGAGATATTGAATTTGTGACAAAAGGCAAGGAAAGAAACCTTCTTTCTCCTCTACTAAGATCCTCTTGGTACAAAGTTTAGATTACTTAACTCAGTCTCTTAGGAGGGTGATCTAGCCATGTGCTCCTGGGCCTGGATATCTCTGGAAAGAAAGTCTCTCAGTTTCTTAGTTCCTGGCTCCTCTGTCCCTTGTTGGGGATTTTACATGTAGCTTGGCTATGAAGCAAGAACAGTTGTCTGTCTCTCTATTTCCTCAGAGCGCAGACTTCTGTCTCTCCGTTTTGGTAATTAGTTCTTCAGGGGAAGAACTATTGGCAGAACTGCCAGGTACACTCCTCTCTTCCTGGTTCCTGATTCCAACTCCTAGCAGTCCCTGCCCCTCACACACAGACAGAACCAGCAAAATTGTGCCTTTTCTTCCTTAAATGGTCTCCCAGCATTCCTTTGGATTCCTCCTTTGCTGGCTATGCAGTGCTGTTCTCTAGGTAGCCTAAACAGTACAGTTCTTTTCCCAACTTGTTCACACTGTGAGCACTGAATGCTGGTTCTTGCAGAACATATGTAATTCCCAGGAGAGCAGACAAGGGTTTTTGACTTATGTTTATGTTTCTTCACATCATGCAGATCCAGACACAGCTCAGTCCACATTGTAAGGATCCAACACATGAAAAGCTTGTGGAGGCAGGAACCTGGTTTATAGTAACTTGCTATATTACTATATCCCTCACTGTAAGCCCTACGGTTCTAATGCTAGTCTCCTGTGCAGCTATGGTTTGTGGTTTTAAATGCCAGTGCTCCTGCTGCTCCAAGCCTCTCTTGGTGCCTTTGGGTCTTTACATAACTGTTGTTGGTGCCCTTTTCCACTCTTTTAGAGCCTTGTGGTATTCTTATTGCTCTTTGTGCTTTGCTCCTCTCACAAAACCTTGGGGTGTTGATGCCTCCGTTTGGGCTATGTTGCCCTCTTAACAGTATTTTGGGCTATTCATGCCACTTTTGGTATCACATTGAAACATTTAGTGTCTTGGCATGCTCTTCCTTCTGCCACTGATGTCTGCCTTTTAGATCTTCTTAGTGTGGCCCCTATGCCACAGCAAGGAGTATTGAAGCTGACTATGTCAGCAGGGATGCAGGTTGAGGAGAGGTTTCCTTTAGCAAGAAAGCCTGTGTGCTATAAATCTTTTGATCTCTAAATAATCATCTGCTGGAAGCCCACAGGATGTGCATGGAGGCAAGAGGTCAATCTTTATGAAGCATAAGGAATCTTCCAGGGCCCTGGGTCATCTTTAGTGTCAGGAGGTGTTCCTTAGCCTCTTGACAAACAGGGGGCAAGGGGGGGGGCATTCCCTTAGGGGATTGATAGTTAATAAAAAGCTCTGACTCTCCTGACTCAGGCTCTGCTTCAGATTTGCAATGAAAGGAAATGCTTGGAGCTGTGATCCTCTCCCAGGATTGACAGAAGGGAGCAGCAAGGAGAGAGGCAAAGATTTTCCCCTAAAATCCCTAGAAGCCTAAGGAGGAGAAGTAAGAGTGCAATATTGCCTGGGACTTACCAGACTGAACCTGTGTCTAACCAGAATAAGGAACTATACTGGACCAGGAAGCCAAACTGAGTCAGTGGGGACTTGCGCTGGGCTTGAAGGACTCTGAAGTTACCTCTGAAGTGTTTTATCTTGAGCTGGAACAGGACATTCGAGTGAGCTAAACAATCTATCCATAACGGAGAGGGGCTGAGGTTGCCACAAAGGGCTAAGAGGAAGAAAAGTAACAACAGGGGCCCCTGTGTGTGCTACTAAGAGACCAATTCTAAAGGTGGAAGTTGTGTAAAGAGAAAGATTTCCTGGACTGTGTTTTCCCCACCTCAGGACAGTAATTACAATGCTCCCCGAGGCTGGGAAGGTGGCCCCCGCACAAGGGGGGTTTACATTAGGTTGGAGATTGGAGAGGAAGGAGAGTTTTTTGGTAGGCCTCACGGCTCACCAGTAGAAGATTTTTGAGAGAGACGCTTGAAGTTGTTGCATTTTTGACTGTTTCCAACAGGAGGGATATCTCCCCTTTCTGGAAGGACTGGATTTCACAGTGGTTTCAACCTGCGACCAGTTAACAGTGGGGCAGAGACTATTGAGTGAGAGGAGTTTTGTATTCAGTTTTCTTTCAAGAAGGGTGCTCCTCATTCTTATGTTGTGGAAACTTGAAAAAGACTGACAAAAAGATGACCACCTGATTCATATCCACTAACCTTTTGGAATCAGTTATATGGAGCAAGTAGATACCACACTTTTCATTCCTCCGCCTTCCATTTTGAGGCCTCCACTGAGCCAACAGACACAATGAATGTTCTAATCTCACTACAAAATCCAGCAGTGTGGTTCAGCTTAACTTTTCAGCTAAGGGTCTCAGGATGTAAGTTTGTAGTCCTCTGTCTCTAAACCAAAGACTTCCCTATTCCCAGCAGCGAGATGAGGCCTGGAAGTTTCAACATACAGGCACACACAGTTTGCACCTGGCCCCTAGGAACAAACCAGAAATTTGGAGTGGAGGGGGCCCCATACTTATTCAATCTCTAACTCCCGCCCACCAAAGGATGACCTCAACGCTATCCCCGTTTTCTGTCCCCAGGACTCTCCCCCTCCCTAGGCCTCTTATTCAGCAGAGACAAATCTCCCCAATACAGCCACTCCCCTCCCAGGCAGCACACAGGGAATGGAAGAGGAAAGGCTGAGGCTGAGGCTGGAGCAGACGGATTCAGATAATTTTGCTGGCATGACAATTTTTACATGCGTTGTTAAAGTGATACATAAGGTGGTTAAAGCAAAAGTGGAGTCTGATGTGGTGATTTGTTAAAATTATAACGTGAACTTGTCATTGCACTGGCTATGACCAGTGGGGTGGGAGGGAAGGTGGGAGGTGGGTATATGCCCGACAATGTATCTTTCGTGATATGCATGCATGGTTCATTTTTGGGAAATGTGTAAAAGAAAATGGAACTGTTGTGTACTTTTGCTTAGTGTGCACAAGAAACAAATGCACACTACAGTGAGTGTTGAGATTTTGTAGTGTTCTTAATAAAAATGCTTAAACATAAAGCAAAAGTGGAAAATATTATGAAACAGTGATACTAACAGTAATGTAAAATTACGGGGATGACAAGGACAATTCCTAGGCTCCGGTATTGGTCTGTATTGTCCCTGGTCAGATCAAGTTTCTCACTTGGCAGAATACAAACACATTCTCCCGCTAAAGCTAGTGTTGCTCCTGTTTCCCTGGGACAGAGCAGACATTCCTCTCCCTAATCCGGCCCCTCCTGTCCTGCAGGGGACAAGGGGAGGGGGTGAGTGTGGAGTGCCCAAAGCAGATGAAAGAAGAGCTACTTGGGCTTCCCCAACCAGATCCCTCTCCTCTTGCTTCTCTCCTTCCCCAGGAAGCCTGCAGACAGAAAGGGAGGGAGCCAGCAGGCGGAAATTTCCCAGATATCTCCAGAGAGAACCCACTCCCTCCCCCTTACCCATGAACCACCATCACGGGGAAGCAGGGGCTGTAGGAAAGGCTGAGAGTTGGTAAAGCCCCCTCTTTCCCTTGCTCTGTGCTCCTCACCCCCCTCCCTTGCTCAGGCTTGGGTTCAAAGAGCCTCGTTTTCTCCAGCCCCCAGACTGCCCTGGACCCCCAGCATCTTTGACTGGTGGTGCATGGCAGACATTTTTCATAAATTGCTGGTGCTGTTCATCACCGCTATGCACCAATGATGCTACACCCATGAGCCTGTCTATGCGCAAGTCTTACCTGAACTGAGCGGAGGCGTTCCCGGGGTGCAGCTGGGAGGGGTTTGGACTTACGCACATACTTTTGGATTTTCAAAGGTACGCACGGACATTTTCCCAAAAATGTCATGGATAGTATGGTGGGATCATTTTCAAAACGAACATAGGAGCATAAGTCTGTTTTGAAAACTGGTGTAACATATGCGCATATATACCAATGTTTTTATGCTGCCTGTTACAAAATTACCTTTTAAAGGGGGGGAGAAGCATAAGGGGTAGATTTTAAAAGCCCTGCGGCGTAAATCCTGCCGGATTTATGCGCGCCGGCGTGCCTATTTTGCATAGACCGCCGGCGCGCGCAAAGCCCCGGGACGCGCTTAAGTCCCGGGGCTTCGTAAAAGGGGCAGGGGCGTGTCCGGGGTCAAAGGGCGGTCCGAGGTGGGTCCGGGAGCATGGCAATGGTTCGGGGGCGGGCCAGGAGGGTGGTCCCGAGTCCCCAGGCACTGCGGCCTGTGCCGGGGGATGGCGAGGCGGCGCGCGCAAGTTACGCCTGCTTCAAGCAGGCGTAACTTGCACAACAAAGGTAGGGGGGGGATTTAGTTAGGGCTGGGGGGTGGGTTAGATAGGGGAAGGGAGGGGAAGGTGGGGGGACGTGGTAGGAAAGTTGCCTCCGAGGCCGCTCCGATTTCGGAGCGGCCTCGGAGGGAACGGAGGCAGGCTGCACGGCTCGGTGAGCGCAGGCTGCCGATTATGTGCAGCCTTGCGTACGCCGACTCCGGATTTTATAAGATACACGCAGCTACGCGCGTATCTTATAAAATCCGGCGTACTTTTGTTTGCGCCGGTTGCGCGCGTACTTTTTTAAGATCTACCCTTTAGTGTATCTAGTCCTAATATAATTCTTGGGGACATTAGTGCTCTCTAATCAACCTTATGTTTACCCGCTGCCTCCCACCCTACTCCACCCATTCATATATGTCATTTATTCTGCTGCTCCAAAACAATATTTGGAAGAGAAAGCACTTGCTCCTTTATAAATGTCACAGTAATATAGGTAGCATTCACTCCAATACTAACTACCAGGAGAAAACGCCAAAAACATGAGATGGCTTAACTTTATTTTAGCACTGTATAAAAACATTCAGCAGAGCCACAGACCTGAAAAAAAACCACACGAAGTCTAAAAGAAAATGCCATGAGGTATTTTCAGAGCCAGTGTGGGTTTTCCAGGCTTCTGGCTCTAGCTGAGTAATTTTATATTGTTACATAAGCTGCATATTTGTTTAGGGTGAAAGAAATCAAAAACCCCAGAAAGTCCAGTGTTTTACTTGCCCAGCAGCTATCTCTAAATGGTAATCTAAGAAAAGATAGAAAAAACCACATTGCATCTCCAGTCAGTTCTGTAGCACTAAAACACAATAGAAAGAGTGACATTCAAGGTAGCTTTGGCTCCATTTGTGTGCCATATTACCAATAGATGCAGAGCTCGATGAGGTCAATATTTTTAAAAAAATCAGAGAATGGATGATTTCGAGGATTTTCAGCAGGATATACGTCCCACTGAATATCCTTGAATAAAGTTATCTGGGTATACATAGTCAAATAACTCTTGGAACCTAACCACCTATGTTTGGACATTGCTAGTCAGGTTTGAAAGGTATCCTGGAATGTGTTCCCAAATAAATTTAACTTTAACCAGCCTGCGAAGATGGCAAAGCCCATGAAGCCTTCTCCTCCCTCCTCCCCAAATTCACAAAATAAATTCTGAATCTAGGTACCCCCCATCCCAAAGCACATGCCAAGCCCCCTCCTCACCCAGCACACCCCACATCCCTTACTGCCACCAGGAACTTGATGCAAGTGTCCATCCCTCAACATATCCAGCAATGCTAATAGCATAAGCCACCTGTGTTTTTATTAGAACTTTATTCTGACATTGAGTTGCACTATGGAAGTGACAAGTATTAGTAACAGTAGTACAGTAAGGCACTAAATCAGGAGATAGGCAAAACAGTAGGAACAAGCTAGGCAGTAGCAGTAAAACGTCTCCAGGATCCCAAGGCTTACAGAGAGGGGAGGAGAATATATTTTGTTTGTTTCCTTGTTTATGTTGGGGTTTTTTAAGCTAAAACACCCCAGAGTAGGACAAGCATTGAACCAGGAGAAAGGCAGGGCAGGAGGAAAAGGCCAGGCAGTAATAGCAAGACTGTCAACTGGCAATAGCACAGCAAAGCACTGAGGGCAAAAAGAGTGGGCATTGGTTCACTGTAGATGTGCACTCAGTCCTCCTACCACTCACATGGAAATTCAGGGAAACCCAACAGTGGGAGTTTTTTTTTTAATGAAGAGCAACTTTTTCCCCCAACTCTGGTGCTAGCTGTGAATGATGTGGACACATGATGTTCCCTGCCACCAAGAATACCCATTCATGAAACATGGTGGAGTGAGGGTAAGAAAGGAAATACTGGGCTACCTCGGCCAGGTCTGGCCAGACCATGCCCTTATGTTCGCTGGGCTCTGTGAGGTAGTATATGAATTAAAATTGTGCAGGGGTTTCCTGTACTGGGGAGAATACTGGTTTGTTCTGTCAACCATTGTAGCAACTGTCCATGATAGAAGAGCCTATTCTGTGGTGGCCACAGAGGGGTAGCTTATAAAGGTGGGGGAGGAAATAGCTGACAGTACTGGCAATACTATGTGAGGTGCCCACTCTTTCCTCTGCTGCAACCCTACTGACCCTCTTCCTCTAGAATTCCCATTTACTCACTCTAGCCAACAGCACTTTCTTCCAGTGAATTTGACTATTGGACTGGAGAGTGATACTCCCTTTCACCTACATGTCACACAGCATGGCTAACATGTAAGTATCCAGCTGGTAAAGGGTTTGAATGTATTTTCCAGTTGCAGCCTCAAGGAGTCCAAAAGAAACAATACCTCTGATTTCAATCCCTGTTCCTGCCCAAGGCCCTTTAACTTCTCTTCCAGGATATTTTCCCACTGTGTCTCTTGTTGAACTCAGATCTTCCATGGTATTCTTGGTAAGCTTCAAGACTTGTTCCATCTGCATTATGCGTATCCAATTATGATGCCTCAGGAAGTAATCCACACTTATCTCAGTTGACAGAAACAAGTCATGAAGGGTTATTCATTTCTCCACTAACCTCTACAGCATTAGATAGGTAGTATTCTGCCTTGTTCCTATATCCTGAATAAACCTGTGCAGAGTCACCCCCACTGCTTCCTGTTTTTCATAGAGCTGCTACCCAAGCTTCATGTGCTGGTGAAAATGCCTCACTATTTCCCTGAACTTTTCAATCAGTTCCTTCAGGAAAAAGATACCACCTTTTGCCCCCAGCCCCAGGATATCCCTTACTATCAGGTGCAGGAAGTATGTAAAGCACCAGATACCCTGATAGCCCCCAGCATGCACTGCACTGGACATGTTCCTACCACTGTTTGTAGCAAAGATAACAGGAACAATCATATGTTTCCAGCCTAGTTGCCTGTCCTCCATCATCCCTATTGCTGCTAAGATATGGGCTGAAGTATGGATCTGATCCATTACCTGAGTATGCAGCACAGTCCACCTATGCCCTGTTAGATTGCCCCTGCTAGTGCTGCTGCCTATCCATGCCTCATAGAGCTCTCATTAATGTACCACCTAGAAGAGATAAGTGTGCATAGTTTTCTGACTGATCTACATATTGCTGGTAAAATAGATGCTCCCCTACACCTTGGCCAGCTGTACCTGGTACTAAATATACAGTGGAGATTACATCTTACTGACTATTGTCCTGGATGGCATTTTGTAATCAAGGGCTAACATGCAGCAGCTGTTTAAATACTATATTCTCAACCACCTACAAAGAGTAGGGCAATTTTTCCCCAATACACTGTGCTACCACCTTCAATGATGCTTGCCTTTAAACCTGGGACAATGGTGTGGAACACCACCCCATCTGCTACATAGTGGTTTGCTATCACTGATGCACGGATGAGGGCTGCTAGCCTGCTATCTCGTTGGGGAAGGAACCAGGGGATGTCAGCTTGAAAGGCAGAATTTCCCTTTGCTATGGCTTTCCTGCTGCTGCTTTCAGAGGAGGACAGGGCCCTGAGACTAGTACTGGCCTCAGCTAAAATCTGTAGTAATGGGTATTGATTTTGCAAATGATATTGCATACCACCATTTGACATATGCTCCACTACATTTCCTCTACTGATGGCCTTTCAGCAGTGAATGCATTCTATAAAATGCTGATATACCATTACGCTAAGGTGCATCCATACCTGTGAAGTCTTGTTGAATCCCCTTTCTGGATCCTTGGGTGCTGCTGATGGGGCTGAGGTTGAGGGCAGACAAGGAGGTAAAAGACCAGGGGCATCTCTCACACTTTTGACTACCTGCTGTTCCTTGGGGTGCTCTTGGCCCTGACAGTACTGCTTCTGCACATGCTGGTAACTAGGTTCTATAAATGCTCCTCAGCTACTAGATTTTTAATATCTCCTTCCTCCAATTCTTCACATCCCTCTGACGATTCATCTGAAATCAGTATGTTTTTCCAAGATCTGCTGAAGTCAGTGGTCAGAACAAAACAGGAAGCTCTGTGCTGGGTTTAGATGATTCCGTCCTATACTGCTGTTGCTGCTCTCCACTGAATCTGCTTTCTTTTTCCTCTGCACAATACTAACATGAGAAGTAGGAGAAGGAAGCTGCTGTTCCAGCTTCTCACCCAACCCTGTATCTCTATCTAGTTTTCCCCTCTTTAAAAAATCTCTCTTGATCTTGGCAGGGAGCTTCTAGTACTCATGATATTGTGTCTCTCATCATCATTACCACCACTACCTACTTGTGCTGCCCCAGGTGTCTTTAGAAGATCAGCTTGTCATCTACGTCTCCCATTGCCATTTCTGCCTCTTGATGCCATGGCAAGATGGGTAAAGGCTTTTAGTATTACAGAGTACATCCTAGTGTGGACACACACAGTCACAAGATCAGAAAGTCACCTTTGTTCAAAACAGAGCACTGTGAACTTCTGATGATTGCTAACTAAGTACACTAAGTCATTGTCCAAGAGACATACACACAAGAACTAGTACACTGTCATTGAATCTTTTTATATAGAGAAAGCAAGCTGCCCCCATGAGAGTCACTGGATACTCTACATACACTGAGAAAGTCAATCTCTCTATCTGTATCTTTCCTACGTATACTAATAAAGGTTGTCTCCTGTAGTGCAAGTCTTACCCTGATGATTTTCACTGTAATACTCTAACAGAAAGATTACAGTCTCTCTGCTACTATTACTCCAGATCACAGCTAGGCCATAATGGCAGCAACTGTAACAGCATACCTTGCTTGCTCCTCTTAATCTAAACCATTTTTATACATTTTTCTGTAACTCTGAACTTTGAAGCAAGAAGCTTCAGAACATCTGCCTTCTCTCTCTCAGATCCACCAGCAGAATGACTGAAAAAACTAGTGACTACTCAGTTTTACTTTCACCTAAAAAAATGATGAAGTCATAATATGCAGCTTCCAGCTGGGATAGACTGATCAAAAAGTACTGAAACATGATTGGTCCTACTTAAGCAAGGACCTCACAATACTACCTCATCTCAGCAATGGGTCTCCTGCCTTATTTATTTATTTAACAGTTTTTCTATACCGACATTAAAATACACATCATATCGGTTTACATTAAAACAAAAAGTAATGGAAATTACAATGAACAGGGGATGGGGAAAACAGGGCAAACCAAAAAGAGAAATAGAGAAGGTAGGGAAGAAAACAGGATTAACAGTGCAAAACCATTAGAGATATAAATAATGGAACAAAAAGTAATTACAAAAAGGAGCGGGGTAGTATATGTACAAAATTACAGTATTCAACACATTTCGTCGGAGTAATGAGGGTTACAACTGTGTGAAGCGGGAGGGTAGGAGTAGGAGAGCAGTTAGTCTGGGATGGCTTGGTGAAAAAGCCAAGTTTTTAGCATTTTTCGGAATTTTAGGGGGCATGGCTCAAGGCAGAGATGGAGGGGTAGGGTATTCCAGTGAGTGGGGCCAGCGATCGAGAAGGCACGATCTCTTGTGGCTGTAAGTTGGGCTTTCTTAAGTGTGGGGATTTGTAATGTACATTTACGGATCATTCTAGTAGGACGATCAAAGGAACTCAAAGGAACAGTACATGTTGCCTTTGAGTTCCTGGTTCCTGTGTCCTGCATTCCTGATTCTTCATGCTGCTTTGTCTCTCCAGCCTTGCCTCATCCAGTCTTGTCTTTCCAGTCTTGCCTCATCCAGTTTTGTCTCATCCAACCTTCCCTTGAATTACCCATCTTGTCCAGTGTCTTCCATGTGTCCTCATCTACCCTAGCCAGACTTCCAGACTTGATGTCTTGCCCGGATCTAACCATGATTGCCTTCTACCTGGACCGGACCATTTGCCTGGACCTCACCATTCTTGTCTGCCACCTGCCTTGCCTTTGACCTATCTCCGACTCTGTTAGTATGCTGCCTGCCATAACCCTGGCATGCCATTGGACTCTTGCTTTATCCACTGCTCTAAGGACCTCCCTAAGATCTGCTGGCCACCAGAAGCCAAGAGCTCAAACTGAGGGGGGAGGTGACTGGTGTAGATGAAGCTTCAATCTGTCTCACTACAGGGCACATTCGCCAGCTGCCAGTGAAGGCCTCATAGGTTCACTTAGGAAGCTGTGTCATCTACACCGCAACATAAAGGGCTCACACCCACGCCAGCCTTCACAGTCTCTAAACAGTGTTAGAATAGCATGGTTAACCTATAACATTTTGTTCACATAAGACTAAAAAAAGGCAGTAATCTAAAATAAAAATGTTGTATCATCTCTTTTTTCATAAATTACCTATTAATTCTTAAACTTGGAAATTTAGGGATTCCTTATATACATGTAAAAATAGATTGTACATAGAATATCAATAACCCATCAGTGGGAAAACCCAGATAATGGACCCAAAGGTTCACGACCCAAGAGTGCACCCCATTTGCAAAGTTGTCAAAGATGCCCCAATAAATCTGGGTGTCCAGGGCTCCCCATGGGAGGAATCTTAATTTCAAGGCTGTTTGCATTAGTTGACTACATAAGAACATAAGACATGCCATACTGGGTCAGACCAAGAGTACATCAAGCCCAGCATCCTGTTTCCAACAGTAACCAAAACATTAAATAGATCCCAAGTTACTATTCCTTATTAATTAATAGTAGTTTATGGACTTCTCCTCTAGGAAATTATCCAAATCTTTTTTAAACCCAGTTACACTAGCTGCCGTAACCATATCCTCTGGCAATGAATTCCAGAGATTAACTATGCATTGAGTGAAAAAGAATTTTCTCCGATTTGTTTTAAATGTTCTGAAACATGATTGTACTGAAACACCTTGCTAACCTTACGGAGTGCCTCCTAGTCCTATTATTAATTATCTGAGAGAGTAAATAACCAATTTACACAGCCCCTTCAATCCATCCATAAACAGCCCTGCAGAACCTCTCTCCCATGCCTTCCTATTTCATTGGTGCCCACAACAGCCGGCTCCTTCCCAGCACTGTCTAAAATCCTATCTAGGTGATGCATGAGGTCCCCCATCTTCGCACCAGGCAGGAAAGTTATCAAGCAATCCTCATGTTCACCAGACACCCAACTATCTACATTCCTAATATTTGAATCATCAGCTATAATGACCATCCAAACCCTTCCCTTCTGGGCACTAGCTTTTGGATACTCAATCTTGGTGTGAAGATGACTTGCAGGTACTATCTTTTTCTCTCATTCTCCATATGTGTCTCTTTTTACTATCAGGATTCCCCTCTATTCAAAGCAGTTCCTATAAAAGTGAATTTATTCATAAAGTGGCAAGCTAGAAAAAAAATAAAAACTTGCTTTTTATCCATAATATGTAACAGTGCACACCTTCAATTGATTGCCAGCATTGTCAGTGAACAGGCTGATCAAGTAATTCTGTCAACTGTTTGCTTTTATTAAGCAGAAGTAATCTTATTAAAGCTGCATCGCTGATTTACTATTGTCAGATTTCTGGCTGTTCTATCCAGCACACACCTACTCTCTTTTATCACCAAATTAAATCACAATGGCTTTAGGGTTTCGTGTTACCATTAAAACTGTTTTGGTTTTTTTTCTTTTTGTTTACAGGTGGTTTATGTCCCTGTAGCTCTGCCAGGCAAATGTCAAACAGCGTTGCTGAAAACCAATGCACTTCATGTTCACACTTCACAGCAGGCCTCTCCCTGCCTCGGTGCAGGAAATGATAAGGCTCAGCTCACCTCCATTTCCACCTTTCTCCAGCAGAGGCAAAATCAAGACCCTCTGGAGGAATTGTAGCACTTTAGCTGAGAGAAAGTCTAAGATAAGTGTGGATAGGTCTAAAAAAAATGAAGTAATAAAAATAGCACTTTCCATGAGAAGGAGTTCAATAAGAGAGAGGAGCTGACAGGTAGCTGATTTTGTATACAGGACTTGATATGATTTATGCTGAAATAAGAAAAATTACCAAAGTTTCCTAGAGGATACAGCATAGTGCTGCACTCACTTGCTGACTAGAGGCTATAGGAAAGCAAAAGGTTTAGTTGTCACTACGGGCAAACTCAGATTTAAAGAAAGGCTGTCATAGTGTTTCTGAAAGCTGCTTTGATTCTAGAAAGGTGAGAGGCAAGAAAGAGTTAACTAGAGTAGTTGCTCTGCTGCCCCTAACTAAGCATAAGAAATGTTTCTATTTGAGAAACAGGAGGAGAAACGGGAGGAGCTTAGTAAGTAAAGCAGACTGCTTGCCATGGAGAAGGACAGCTATAAGATACACAATCCTGGCAATTTTAACAATATATCACACCACCAATCAAAATTTATCATATAGTGACATATAATTTAATATTGTAGATTTAATTTCAATTACAAAAAATATTTTAATAAAGATCTTTTCACAATAATTTACATATTGAATAAACAAAGGAATACATATTTCCAAAAAACAATTAGATAAAAAAACATTCACACATCCATCCACACACACACACCTTAAAAATACTTAGGGATCACGTGATGCTGCGTGGGTGATCGGACGTGCGCCTGATCGCTCCGGGGACCCCCCTCCCGAATAGCCCAACAAAAATGTGATTTTTCCCTCCCGACCGCCCTGGTATTGTTCGCACTGGTCAGCTGAGGAACCCGGGCGCACCCTGAGACATCGAGTGGTGGCATAATCGTCGTCATGGCGGCCAAAGCCAGCAAGAAAGAGAAGGAGAAATTGTGAGGCCCCGAATCCAAAATGGCCGACGCGGCGGAGGCGCTCCCGGCTCCGGAGCCCGCGGACCAGACGGGGGCTGACATTGCAGCTACAGTTATTGCTGCTCTGGAGGGGCGATTTACACAGCTCTCTGCACAAATACAGGGTGTCAGCTCGCAGTTCACTGAAATTCAATCTAAAATCCAAGCTGCAGAAAATAGGATCTCGGAGGCAGAGGACATAATGGAGTCCCAGGACCGGGACATAAAAGCCCTTAAGAAATCCCAGGAGACACTTCAAAACAAATTAGATGACCTGGAAAATAGGTCATGCCGCAATAATTTAAGGCTTATTGGGATTCCAGAAAGCCTCTCAGACTCTGACTTGAGCACTCCGCTGGAAGCCTGGCTAACCCAGTCACTTAAGATGGGAAGCCAACATGGCCCTCTGTACATTGAGCAGGCTCACAGATTGGGTCCACCCATCACAGGGGGGAACCTAGAGCCGTCATCTTCAGGGTCCTCAATTTCACACACAATGTACAGATTCTGCGGGCGTATCGCCAGATGCCTGAACTGACTTTTGAAGGATCCAAAGTGCTTCTGATTACTCGGCATCTGTGGCAGCGCTAAGGAAGGCTTTTGCCCCAGTATGTTCCCAGCTCGCGAAGCTCAAAATACGGGCCGCCCTGCTTTTTCCTGCCAAGCTGCGCCTCACTCATAATGGACAAACACATGTCTTCATGGAGGCCTCTGCAGCGCAAGCCTTTCTAAAAGGATTATCCTCAAGCTAAGTAGACTTTTGTTGGTTTCCTGCTCTGAATTCTCATTGGATACAAGACTATTTCACATTGGGAGACATTTCATGCCGCGGTTTTATACAGAACTAATCGCTGGCTTCACTGTTCTGCATGTTTCTTTGATGAGAGGAGGAGGGTCCTCAGAGTTCTAATGATCCCAATTTCTTTGCTAGGTGTGATGGTGGTCACGGGAGCTACCCTATGGTTGGTGTATGGTGGCTCCTCACACCTTCATGGGGGATATACAGATGGGTTTGCACTGAAGGGGGCCAGGGACGATAAGTCTGTGTTCTTATTCATTGATGTTTCTACAGTTCTTAAGATTTCTAATGTCACCGTGAATTATATTCCCATGGGTGGGGGTCTAAGCTGGGGACTGGCACCTACATGAGATTGTATACTAGACCAACTGTAGCTGCCCTATGGGATTCTATGCAATGACGACCACTATGTGATACTGTACTTGGAATGTCTGTGGTATAGGAAAAAAAATACTTATTGATTATCTCTCTCGTAGTGAAATTATTTCTATCCATTGTTATTATTGAGAAAACTCTCTTTATCCTTCTTTGCAAGACTTTATAATACTCCCGACATGTTTCGCCTTCTCACAGGCTTCTTCAGGAGAGACTTTTCAATTCACTACTGGACCCATATCTTTCAAACAATCTTTCCAAGTACCCACATGTATTTATATTCTCAAATCCCAACTTTTATTTCTCAAACAATTCCACTGAATGAGTGTCCAATTCTCACTTAGCTTTTCTTGCTTCTGATTGTTTCCTCCTCCAACAAGCTCACTTCCAACTGATGCTTCATGGGACAAATAAACTCGCCTCTTTGGACAATCCGACTCATTTCTTCCTTAGCATTTCACTGCAATACCTCTCAGGCATTTAAACAAATAGCAAAAACCTATGAGAAGGTGAAACATGTCAGGAGTATTATGAAGTCTTGCAATGAAGGATAAAGAGAGTTTTCTCAATAATAACAACGGATAAAAATAATTTCACTATGAGAGAGATAATCAATAAGTATTTTTAATGTGTGTGTGGATGGATGTGTGAATGCTTTTTTTTTCTAATTGTTTTTTGGAAATATGTATTCCTTTGTATATTCAATATGTAAATTATTGTGAAAGGATCTTTATTTAAATATTTTTTGTAATTGAAATAAAATTTACAATATTAAATTATATGTCACTATATGGAGAAGGACAGAGCTGAAGTGCCGTTTGCACAGCTTTGTCCTGGAAATGAGCCTTGTCCTCATGAGAAATAGTTGCAAGCAGAAAGGGAGGGGGCTGTGTTTGAGCTGATACTGTAGCAGAGAGAACAGTTACAAATCAGACAGCTGTTTTGCTATAGAGTGATCAGAGATACCAGGAAAACTGACAGCTTTAAAAGTAAATAGAATGAAAGACAGAAGGAAGTTTATCTGTTAAGTCAGAGTAGAAGCAACCTATTAGAAATACTTTTAAATTACTTTTGAGCAGATAGAGAGTTTTAAAAAGCTTTAAAAAATAGAAATACATAAGAAATATATTTTTCTATTTAGATAGAGTACTTTTTACATCAGAAATCTATTTAAAATTAGACTTGATTATGTAATTAGAACAGGCTGAGCTCCCCTACATTTATTAGTTTAATCCAGTTGCTATAGTAATTATCAAAGTTCCCTGATGGTATCCAAGAATGACATCAATATAGCTTCCTTAGTTACATGTGAAAAGACCAGAGTAATAATACTATTAGAGGTCAAAGCACTGAAAATAATTTATAAGTTATACAGAGTTAAAAATAAAAAGGATAAGTAAAAGAATTATAATAAATTATATTTGGAAGGAATGTCGAAGGAAAGAGCATTAAATAAAAAAGTTAAGAAATAATTTACTTTATTTAAAAAAATAGTGCAAGTGACATCATAGAGCATTTATCTAAATCCACTAAGAAAGTAAGTGACAGTTAGAGAAGCATAGGCAGAACCTGAGCAGAACTGGTTGAGAGAGGAGGTGCTGCATGAATGTTCCTCACAGTTAGTGATTCTATTCTGCTCAGATGAAAATAAGAGGTAGCATTTTGGCAAGTTTGTAAAGAATAAGAATGTGAGTATGCATATGTTGGTTATAGTGTAGGTAAGTTTAAAAAAATAACTATCCTGCGTGAAATTGATGACAGTTTTTGTTAGAGAGACTGAAAATATGATAAACATTATTATGAACAGTGAATTTATATGCTGTCAAGCTGGAAAAGAAAAGAAAGTGCATAAGTTAAAAAAAATTGAAAATACTATGAAGGGATATTGTAAAGAATATAAGAAGGAAAAATATATAATACAGCGAGAAGCTGTATTATAGAGCAGAAGTCTGTATTAAACAGATACTGAACAGATGCTTGTGAATGTCAAAAGCACACTGTCAAAAAGACATGAATTTAAAAAGAACAGTCTCTATAGTGCTACTCACAATATAGTGCAAAAAGCATTAAAAAAAACCAACTTGCCAAGTTAGGGAAAAATTTGATTATCTTTTATTTTCTTTAGCTAGAATTCAGTTACAATAAGGTGTAACACATCTAGATAATATGCTTATGCAAACTCATTGTTAAGGAGATAGTATTTATTATTAATTTGTTAAAGGTAGGAAGTAGGTACTAACAGTTAAAAGAAAGAAAAGAAGAAGAAGCAAGATTCAAGGCAAAGAAGAAGAAACACAATGGGGTAGATTTTACAAAGTTACGCACACGCGTACTTTTGTTCGCGCACCAGGCGCAAACAAGAGTACGCAGGATTCTAATAGATATGCACATAGCCACGTGTATCCATTAAAATCTGGGGTCAGCGCGCGCAAGGCTGCCCAAAATCGGCAGCCTGCGTGAGCCGAGCCACGCAGCCTGCCTCCGTTCCCTCCGAGGCCGCTCCGAAATCGGAGCGGCCACTGAGGGAACTTTCCTTCCACCTCCCCCCATCTTCCCCTCCCTTCCCCTACCTAACCCACCCCCCAGACCTATCTAACCCCCCCTCCCCCACCTTTATTCCAGAAGTTACGCCTGCTCGAAGCAGGTGTAACTCGCACACGCCAGCTGTGCGATTCCTTGGCTCGGGAGCTGTTTCAGAGGCCTTGGCCATGCCCCCAAAATGCCCCTGGGCCAGAACCACGCCCATGGCCGCGCCCCTGAATGATGCGCTGCCGTAACACGCCCCCCTGACATGCCCCCGACATGCCCCCCCAGGAAAGCCCCGGGACTTACGCGCGTCCCGGGGCTTGCGCGCGCCGCCGAGCCTACTCAACATAGGCTCAGCGCATGGAGGGGGAACTTCGGGCATGTTTTCGGGGAGGGGTAAGCGAGTATCTTACGCGCGTACCCCTTTGAAAATCTGGCCCAATGCACTCTAGCAATGCACACGAGTAAAGAAAAAGAAAAGACTTAAAATAGAGATAAGAAATACTAAAGTTAAGTAAATATATAAACAAGCTTGTTTAATTACAGTTTTGGAAGTAAAAGAAATGCATTTACCAGAATAACAGAGACTGTTGCAAACGTAGCGGTGGACCTTTGGGCCGGCCTATCGGAGGGAGATGATGTGAGATGAAGAATACTCCGCTGGAAGACGTAGGCCAGGAGGCGGTGCCAAGCTGAACGTAGAACTGAAGTCTTCACCCTGGAAATCCGAGGACCCCGGGAGGAGCCCGTGAGATCCCGGACCGCTGGGACTTAGGAGATCAGAGAGAGGAAGATGAAGTGACTAACCTCGGTCGAGACAAGTGGCAAGCACGAAGAATCAGAAACAGGCCAACGTCCAGAACCAGGAAAACAAGCAGAAGATCCAGAGCTGAAACTGAAACTGAAGATCCGAAACTGGAGCAGAACAAAATCAAGAAAAAATACCAAGAAAAGATCCTAGCTAAGCAGAGTCTAACTGCTGCATCGAGAGCCAAGCAGGAACTTTGTTGCCAAGCAACTAGAATCAGTCAGACGCCGGGTTTAAGTATCTATTGGCGTCTGACTTCACTCCCAGAGGCGGCCCTTAGTCCGGCAGGAAAAGCCGTTTAAACTACCCCTCCCTACGCGTGCGCGCGTCTAGGAGGGGAGGGGCTAAGTTCTGAGGCTCGGCGACCAAGACTGCAACAGAGACTACAGAGACTGAATAGAAAAATACCTAATAATAAAGATAAATAACAAGAAACACAAAGGGATTACATTATATAAGTACAACTGATGTAAAATTATAATATTAATTGTTATGTTTTAAATGGTTAATGAATATTTAAGATATTTAAGGTATTGTTAAAAAAATAAAATATTTAAGGTAAAAGTAATTATCACCACAACATTGGCTTTTATCCTTTTTTTTTTTTTTTATTTACCTCATTTCCTCTTCTAACCGGCAGGAGTGTACCTGATCAGGTAGGTGATAGAGTGTATTTCGCTCTATCCTTTATAAATTACCTGATAAGGAAAGAGGATTTTCACATATACCTCTTTTCAATTAACACCAAGGTTACCCACATTCTTCACTCGGCCTGGGTATTGTAAAAAAGGGAGGGTAACCTGTGTAAAAGCGGTTTATATAAGCATAGGCAGGAGGAGGGAAACCAAAGAGTAAAGCTCCAGAGGAAACTCTTTATAAACTATTCCTTCCCCCCTCCTCTTCTCTTCTTCTTCCATCCTGATTCAATAGGCCATGGGACTTCACTGCTTCAGCCGATGTTTCTGTCATACACACACACATACCTCTGACTCTCATGCTCACTCATACACACACACACATACGCTGTCTCTCATGCTCACTCATACACACACACACATACCTCTGACTCTCATGCTCACTCATACACACACACACATACGCTGTCTCTCATGCTCACTCATACACACACACACATACCTCTGACTCTCATGCTCACTCATACACACACACACATACGCTGTCTCTCATGCTCACTCATACACACACACACATACCTCTGACTCTCATGCTCACTCATACACACACACATACGCTGTCTCTCATGCTCACTCATACACACACACACATACCTCTGACTCTCATGCTCTTTCACTTGTTTCCCCCTCTGGAAGAACAAGGGGTAGCAAAACCTAAATCCGCCACCGCCGGCATGCAGCAGCATTTGCAACTTTAAAGGGGATGGGATTGGGGGTTGGGTTCCATGTGGGAATTTCATCTGCTTTGGGTAAATGTGCATAAAATCACTGCTGGGCAGACTAGATGGGCCTTTTGGCCTTTGCCCTCATTTACTATGTTAATGTTGAGTTTTGAGCACATTTGTTCTGACTTTAAATGATAATGTTTCTACAATATCGGGCGAATTTTCAAAGCACCGCGCTCGTAAAAATTGGGACTTACAAGTGTGGCTGGGCCCTGAGCTTGCCGCACACATTTTCAAAAGGGCCCAGCCACGCGTGCAAGTCCCGATACGCGCACAAGTTCCGGGCCCTGAAAAAGAGGCGGGCCGGTGGGGCGGAGTCTGGGCAGGGAGGGGCGGGCCAGGACAGAGGCCATTAGCTGCTGTCCTGGGGAAGGGTGCACCGGTAGCCAGCCTATGCAGAAACTACTTTTGCTCGGGAGGAGCAGTAAGTAGAAAAATAAAAAATGTTTGGGTAGCCAGGTAGGGGTTAGGGGTCGGGGTGGAGAGGGAAAAGGGAAGGAAGGTTAGGCAGGGGGTTAGGGAAGTTCCCTCCCAGTCCGCTCCTTAATTGAGCGGACTGGGAGGGAACTGGGGAGGCCCGATTGTGTCACCTTGCATAATTTACTAAAATTTCTCCCCCCCCCCTCCCCGCGTGCACGGCCCGCACGGATTTTAAAATCCGGTACACATATGCACGTGGCTAATGGATTTTTATAACATGCGCGCACCAGAGCACGCATGTTATAAAATCGGCTCGTCCATGTGCGCGCACCAGGAACCGCGCACACATCGACGTGCACGGTCCTTTTAAAATCTACCCCTATGCTACAAAAATTGTAAATACTTGTCTGCATTTTCCATTAATACTTCTTCTAATCCCAGAAGAAGCGGTGTTTCATAGAGCAGTATAGACTCTTACAAAATGCATTGCCAATGCAAGTTACACTGTCAAGTCTCCAAAGGTATAATTTGTTTCACAAATAAACATCCCAGTTGCTCTGTTGCCACAGCAGTTATAATAAGAATCTAAAAATGATCTTAATGCCGCTGACCATGAAATTAGAAGGTAAAAAAGTGGATTTATGTAACAGTAAGGGCCTAAATTGTATGTTTGTAAACTTTCAGACAAGGCTTTCCCTCAAATTTAGCTCCGACTAAAATACCTCTTTCTGTACTCTGCAGAGCCTAATTCTCTCGCCCCTAGCGCTCTGTATATGTGTCTGGAACGTGTGCCGTCAGATCACGCTGTCCTTCCAGAGGGCAATAGCTGGCCGCTGGCTTCACTTTAGCAGAATCAAAAGACTAGATTTGGATCATGAGTACAATTTATTTAAAAAAAAAAATTGTTTAGGGGGGCATTTTCAAATTGTCCACATTGGAACAAAGTCTGCGGGTGCATCTCTTCCATGGACTTGGCACAAATTTTTATAGCAAAAGTTCTGTACATGTGTACATTTGCTTTAAAACTTGAGGCAGATACTTGGGCATTTATTTGCAGCTGCTCTTTTGTGCGGGAACTTCCTTCAGAAGAAAGTTGCTCAGAGAGAATGGGAAATGCAAATTATGCAAATTATTCCCTTCCACCAAGCTGAACAACCCCTGCCCACTCCCAGGAACACCTCCTGTAAGTGCTGCTAGAAGTGCATGCATGCTCTTAGTCACGCTGAGGGAGGGCAATTTTGAGACAGACAATTTACACTCAGAAACTGCTGTATAGCCATGGAAATGGCTTTTCAAATCAGCCTTAAAGGTGTAAAACAAATAAATTATGGGAAGAATGATTTAAACGGTTTGCGAAAAAATGAAATCTCAACCAAAGAAACAATTGCATGAAAATGTATATGGTTGCTAATGAAATGGAGTCATTTCTCGTATTTTCACATGCTTTCTATAGATATTTTAGAGCTCTGCATTGGGATCTGGCCAATAAACGTTGACAAGCTTTTTATTTATTTATTGCTCCACTTTGCTTCATACAAGTAATTTCAATTATAAATTAAAATAAACAAAAATCATTGTTGCGTCCATGCAATGTTCTCTCAACCTAGCTGATGTTACCCAGGTAGAGAGTCCATGAAGCTAGGTAGAGAGAACATTGCACAAATCTCATCTTTGAGTGAGTTTCCTCACTCCGAGCGTCATCAAATCTTCACAATAGAGCACTGTTCTGTTCGTACGTCTCACATTGAATGTCAAAGTGGCCCCTAACCCCTACACTAAAACCTAAACCTCACCTCGAGTTACTAGGTGGGCCTCCCATAGAGATATAAATACCTATCTAGGGGGCAGGTATCATGGAAAAGTACTAAAACAGCCATTGGAGAACACAATGCAATGAAACTATCACACAGCTTAACACTACTGAAAAAGAGGTAGTTAAAGCCATGCAATAGGACTTTGCAAAATGGTAAACCCAATCCTCCTCTTTTTCAGATTTGCATCGCACCATACAATATGGTGCTATTGCATGCGTTAACGGTGCTTTTCACATGCAATAAGCTCTTAACGCATGCGAAAACACCTTAGCGCATTTTGATAAATGACCCTATGAGTTAGCAAAGACTTACGCTTCGCTACTCTGCCTGCTCTAAGCTGCCAGCTTAGACGCTTCCTTTCGCTAAGGGCCTCGCTCCAGCAGAAGCTCTAGACACCCACTCCTTAGGGGTCTTTCGCTTCCAACTTCCCTTCGGGGTTCCTCACTAACCTAGACAACCGCTCCTCAGGGTCTTTTCTCTTACTCTTTCCAGGATATTGGACCATTGGGTACTCGCTCCTCGAGGGCCTATCTACTTCATATCCTGCACCAAGGACCTTCGGTCCCACCATTCTACCATCAGGAAGACGCCTTCACTCTGTGAGTATCTCTACGATCCTGCACTCCAACTCCACCAACCAGCCGCAGCATTACCCGCACTGTGGGCTCCTGCCTGTTGTGAACATCTGGGTGTGACTATACTTCTGAGCCTGTTGAGCGTACTGGCACCTTGTGGATCAGTGCCTTACCTTCCTGGATCACCATCTAATTACAGCAGTACAATAAAGACTCTGTCCATTCTATGTCTGCTAACTGTGTCAGCCTATCGCAGTGGTTCCCCATGGGCGGAGTCATCTCCATTGCGACCAAGGGTCCACAATGCCTCAAACACAACAATCATCAGGAAGGCAATTTACCCAGCTATGTACCAGTTTATCTGGGTAAATTAACTTGTCTGAAAATTCCCTCACCCATCCGGCTAAAAGTAGGCCAGGACTTCTGAAGTGTGCATGCTTGTGTCCGAGGTAGAAAGAGCATTCCTGGGGATGTGTTTAGGTCAGGGGAGGAAAACAGCTTGTGTAAATGAGAGATTTGAAAGTGAAGGCCCTTTTTTATCCCCCTTCTCAACTGCCCCCACAAATGGGGCAACGTTTACAAGCGCTTTCATGGATTGATTTTCAAGGAGCGATGCACACATGAAACCCTGTTTCATGCACGCAATTAAAATGTAAAAATCAATCTGCCTGTGGAAGCATGCACAAAACCCGACATCATGTGTACTTTTATCCGAGGATGAAGAAGCCATTTCAGGGGGCAGAGTTGGGGGCCAGGAAAGGAATAATACACAATGGCCTTATTTTCAGAAGCATTTATGCGCCTAAAAACAGGTTTTACACATGTAAATGCACTTTACCTGTGTAAGTGGATTGGCCACTGTTGGAAACAGGATACTGGGCTTGATGGACCCTTGGTCTGACCCTGTATGGCAGATGTTATGTTCTTCTATGTTCTTAAGAGGGCTTTTGAAAATTGCTACAGTATATGCCACTGAATTATCCATAGGATTTATTTGCATAAGTGCACTTTAGACGCATAAATGGCTTTTGAAAATTGCTACAATAGTATGCTACATTTATGTGCATAAAACTTTCCTTTGAAAATTCATCTGAATATTTTCAATTTTTTAATATATGTGCATAAAGCTATGTGCACAGAGTTAGCAGGAGTATCTACTCAGGAGCAGGTGTAACTTTGTGTGTATGTGTTGTGACCCACTGCCCCCCTCCCGCTAGCAGACCTACCGCGACTCTGCCCTTCTTCATCCGACACGGCAGGACGCTGTCGTCTGGCCTCCCACGCGGCTGGAGCCATGGCCTGTCCTTTGCTCTCGCAGCCCGGAGGCCGTCCTGGAACCTCTCTGCCCCCGCGGGCTGGGAGCCACCACCGGAAGCCATGACCACCCTTGCGGCAGGGAGCCACGACGCCATCTTGGGGGTCCTCGTGGGACAGCCTGGAGGCTGCCCCGAAGCCTGCCTGCCCGTTTCCTGCTTCTCAGCGTCTGACGCCTGTGCAGGCCGCTGTCCACGGTCCTGCACTGGTCTCCTGTTGCTTCTTAGGCGCCAGCCCGCACCATTCTGTCTGATTTAAGGGGCCAGCCACAGGAAGTGTGGCTGACTCCACTTCTAACTGGACTTCCTGCCTCTGCCCTATAAAGGACTGCTTCGTCAGTCTGTTCTTCACCTTGCATCGGAGTGTCACCCTTCTGGAGGCTCCTGCCTGCCAGAGCTCCATCAGGCCTTCCTGTCTTCTCCATGGCGTTCCGGTTTAGTTCTTGTTGTCTCGTCTTGTCTTCGTGTCTGAGGTTCCTGTCCAGATGTTCCATCCAGATGTCCCGGTCCAGATGTCCCGTCCAGATGTACCTGTCCTGATCTTCGTCCTGATGTCCTGCCATGATCCTTTATGTCCTGA
This sequence comes from Rhinatrema bivittatum, assembly GCF_901001135.1. Classification (NCBI taxonomy): domain Eukaryota; kingdom Metazoa; phylum Chordata; class Amphibia; order Gymnophiona; family Rhinatrematidae; genus Rhinatrema; species Rhinatrema bivittatum. The sequence goes on along the minus strand of NC_042615.1, from coordinate 562,331,691 downwards.
TGTTCCTGCCTTCCCGGATGTTCTTCCCTGCGTCTTTGTATGTGCTCCTGGCCTTCTGACCTGTTGGGCCTAGGAGTGGCCAACAGGTGGGATTCGTCCCTGCGCTTGGAGCCTCTGTTCCCACCAGCCGTCAGAGCTTCGGATGTCACTGTTCCTGTCATCGGAGTTCCTCTTCGCCTGGATCTTCCCTGTGCATGTCCCGCTCTCCTCGTGGTCCGTGACCAGCCTTCGGGCTGTGTAGGGCGTTCAGTGGGACAGGGTGGTCCGCGACTCAGTCCCGCGGATGGGCTGAATAGGGCACCCTGAGAGACTGTGCAACTGTCCTTCTGCCCAAGAGTCTTCTGTGATGTCTTCATTCCCAAGTCCTGCTGCATTTCCTGTACCTGAGTCTTATTGCAGCTCCTGTCTGGTTCCAGTACCTGAACCCTGTTACCGTATATATCTACCATTGTCCTGTCTTCGTGTCAAGGTCCTCGACTGCCCTCTACCTCAGGCCAGGCCTGCTGCCCCATGCTGTTCGCAGCAGGTCCGAAAGGGCTCGGAATGGTCGGAGGACCATTCAACTTCCAACATCCTCGGATGTTGGCCTTGGGAGCTTGCAGACCTGGCAGAGGGTCAGCCGCCCGCCACGCTGAAAATACGCCGTCAACCCTCGGGTCGGTCCTGGGTTCACCTGGGGTCAGGCTGAGGCCCAAGGGCACACTAAACAACGCAAGGCCTTTGAGGCCGACCATGACAGTATGTGTGTGAGTGCATACACATACCCAGTAAAATCTGGACTTTTGCACATACGTTTGCTTTGAAAATGTGGACTAACATCTGCAGGTAATTAAAAGCCCATTTCCACAGCTAAAGCCCTCCTGACCAGAGCCAGTGCTAGGGTTTGCTGGCGCCCTGGGCAATGACGTCACTGCATCATGTGGTTGTTCACTATTTAAATCTCTCTCTCTCTCTCTCACACCACGCACTGACAACGGACACAAACTGAAAATAAAAGGCCACATTGTGTTTATATAGAGAGAGCGTCCTAAACACCATGCATGCAGTCATCGCAAATGTACACACCGCGTCTCTGTATTTAAAAACACCGCCCTCTCCTGCACTCCTCCCACTTCCGGCACCCTAGGCGATCGCCTAGTATGCCAAGTCCACCCGCTGGCCCTGCTCCTGGCAGAAATACAGGTATACAGCTGGTAGGCATGTATTTTCACCCACGTAGCAGAAAGGCCTTCCGGGGGAAGGGTTTGGGAGGAGTTTCCAATGACATGAATATTTTTGAATTTTAAAAAGTATGCATAAATGTCACCAGGAAAACTGTTGGATTCCCAATAAGGAGGGAGAAAAAAAAAAAGAGTAAAAGGCTGTAAAAATATTTTCTTCCTTCCCAAAGGGATTCAAGTACTAAATTGTCAGATTCTCAATAAAAGTTAGGATTCCTTAGGTCCCATTTACTCCTATAGTTAGACTGAAACAATGAACGATGCAGCCATTTTTACTGCATTTTAGATCTTCCTCTTTTTATTGGTATTAGGTACACAAAAAAATAGCCTGAAAATAGGGAATCTGTTGTAATATATGCAACTCATAATAAATCTTATATACCTAATAGCACTTCTGCTTTTATTCCATACAAGGCAACCCTCAGAAAACTAGCAAATGAAATAACGGTTTCATACCCATTATTATGATTCTTCAAGGAAGCTAATGAATATTAATAATAATTTCCTAAAGCCTTTTTTTGATGTGATATAATAGTCTTTTAGGAAAAAACAATATCTAGTTATATCTGGTTCTATCTAGTTTATGTTTACAGCTCTTATATGTTTTGCCCTTTAGCCCACTTTATCTCTTGCTATGCCTTAAGCTGTTACTGCAGTCTATACAGGGAAATTAAGCTCACTGCATAGCCTCAGTATTGCCAACCGTAATGCATCACTATACTAGGGAATCTAACTAGAAATTCCCCTTGAATTTGACAAAACTATCCACACATATTACCAAGTGTGAATGTGTTTGTGTGTGTGTGTGTGTGTGTGTGTGTGTGTGAGTGAGTGAGTGTGTGTGTGTGTGAGAGTGAGTGAGTGAGTGAGTAAGTGTGTGTGTGAGTGAGTGAGTGTGTGTGTGTGTGAGAGTGAGTGAGTGAGTGAGTAAGTGTGTGTGTGAGTGTGTGCTGGAGGAGGGGGGGTGTGGTTACCTGGACTAATTTTCAAAGAGTCCCTGTCCGGAGAGAGATTCTTATTTCTAAAGCTCTGAGCATTGTTAAGGCAGACTTTGTATACAGCAGTAATAACCACACTGGAAGCTGTTTGTGGTTTCCAACTTAACTTTGCTGACAATGGGGCCAATGCAATAAAATGCTTGTAAAGAAAGTGCGCCCATTATGGACGCACGCTTTTTTAACCCGTGCACAATCTATCTTCTTTGCCCTGGATGCAGTATTCAAATGAAACTGAAATGAAAAGCCTGTGACAAAAGTGTGTGTGGTTCAAAACAGAGCATCCGTAGCACTACACATTTTATTGCTGTTGGACGTCCATATAGCATCGCATGTGCGATATGTGGACGCGTATATCTATCAAAAGGGCTTCTGTCAACGGTAATGCAGGAAAATGTCATTAAAAAAGTAAGATTTTGAAATCGACTTCTGCTCCCCCAATGTGACCTCAGCATGTGCATCGTAATCCTGTCTGCAGGGCCAGGGTATATAAATCGCTGCTGGGAGGCAAACTGTTCTTTTGTGCTCAGTTCAAATTGGACCTGTACTTGATATAGGCTGGTGTGAATCGGTGCCTTGAATTTGTGTGGATTCGCTATTGCAGGCGATCGACTTACTTTTTGAAAATGAAGAACTTGAAGCAATTTAAGAGGTGTTTGCTTTCTGCTTGTTTGGTTGTTTTTTCTATGTGTACGGATGTGTTCATTGTTTTTTTAGATTATATTTTACCTTTTCTTGATGGCTGTGGGTAAACGAACACACCGGTCCTGGAGGAGGAATTGGGCATCCGTTAAAGGTTTACTGACACTCAATTCTTGGATGCCTGTAGAAGGCATCCATAAATGGGGTTTTTATTGACGCCCCAGTCGTCGGTTATAGGACTCTACGGACACCTCGTACTGCAGGAGGAAAGCCACAAGACAGGCTTCCTTAAAGACTCCTTTTAATGGATGCCCAAGCCTAGCTGCTTTCCTTGGTGGGCCTCCGTTAAAGTCATTTACAAACACCCAAGCCTTGGATGTCAGTTAAAGGCGACAACTGCGCTTTGCAGAAACGTCCAAGACTTGGGCATCCTAGGCTGGGTAGTCTAGCAGCCTCACAAGGAATCGCTGCCTTCGAACTGGAATCACCCTAAGAAGTCAAATCAAAATCACTCCGAGTACAGTCTTATATAGTAACAAGGCACACATCCCCTTAAGGGTCCCCCTCAGATACTTTCTTAAAGAGATAAGCAAATGCCCATCACTGATCTCTGCAACAGTACATACTACCAATAACCTAAAAGTAGAGGTTATATGGAAAAATGTAAAGCACTGTAAAAGGAACATCTCTAGTAACAAGGACCTAATTTAGGGTCTGGGCCACATATTAATTATGTCACATTTCTAAACTATTTTTTTATGAACTGCTCAGAGTGGTGAACAACATAAAAACATAACATTGAAATAAACATAATAAATCATAATAAACATTGTATAATAATATAATCATTAAAATATGCAATAAGATCAATATACAATATATAAAGTATGTCAATGTACAACTGGCATGGACATTGTTTAAAAATACCATTTTAGAAACGCAGTCAAGATGTAATCCTCACATTAAAAAAGGTGGAAAGAAGGCCATATGACTGCCAGCATGGTTAAAAGCTGAGGTGAAAGATGCTATTTTATAGGGGTGTGCATTTGTTTGCAACGTATTGGTAATCCGCAACGTATATGCCATATTCGTTGTATTCGTGGGGGTCGCGAAACGTATGGTGAACCCCCACGAATACAATGTATCACTAACGAATAAACCCCCACCCTCCTGACCCCCCCAAGACTTGCCAAAAGTCCCTGGTGGTCCAGCGGGGGTCCTGGAGCAATCTCCTGCACTCGGGCTGTCGGCTGCCAGTATTCAAAATGGCACTGATAGCCTTTGCCCTTACTATGTCACAGGGGCTACCGGTGCTATTGGTTGGCCCCTGTCACATGGTAGGAAGAAAATAGGAAAAAGCATAAGATCGGCAAGTTAAACATAAAACATTGATAAGATAAACTAAGAAAGAATTTAAAAACATGCTGGCTTTAGAGGCAAAACTCATAATAAAAACTTTTAAAATATATCTGAATCAGGAAGCCTGTGAGGGAGTCAGCTGGACCATTAAATGATTGAGGGGTTAAAGAAGCACATAGGAAACATAAGGCCATTGTGGAAAGACTAAACAAATTCTTTGCTTTGGTGTTTACTAATGAGGAAGCTAGGGAGATACCTGTTCTGGAAATGGTTTTCAAGGGTGCTGATTCAGATGAATTGAACCAAAACACGGTGAACCTGAAAGATGAGGTAGGCCAGATTGACAAGCTGAATAGTAGCAAATTGCCTGGACTAGATGGAATACAGCCAAAGGATCTGAAAGAATTTAAAAATCTATCATTTGTAATTTGTAACCTATCATTAAAATCATCCATTGTACCTCGAGGATAGCCAATGCAACCAAAATATTTATAAAGGACTCCAGGGGTTATCCAGGAAACTATGGACTGGTGAGCCTGACTTCAGTACTGGGAAAACTATCCTAAAGAACAAAATCATAGAACATAAAGATAAACATAGTTTAATGGGATACAGCCAGCATGGATTTGTGTATGGAAGCCCGACAAACAGGGTTTTCCAGATGGAGCAGATTTTCTTTGCACCTTGCATTGTTCCAGTACCACCTGGTGGCCGACTGACTGACATATCAGAAGCCTTGTATGTACAGGCACACACACGCACACATACACATACATATATACACACAAACACAGACACACACAGGCACAGGTCCCCACACACACAGGCAAAGGCACAGATACACAGGTGCACACACAGACAGGCAGAGGCATACAGGCAGACACACACACAGATACATACAGGTAGAGTGATACACACAGGCACAGGCAGAGACATACAGGTGCGCACACACAATGACAGAGGCATCCCACACAGGAAGAGGCACCCCTACACACACACACACACATACAGGCTGTTATAGACAAGACTACCTGGGCAATGCTTAGCACTTTTTGCTAGTGTTTTAGTATAGGCAGTTAGGTTTAGATTTATCCGAATAAATGTCCCTCGATAACAGTTATCTTAACCAGCTATATTAAAAATATAGCCATGTGGGACAGACACACGTTGAACTTTGGCTCTTTTTACATAAAACTTTATTTTCCACAAGCAAATTGTTCAACAAACATGCCTTACCTTCAGCCACAGTCACATTCAATATTTTTCTTTAGAATTCAAATTCTTTCAGGAGCTGCCTTCTCCTGGAGACCTCGGGCCTCTCTGGTCCCCACTAGGCCCAAACTCTTATCCTTGCTCCCCACAGACCTGCCCAGAGAGCTACCTGCATTTCTAACTTTGAAAATGGTCCGGCACTAGTTAAGGAGGGCTTTCAGGGACATCCTTCAAAAACTGGTTAAGTGCCGACTGAAAACATTTTAAAACAAAACAGCATTGCAGACCTGTAGGCGCAATCTTCCACCACTACCCCACTAATGTGGAACATAGCACACTTCCTCGCTCCCCACTCCCCATTTCCCTATAGGAAAGAGAAAGGAAAAGGGTGTCTAAGTTTTGCATGTGACAAGAGCACAGGAAAAACACTGCATGTGTTGGAAGTCATGAAGTGCTTTGGCATGCAGTATCCAAAAAAAAAAAATATATATATATATTATGGTTGATGATTTTCCACATTGCACTATTTGAAGTTTTATTAAGAAAGATTATTTGTGATTAGATGATGGATACAATTTTATTCTTCTTTTTATTACAGTGTTTGCAGATGTTAGGCCTTCAGAAACAGAAAAAAATGTATGCATCTGCTTTTGTACTGATGACTAAAGTGTTTTGGATTAACACTTCAAAGCAATCCTAGAGAATTTCTCAACAATAATTTGTTAATACATTAAAAGAATTTGTAACTTTTCCACTTTTGTTTGGTTTGAAAATTTACATCAGTTTTGAAGCAGACAACCCAAGCAATGATGGATACTTTTCACTATTGTGCTCTGTCTGTAAAACTCTGTCTTTCAGACTTCCATACACATGCACAGTCAGGCACAAGCTCAGGCATACACACTGGCAGACATACCCACACACAGGCACAGGAACAACCCACACACATGTACCCATACTCATAGACTCTCCCTAACACACACATACACATACACAGGCAGACATGCACACACACATACATGTGCAAGCATACACACACACACACACAGGCATTGACCTCCTCACTTTGAAACTCAGAGGCCTCCTCCCACAAAACAGGCACAATCACACAGGTTCCCCCAAACACAAATACCTATAGGCTCACACACACACATATACACACACAGGCTTACACACACACACACACACACACACACACACACACAGAAGGCCTTAAACACATGTACACACACACACACACTCAGGCTCCCACTCACACAGGGCATCTTCTTCAGGTCCTGCCAGTCTTCTTCTTCAGCCATCACGGGATGGGATCCACGTCAGCCCTTTCCTTTTGCTGCCTTGGTCTGTGTCTCACAGTGGCTCTCTCTTTCTTTCGCCACTCTGAAATGAGAACCTTGGCAGCAATCCTTCAGGAGCAGTAGCAGCAGGACCAGGAATTCCAGGGACTATGGCAGAGCCGGAGGCACCGGGGAAGGCCTGAGGTCAGAGCTGGTGACCCACTGCCGCCAGCGAGGAGGAACCAGAGGCTGGAGTCCTTGTGGAAAGGTGAGGGGGCTGTGCCACGGGTCTGCCATGGATGGCACGTGTAACAGTACCCCCCCTTTAAGCCCCCCTTGTGGAGGTCGGGGTTTGCCCGAATGGGCACGATGATAGTTCAGGAGGAGGATTTGGTCCAGGATGTTCTGAGCTGGTTCCCAAGAATTTTCTTCGGATCCATAACCCTCCCAAG